>NC_056751.1:375831648-376151648 GCF_019279795.1 Protopterus annectens
TGGGATGCCACTTGTGACTGATTTAGAGTCAGACATGGCACCCGCAACTCTGACCATGTGTGTTCTATCAGTGAGCCAGTTGGCCACCCATCTCGTGACATAGGGGTTAATGTTCAAGCTGGTAAGCTTGTCTATGATGCCAGAGTGGGGAATGGTGTTGAAGGCCTTAGTGAGGTCCAGGTAAGCTGTGTGGACTACCTTCCCTTCATCTATGGCCTTGGTAACTGTTTCTAAGAAGTCAACTAGGTTTAGGAGGCAGAATCTGCCTTTAACAAAGCTGAATTGGGTAGGGTCCAATGTCTGGAGGTTCCCAATGTCTCTGTTTATGAGTTCCATGATAATTCGCTCCATAGCTTTGCAGACCAGGCTGGTCAGGCTTTTAGAGCAATAGTTTCCAGGTTCTGTTGTGGCACCACCTTTGTGGAGCAGGATGACTGTTGCTGTACCCTATTCTTTGGGTACATAGCCTGTGGTAAGGCTGAGTCTGAACAGTGAATTTAGATTAGGGTTTAGTTCCTTTTGGAGCTCGTGTAAGACGCAGTGTGGGATACCATCTGGTCCCAGTGATGCTGTGTTCTTAGCTTTGGAGAAGGCTGTTTTTACCTGCATGTCTGTGATGTCTGGGGCTCTGCATTCTTCTGGGATGGACATAGGCCCTTTTGGGGGTGAAGTTTGCACTAAACTTGTCTGCCAGGATGTTGGCAATGTCAATTGGTTCAGTGTATTTTTTGACATTTTGCAGTAGCTCAAAGCATATCTGAGTGTTGCCACCTAAATGTTTGATATAGCTAAAGAAGGCTTTGTGGTTATCTTTAGATTCCTTGGCAATTTTTCTTTAGAAACTGGCCTTGGATGATTTTATGAGTGATCATAGTTTCTTGCTAATATTGATCAGTGATGCCTTTCCTTTTTGGGATTTTGCTCTATCATGTAGTAGTTTCCTCCTTCTGTTGTATAGCTTATTTATGGCCAAGGACCACCAGACTGGTTTTCTCTTTTTGGAGGAGTGAGTCTTGGTTTTACTTGGGATGGCTCGATCCATGCATCCCTGTAGATGCTTATATAATGCACATGTAAAGGATTCTGTGGATTGGATAGCATTATCCTGTAGCAAGGGGGCTTTGAAACTTTCCACTTCTGATTTGAGAAGTGTGAAGTTTGCTTTTGAAAAGTTTTTCATAGTGGTTTCCTTGACTGGGGTTGGGGTCGGGATGTGGATATCCAGTGTGATTACTTTATGATCTGATCTTACCAGCGAGGGGTTTACCTCTGGTGTGGAACACTGATCACCTCTGTTGGTGATGATCAGGTCCAGTATGTTGTCACCTCTAGTGGTCATGGTGACCAGCTGTTCCAGGGCATTTGAGTTTATAAACTCTAGGAAGCATTGGGCAAAGGAGTTTGTACTTGAGTAATTCTCCCGGTCAGTGTTTGGGTATTTGAAATCTCCTAATATCATGGTGTTTGGTAGGACCTTTATATTTTCCAGTGTTCTCAGGAATGCTGAGCGAGGGTCCTGAGACAAGGTAGGGGATCTGTAGCAGGCTATGATCTGATAAGCAGCTTTACCCACTGTTAGTTGCACTTGGATGGTCTCTGAGGCCTCGTGCTGTGCCACTAACCTGGAGGTGTGGGTATCCTTTATGAAAATGGATACACCCCCTCCTTTTGTATTTCGGTTTGGGTTTTGGGGCCGAAGCTCGAAGAGATTGGGATTTCTTTAAGTGGAGCATGTCCAACAGCTCTGTGTTTGACATAGCTTTGTATGTTAGGCAGAGATCACCTCTGAGTAGGCGATATGCAACAGAGTAAAGCTGGAGTGTTTTGAGATGGTCTGTGTAGGGCATGTATTTGAGGCCACTAATCCTCTTTGTGAGGTACTTCTGCGGGCTTTCTAGTTGATGTTGATGTCTTGTGAGGTACATACCAAAAGGGGTGTTGTACTCTATAATGGAGCTAATGAGTGATGAGTAGAGGGGAACAATGACCTCTTTTTTTCTGCATGAGAAACCTTTTGTGTAGAAGGATTTTCTGACTACTGTGGCGATGTGATTATCAAAGGAGAGTCTACTGACCACCTGTGTCCCAAGGTCTGTTATCACACTTTAAGTGTTAAGTATACTACCGCCTATGTTGTAGTTCATGGGTACAGAGTTTTACCAAAGGGGATGACAATGCACTTTTTGGCACTGAGCTTGAGGCCATGGCTTTGACACCAGGCATCTGTCTCAGTGAGGCCCTTTTGTAGGATGTCCACATTGTTAGTAGTTTCGATTATGGCTCCTAGTTTGCAGTCATCTGGGAACTTCATTAGCCAAAGACCTTCTGTGTTAGCCTGTACTTCAGGGAAGTAGATACCAAACAGGACAGAACACAGGACTGAACCCTGTGGTACTCCACTTGTCACTGGTCTGAAGTCTGACTTGGAGTCTGCTACTTTCACAGTGTGGGTTCTGTCAGTGAGCCAGTTGGCAACCCATCTTGTGACATAGGGATTTATACCTAGTTTAGTGAGTTTATCTATAATTCCGGAGTGGGGGATGGTGTCAAAAGCCTTGGCAAGATCTAGATAGGCTGTGTGAACCACCTTACCCTTGTCTATGGCTTTGGTGACTGCTTCGAAGAAGTCTATCAGGTTTAGAAGACATGATCTGCCTTTTACAAACCCAAAATGGTTGTGGTCCAGAGTTTGGAGATTACCAATGTCTTTGTTTATAAGTTCCATGATGATACGTTCCATGGCCTTGCAGACCAGGCTCATCAGGCTAATGGGGTGCTAGTTCCCGGGGTCCGTGGTGGCTCCCTGCTTGTGTAGTGGGATAACCATTGCTGTGCGCCATTCAGCAGGCACAAAGCCTGAGGTGAGGCTATGATTGAACATGGTACTTAGGTGTGGTGCCAATTCATTCGGTAGTTCATGTAAAACGCAGCCTGGGATGTTATCTGGTCCCATGGATGCTGTGTTCCTGGCTTTGGAGAGTGTTTTTTACCTGTGCAGCCATGATGACAGCAACTTTGCATTCTTCCGGTATAGAGATGGGCTCTTTCATGGGTGAGAGGGGGGTAAAGATGGCACTTATCCTTTCTGCCAGGATGTTGGCAATATCAGTTGGTTCTGTACATTTAGTGCCATTGTGATGTAACTCAGAGCAGATCTGAGTGTTGCCATTGTGATTCTTGACATAGCTATAGAATGCTTTGTGGTTGTCTTTAGAATCAGTGGTGATTTTGTTTTCATAACTAGCTTTGGAGGATTTTATCAGGGATCGCAGCTTCTTACTGAGGTTGACCAGGGAGCTCCTCCACTCATGGGTTTTACCCTCTTTTGCAACAGTTTCTTCCTTCTGTTGCGCAGTTTGTTTATGGCAGGGGACCACCAGATTGGCTTCCTTTACTTGGAGGATAGCGTCTTGGTTCTGTTTGGGATAGCACGATCCATGCACTCATATAAGTGCTTATAAAGTGCAATTGTGTAGGATTCAGTAGTCATAACTGCATTGTCCATCTGCACGAGTGTCCTGAAGTTCACCACTTCTGTCTTAAGAAGCAGGAAGTTGTCTTTGGAGAAATTTTTTAACATGGTTTCCTTAATGGGGGATGGGGGCAGAATGTGGATATGTAGGGTAATTAGCTTATTGTCAGATTGGACCAATGAGGCGTTGACTTCAGGTGTGGAACACTGGTCGCTCAGGACAAACCAAACCCCATAACCAACACAAATAACCACAAAGTGAGCTAAATGCTACTCATTGCCAGAAGTCTCAGCCTCCAGATGCACACACTGGAGGCACTTCTCAATATGGAGAATATTGATATCTGTGCAGTAACAGAAACCTAGTTCAAGGCTCCAGACAGCACACCAGCACTACCATGATACTACTCATTCCATACCTTCCAGCATCAGAACCTGGATCATAGCACATAGGGTGGGGATGTATCCATATTCATCAAGGATACCTATACCTCTCTCTACATGCTCTCTACAGGATATGTACCCATAGAATGTTGCACAGCAACGTTCTTCCCACTCCACAGGGGTGGGACCACAAAAGACCTTTGGCATTCATGGTCTATGAACCTGATGAGTCTGATCTGCAAGGCAATGGAGCCAATCATAATGGAAGTCAACAATAAAGACATTGGGAACCTTCACACAGTTGAGCACACCCAGTTTGGCTTTGTTAAATTCAGATCACACCTCTTGAACTGGGTGGATTTCTTTGAGACAGTTACCCAGGCTACAGATGATTGAAATGAGCTCCAAACAGCCTACCTATACCTCGCTAAGGCCTTTGACACCATTCCCCAGTCACGTATCAGATTAACTCACCAACCTGGGCATGAATCCATACATCACAAGATGGATTGCAAACTGGCTCACAGATAGATCCCACAAGTTAAGAGTTGCTGGCTACATGTCAGACTCTGCACCAGTAACAACTGGTGTCCCACAGGGTTCAGTCCTGGGGTCCCTCCTGTTTGGTATAGACTTCTCAAAAGTACATGCCAACACAGGAGGGTTGTGGTTGACTAAGTTTGCTGGGAACTGTAAAGTGTTTGCCATAATAGATTCCCCGGATGACACAAATATTTTCCAGAAGGGACTCTATGAGACAGATGTGTGGTGTCAGAATCATGGCCTCAAGCACAATGTGGAAGAATGCATAGTATTCCCCTTTGGTGAAAACAAAGTACCCACAAACTACCACATAGGTGTTACCCCCTTAAAACTGACAAGGTAATTAGGAATCTGGGGACACAAGTAGATAGTCATCTTTCCTTTGACAACCATGTTGCCAAAGTGATTGGGAAATCCTATGTGGCCCACCTAATCAACAAAGGGTTTGCATCAGGATCAAAAGAGGTAGTGGTGGCCCTCTACTCTTAAGTCATCAGACCCATCATTGAGTACAATGCACCATTTTGGATGCACTCAACTAAGCATATCCAGCAGCTGTAGAGACCACAGAGGTACCTCACCAAGAGGATTACTGGCCTCAAACAGTTGTGTTATGCAACACAACTGGTAAAACTAAATCTGTTCTCCGTTGCGTACTGCCTACTCAGAGGCACACTCTGCCTAACATACAGAGCCATGTCCAACACATAACTGTTGAACATGCTCCATCTACGGATAACAAAATTGAGTTGCACTACACATTTCAGGGATCTGAACCTCATCGCAAAAATGAATACAACATGCTGGTGGGATAGAGTACCATCCCAGACACTTGCCTTACTGTGGAACAGAGTCCCAATGTACATCAGACAGAGCCCCTCACTGACACTCTTCAATAGGAACCTTGATGAGTGGATGGGAAACAGACAATTCATGACAGGCATCACATCAGCAGCCCCACTAGAAAGGGGCTTAGGGTACTAACTATTAGAACTAGGGCTTGGGAGACTACCCAATGGGGTGGTGAAAGCTGCACAACTTGCCTAGGCTAATATATGCCTTCGTGAAGATAGTCTACTACATACCTATGAACCTATGTGACAGGTACATGTCTACAGATAGTAGATGTGTACTTCATTGTACAGTTATGTTGTACAGCAGACACATGGACCACATACACTGTAATGTTTACAGATATTGGTGGCTGTTATGTACAGTGGGTGAGAAGTGTACCTCATATCTTTTGTGCCATTGGAATGTGTGCCGCGTGGGACAGTCCTGGATGGCTCCCTGTCATAGTCACCCTCTTACACCTATCATAGATGGGTCTACTTCACATGGTCAACAGGCCATATGATCGACACTCATTTGGTCGACAGTTCATTTGGTCAACAAGCATTATATGTGGGGGGCTTCACCCCCCACACCCTCCCAATGTGGGGGTTGTGCCCCCCACCCCACCAACTATATATATCAACTCCATGGTCGCACAACATTGGGGAGGGGGGCAAATCTTCTTGTCGACCAAATGAACTGTCGACCAAATGATTGTCGATCATATGGCCTGTCGACCATCTCAGGTAGACCCTGATAGATACATAGGTAGGTAATAGGCTATCTGCCTGAAGGCATATATTATTATGGCCAGAGTGTGCAGCTATCACCACACATGGGGTTAGTTCCCTAGGCCTCTGTGTAGTAGAGTTGATGAAGTGATCCATGGTGAGACAGTTCAGTTTCACATACACTCATCAATTCTCCTCTGGAAGAGTGTCAGTTAGGGACTCAGCTTAATGTAGGTTGGGAGCCTGTTCCAAAGCAAGGGAAGTCTGTGAGTTAGTTATGTATCCCTCCAACATGTTATATTTATTGTTGTGATGATGATATCCCTAGAGCATGTGGCACAGTGAGTTTGGGTTTACTTCATATAGCGCATGTACATCAGTTCTGCATTGGACATGGACCTGTCTGTTGGGTAGAGATCGCCTGAGTAGACAGCATGCAACAGAGTACAGATTGAGTTAAATTCAGTCTTGTTGCATGGGGCAACTGTTTGAGGCCAGTAATCTTCTTGTTGAGGTACTTCAGTGGTCTTTCCAGCTGCTGAAGGTGCCTTGTCAGATTCATCACAAGTGTGCCATGATACTCTCTGATGGGACTGATGACTGATGAGTAGAGGGAACCTCCTTTGACCTACATGCAAAGACCTTGGCAATTTGTGGGAACACATGGCATGATTTTCTAACCACTTTGTAAATGTGTTTCTGGAAGTAGAGATGACTATCCACGTGTCCATAGATCCCTTATTGTTACCACCATATTTAAGGTGTTGGCACCTATGTGGTATTTGTATGACTGTAGCTCGAGGCCATAATTTTGACACCACATCTGTCTGACTGAGACCCTTTTTAAGGATGTCTCTGTTGTCCCAAACATCGATTATGACAACCTTTTTGCAGTCACCCACAAACATTGCTAAACATAGCCCTTGTGTGTTTGACTGTATTTCTGAAATGTATACACCAGGCAGGAGGGGTCCCAGGACTGAGCCATGGGGGACAGCAGTTGCTACCAGCTTGAACACGAGACCACAATTCTTACCTTGTGGGATCTATCTGTGCCCCAGTTGTCAATCCATCAGATGACATACGTGTTTATGCACAGGTTGTTGATTTTGTGGATACAACATGTGTGTGGAATGTTGGAAAAGGGCTTTTCAAGGTCATTTCATTGATGTATGTCCTAGGTGACTGCCTTGAAAACTGTCTAGCAGGTTTAGGAACCATGATCTGCCCCTGACCAAACCAAAATGGGTAGGGTTGGGTGTTTGTAGGCTCCCAATAGCTCTGTTTATGAGTTCCGTAATGATGGACTCCATGGCCTTGCAGATCAGGCTTATTAGGCTTATAAGACAATAGTTCCCATGGTCTGTTGTGCGCCAACACTTGTGGAGTGTGCCAAATGTTGCTGTAACCCATTCAACATTTTCATATCCTGTACAGAGGGTGAGTCTCAACAGACTGTTCAGGTGCAGGGTCTGTTTGTTTTGGAGTTCACATATGACACAGCCAGGGAAACCATGTCATCCCATAGATGCTGTGTTTTTAGGTTTGGATAGAGCTGTTTAACCATTGTATATGTGATTTCTGGGTTTTCACAATCTCCAGGTATGGTAATGGGCCCTTTTATCAGTGAGAAGAGGTTAAATATGTATGAACCTGTCTGACAAGATGTTGGCAATGTCAGTCATGTACATGTATTCATTTACACTTTGCACTGACTCAGAACATATATGAATTTACATTGATATTTATGACATAGCGAAAGAAAGCTTCATGGTTCTCTATGGACTCTTTGGCAAAATTTTTGGCAGAACATGGCTTGGATAATGATAGGAGTGCTCATTGTTTCTTGATGATACTGATCGGAGATTTATTGATCTTCTTTGGATTTTCACTTTCTTTAAACAACTTAAGTACTTGTAGTACATAGTTTGATTATGGCAAGGGTCCAATATATTATATGGGACTGTTTTCATATCACTGTGTGCGCAAGGCAGGATTGGTGAATAGTGACAAGTGTCTGGAGTAAGAACTGCAACTGCCAGATATGTGTGGCCCACTGCTGTACTCAGACATGGCCTAAGTGTGTGAGCATGCCCAGTATGACCTTTCAGTATGTTGTTGACTGACATTTGCTTCGTTTATTTAAATGTGTGAGCATGCCCAGTATGACCTGTCAGTATGTTGCTGACTGAAATTTGCTAAATTTGTTTACGTGCATGAGCATGCCCACTATGGGCATATATACTATATGTGTGTGAAAAATCAAGTTGGTTTTTACTTCAGGGCTCACCTTTGTGTTGTACATCGACAGGAAGCACACTATGCCTGCAGGGCTTCCATGAGTCAATTTGCAGAGACTTATCAACATGTCTACATACAGGGGGGGGGGGCAGCTATTATTTGTACATTTCTACCCGGGGGGCACACCTGATTGTTACTGTGGGTGTACATTGGATGAGGGGTACACCTGACACTTATACACATTTGCTAGGCCTGCACTGCTATGTCAGGTACTCCATTTCAGTCTGTACTGTTGCCTATCATATTGGCTTGATGCATACCACTGTACTACAGACCTTAGCTTCCCATTACACGCATATTAGTTTGTGACTTCATAGCCTACCCAACCCACATCACACTGCCTGGCCTGCTGTTATCTGTCTGCATAGACCTGGGGGGAGGTTACTCATATTCCTCTTCAGAGGGCATGATACAGCATTTGTTTGTGTTTGCATTTGTCTACAATTGTCCTGCTGGCTGTGACTGTTAGGTAGGTGATCCCCACAACTGGTATGTGTGAGTGACTTAAGTTGTGTCTGTGCCAGTGAAATGCTGTAATGGCTTAGTGGTTCAGTACTGTGACTATAGTGCACAGTATCCTGAGTTCGAGCCCTGTCACTGCTTTTTATTTTCCTGCTGGGCAGACCTGACTGGTTAAGGAACAGTAAAGCAGGTGTGAGCATGTTTACCCGACTTTGCTCGACTTTGCCCAACATTGCCCGATGTTGCACTGGTTAGCGCGGTGCGCAGCTATGCACAATTATATTTAAATATGCTCAATACTGTTAAATGTGCTTAGCACTGCTTTATATTGTTTAAAATAGGGCACTCATGCCTCAGGTGGTGCTGCAGGGCTGCCTATGTCAGATGCACATAGTACACTCCCTATACATGTTTGAAAACAGGTAGTGTCAAGTTAGTTATCCCTTTTACTGTATGTGCGAGTCAGAGAGAGGTGTCATTTCCAGGGTTCCTACTGAGTCAGTGTATGTGCTATTCGTTGCCTCTTTGCCAAGGCCAGGGTATACTGGGCATGCCTCCTTCTGCCTACTGGGGCAGGCTCAGGTTGTTCCTCCTCCTAGTAACGCTGTGCCTGTGCAGGCCTTGGCAATGGTGGGGGGCTGTTTGGCCCTGCCCCATGCTGTTCCTGCTGCAGCTGTTTTTGCAGCATCACATTGTGTACCATGGCACATACCATGACAATTTGGGTACATGTAGTTGGTGAGTACCGCAAGGCTCCACCAGATGTGTCCAGGCACTGGAACCATGACTTGACCATCCCAAACACACGCTCAATTATGTTTCTTGTTTGTGCGTGTGCCTCATTATGGAGTTCTTGTTCAGGTGTGTGTGCATTTCTGATGGGTGTCATCAGCCATGGCTCCAGTGCGTATCCAGCATCCCCCACTAGGTGACCATCAGGGATGTCACCATTGGCAAATCTCTGGTACAGCTGCGTCAGATGCCAGATGTGGGAATCATGATAGCATCCAGGGCAGCCAGCACACACATTAATTATTATGCCCTGGGCATCTCACATGACCTTGCAGTTGATGGAGGAGAAGCCCTTGTGGTCGATGTAGACCCTACCCCTCTCACCGGGTGGTGCTTTGATGTGTATGTGCATGCAGTCTATTGCACCCACTACCTCAGGGTATTCTACTATTTGGTGGAAAAGACGCATATTGCTGGGCAATGCCTCACAGGAATTGGGGAAATATACGTGGTCGCCGACATGTGCTGACATGGCATACAGGAACAGGTGCAGTACCCTTGATGCTGATGCCTGTGAAATCCCCATCATATCACCTGTTGGACTCTGGAAGGTACCTGTAGCTAGTATTCTTAGGCCAACCCATACCTTGGTATCCACTGGGATGGGTTCCCTCTGCTGGTTCTGTGTGTGAGGCGTGGCCAGCACAGCTGAACAATTTGCTGCACGAGGTCTCTGTCCACCCTATAGCGCTGCACTATCTCCAGCTCATGCAGCCCCTGGTAGGTTACCCTGGGTCTGTACACTCTTCTCCGTCTCCTCACTGTGGGTTGCTCAGCAGCATTCACAGCATCACCACCCTCAGCACCTTGCACATGTTGGTTTATGATAGCAAGAGCAGCCCCTAACATTTTGTCTGACTTAAGCTTTTTAGGCTTTCCCGCTTTGTATACTGCAGTGTTGCAGAGTTCTTGGGAAAAAACAGGGGAGAATGCTGTTTGCAGAGTTTAAAGTGCTGGGCTGGGCTGGGCTAGTCTGCTGCCTGTGTAATTGGCTGATTCTGATATATTTCAACTGGCAGCTCTGCTAGTTCTCCTTGGTTAACTTCCTACTACTTCTTTTTCTTCCGTTTCCCTTTCTGTTTCCGCCCGGGGCAGTGCCGCACAAACACGCACACATGCGAGCACACACGCGCACACGAGAGCACACGCTGTGTGCATGTTTGCAAGAAATTTCAGATATTTTCACAGTGCACACCTTTGGTTTCTGGTTTTCAAATAGGACAACTGTAGACACGCCTCTTGCAATCCTGAGCAACTCAGGGCAAACACAAGACACTGTACTCCAATTCGCTTACAGCCTTTCTGACATACCCCCTTATGATGTCACCTATATTCTACTCTACTACTCACCTACTCCTACACTTACACTCTTGGGACATGGCTCACAAGCTGGGGAAAATTGGGATTCACTATCCTTATCCTTATCCTACTAATGTATGGTTACATCTCTCACACTGAGCTTCCCCCCTTAGCAACCAGTACTCAGTGGCCATGTTGTCTTCAGCCTGCCATTCACCTGCATGTCAGGATAAGCTTTTTAGTGAAAATGGATATTTTTAAATTATTTTCTTGTTTTCAAAGCGCCGTACGTTTGTGCGGTGCTGCACTATGCTTAAACATCAGAGATCGGGGGGAAAAAAAGCTGGATTTTAATAATTTTAAACATTTATAAACACCAATGGTCTTATATTTGGCCATTGGCATGCTTCATCAACTGTATGCATCCTTTATTTGGAACTGTCATAGCTCTGTTTAGCTATTTGCAGAACGGTACTCCGTTACCAACAGAGTACATTTCTGCATATAACACTAATCTTGCACGGACAGGTTAGTGTTTCCTGGATTGCAAATTTACCTCATTTGCATAGTTTTCAGCAGCAAATGAGGTAATTTGCATACCATGATGCTGTCCATGCAAGAGTAGCTTTAGCAGCTCTTGTGCATGCCCCTGCCGGCTGTTCCTGGATCGCACGGCAGACATATTGCCTGTTTGATGTTTTACTCTACTCTACAACTCCATGCAAGCTTTTGTAAATCCAGCCCACAGTATTTTCAGATGCAGTTCTCTGCACTAAGCACAATTTCCTTTAAGAGAACACAGGCAGCACACTCCAGTCCTGGAGATGGACTTCCTCTCCAGGCCCCAATTAAGCCTCCACCACCTCTCTGCAGAAATCAGTGCTCTGAGTCCTTGTTCCAAGTAGCTAACACACACACTCTTTGAGATTCGATTTTCACCCCCCCCACACACACACACACCTGGGAAACACTGGCACAGATTTGCCCACTATGCCACCTCCACTCAGACTATAAGGTAGATTCACTGACACTAACCAGCTACTTAAGGCTCTTACCAGGGTACCCAGTTACTCTTAGTAAAATTAATATTTATACAAATGGTAGTGTTAACCAGTTGATGAGACTTTCAGGATGGTGAAGCCACAGTGCCACCAAGTAAATGCAATTACTCTCAGAGGTTAAAGTATTTTCTAAAAGACCAGCCACAATGAATGGTATAAATATATTTAATAATAAATAATAAACTAGAAAACATGAAAATACTGAATATCTATTTACAGTGAACACCAGAGTTTCAATTTACAGGAAATATAAAAATAACACAGATGGAAAGACTCAGACAGATATAGAAAAACAATACTTTTAGATAATCTCACTTTATTTTCCTAACTGAGTGAAGAATTACTGTTCCCTAGTTAAGTTACTTACTAAAGCAAGGCAAGATGAAGTGGGTGAGTGGTTTTGTCAGTTCCAAAACAGAGTGCTGAATGTCACTGACACATCTCTCACTAGTATCACAATACAATTTCAGTGCTGGCTACAGAATGACATCACATCTAGTCACCTGACTCTGTGCTTTCCACACTACCCCTCACTAGAAACGTAAGCCAGGATCTGGGACAGATGTGTCATAATACATACCTAGAACTCTGCTAAGGCTTATTACAGCATCTAGAGACTGTAAAACAGTTCCAACCCTTTCATCCTTCCTGCAGAGACTAACCAGCCATTCTCTGACACCTCAGGGTAGCAATTAGTTCACCACTAAGGACAATAAGAGCAGGATCCTAGCCCAAATACTGCATCTCTGTCTGAATTCAGGCATGTGAGATAAAATCTTAATGGCCTAAACCAAGTCATTTAATTTCAAGCTATTTTTCTTAAGGCTAGCTGGGCTGAGCTTAACCCCTTCCCTTCCAGCATCCTCTGTTAACATATGTACATTTCATCAGTTACAATATAGTCTGACATACATGTATATTTCTTTTCTGTCCAGCTGGACCCACTGTTGATACATTTTTAATGCAAGCAACTTTACAAATACATTTTAACACAAATATCTATACGAATCAGGAAATAATACTGCTCCAAACCACCACACAGATGACTTAAAACACAAATAATGGAAACATAAGAAAACCACTGCCCATGATAAAGAAAAAGCCCTCACTTTGATGTTTCCACACTATTCATAGGTAGGTACTAGGCTATCAGCCCTAGAGCCTATACAAGCCTAGCCAAAAAGGTACCCTGGCTTTCGCCACCCAAGAAAATAATTTTCCTGTACCCCTGTTGAGCAGAGCCACAGAGGTGAACCCTGGGGTGAATTTCCTATTTCCCATCCAATCATCAAGATTTTTCTTGAAGAGTGCTAATGAGAAGCTTTGTTTGATATATATATATAGGTAGTTTGTTCCAGAGTATGGGAAATCTCTGGGACAGGAATCTATCCCTCCAGCATGTTCTGTTTATTGTGGTGACAAGGTTTAGGTCCCTAGAGCATGTAGCTTGGAGGGATTGGGATTTCTTTAAGTGGAGCATGTCCAACAGCTCTGGGTTTGACATAGCTTTGTATGTTAGGCAGACATCACCTCTGAGTAGGTGATATGCAATGGAGTAAAGCTGGAGTTTTTTGAGACAGTCTGTGTAGGGCATCTGTTTGAGACAGTAATCCTCTTTGTGAGGTATTTATGTGGCCTTTCCAGTTGTTGTAGATGTCTTGTAAGGTACATACCAAAAGGGGCGCTGTACTCTATAATGGGTCTAATGAGTGACGAGTAGAGGGGACAATTACCTCTTTTTTCCTGGATGAGAAACCTTTTGTGATGAGGTGTGCCACATAGAAGGATTTCCTGACTACTGTGGCAATGTGATTATCAAAGGAGAGACTACTGTCCACCTGTGTCCCAAGGTCTCTTATCACACTTTTGGTGTTAAGTAGACTACCACCTATGTGGTAGCTCATGGGTACAGAGTTTTTACTAAAGGAGATGACAATGCACTTTTTGGCATTGAGCTTGAGGCCATGGCTTTGACACCAGGCAATTGTCTCAGTGAGGCCCTTTTGTAGGACGTCCACATCATTAGGAGTTTCATGTATGGCTCATAGTTTGCAGTCATCTGCGAACTTCATTAGCCAAAGACCTTCTCTGTTAGCCTGAACTTCAGACAAGCAGATACCAAACAGGAGCAGACCCAGGACTGAACCACGTGGTACTCCTCTTGTCACTGGTCTGAAGTCAAATTTTGGAGTCTGCTACTTTCACAGTGTGGGTTCTGTCAGTGAGCCAGTTGGCAACCCATCTTGTGACATATGGATTTATACCTAGTTTAGAGTTTATCTATAATTCTAGAGTGGGGGATGGTGTCAAAAGCCTTGGTGAGATCTAGATAGGCTGTGTGAACCACCTTACCCTCGTTTATGGCTTTGGTGACTGCTTCAAAGAAGTCCATCAGGTTTAGGAGACATGATCTTCCTTTTACAAACCTGAACTGGGTGGGGTCCTATTAAAACATAAAATAAATTAACATACAAAATTCATGGACTAAGCACTTTCACCCGATAAAATATTAAGGCATCCTCAGATAATGCCTTAATATTTTATCAGGCGAAAGCGCTTAGTCCGTGAATTTTGTATGTTAATTTATTTTTTGTTTTAATAGTGTGGAAACATGAAAGTGAGTGTTTTTTCTTTACCACGGGCAGTGGTTTTCTTATTTTTCTGTTATCTGTACAAATCAGTTTGATATCCAAATGACATAACATACTTTACAAAACCCTAGCTAGTTATGTTGGCATATGTTACATATGCACTTCCCTACTCTCTTTGGCATAGCTGGAAGTACCTCACATCATCACACACTGTCTTTTATAATATGGAATAAAAGGGCAAAACGTGGACCACTTGCTAACAACTTCAACAAGAAAGCTCATAACATAGGTAAATATGCTATTTTACACTAAAACATTATTTTGTGGAAGTAGTATGATTCAGTATTATTTGCCATAGTTATTAGTTAAAAGTATTAAATACCCTGTTAGCATCCTTTTATTTCCCAGATTCCATGATTATTGATTATTAATAAACTCACATCCTTGAAACCTGATTTTTTTATGTGCTGAATTTCATTAAGCAACCTTTGCTACTTGTTTCCCCAGGTAGTAATCTGACTCATTTTAACTGAAATGTCATCATGAACGTATCACTTTTGCATTTAAACAGATGCCCAAATAGCATCAGTTGTGATGCAAAACTGCAAAGTTTGTTTGATCTATACACATGCTGTATATATTGTGAAAATCATATACACAGACTGTGCATATTGTAAAAATCAAATAAACATCCAGTGCATATTGCAAAAACTGTCTGGTAAATGTAAATTTACCATACTGAACATTAAAATAATTGCATTTTCTATTGATAGAATTCTAACAACATCTTGTTGTGCTCTAATAACACCCATTTGTTAAACAGATAGTCTCAATGGACAGAAAATTTCTTTTTAGAGACAATCCAAGACCAACATTTAGTTAAGTGAATTAATTGCTGGAGGTCACACAGAAGGCAAATGAGGACTGAGGGAATCGAACCATGTACCAGAGGAATTATAGCTTACATCCTTAACCCTCTGTGCCAGATTCATTGTAGATATACCTATCTTTAAAGGGTCAATCCCAGCATTTCAAATTCAGGTATGAATTCAGGACAACCATTGTAATACCCACCTTAACAACTTCCCATAACTCTTGCCCACAGTGTTCTATTACTTTAATTATTTCGTACATCCTCTTCCCCAGTCCCTTTTCAGTTCCCATTGTGAATGAAACTCTCAATTTGTTTTCCATTCACCAGTAATGCAAATCTTATTTTCTGTTGCCATTGCAACGATCCCCATGAAAATTAAGGAGATTACATTGCACTTTGTAGCAGAGCCATGGAGCTCAGACTGAGAGAAAGCTAACAGCTGTCATTTTCTTTACACTTACTAAGCAGCGCTGTTTAACAAGTGTAAAATAAAAAAAGATGAAAATTAAAAAAAAAAAATAGAACTGTGTGTGAGTGTATACATGCATGCGAGTGTGAGCGAGATCAATTAAGCCTTTAACATGGTACTTAGTGAGTGTAAAAGAAACTTAAAAAAAGAAAAGTGTGTGTGTGTGCATTTGTTTGTGTGTTTTTTCCAAATGTATGTGTGAGTGTATGCGTACTTGTGTGAATGAGAGCAAAAGTGTGTGTGTGTGTGTGTGTGTGTGTGTGTGTGTGTGTGTGTGTGTGTGTGTGTGTGTGAGTATTACACATGGTTTCATTATGTAGTTTAAGACTGGTTTAAACATGTTTAAAAAAGGATGGTGAATGAGAAACAAGTTCACCTGACATAACATATATACTGAATCCAGACGAAATGCCTTTTCTCAAAACCAGAAGACTTGAATAAACACATTAAAGTAAGAGCATTATTCACTGTATGCAAGTAAAGTAGTGTCAGTGTATTCAAGAAGCAATGTTTTTTTTCCCTGTGCTTGATACAAATCAATGTTACTGGAAAATAAAGCAAGATAAGGAAAGTTCAAAGGATTATACTTTTCACTTCACCTAAAAAAGGCATATAGTTCTATGATTTCATGCTGGTATGTCATCACACCTGAAATGATTCAAAGCTGTTGCCTAAATAATTGAATGGTATACTGCTGTTAGCAGTATTAACTGATGATATACTAGCATGGTTAAAATCAAATAACACAATGATGTTCAACTGATTAAATTACTGAAAAGGCACAGACAGATTAACCTCAAGCTGAAAAGAAACAAGGATAAATTGAAACTTACAGAACTAAACTGTATGGGGTATATCTTATCATTAGAAGTATGAAACTTGACACTGAGAGATTAAAAATCATGGAGCAGATGTCTTTACTTGTGAAATAAAAGCTATAATTAGTTTAGTAGAAAAGGTGCAGTATATTTCTAAGCTAATTCTGAAACTGCTGGATATGAATTTGCCATTAAAACATATCGAAACATGCTACTGAATGCTACTGGAGTACAGTGCAAGAAAACAGCAGTCCAGTAATTAACAGTTTAATTGAAGCAATATCATCAAATAAATTAAAATTGTGAGACATATTTCAACTATACTCCATTAAGAATATTAGTCAGTGATACTGCAAGAAGGTAAACTAGATGACGAATCATTAACAGAGTGGTAGAAGACGTGCATACACACACACACACACACACACACACTCAGACAGAAAAAAATAAACATTCGCCATTTAAAATGAATATGAACATTTCCATGAATGTATTTGTGGGAAACCAGAGTTGATGGAAGCAGGTAATTAACCATTGCTAAGTATATTTATGGAGTCCTGCTATAAGGATCCATTGAGGTTGCAAGAATATTGTTAAGACTGCAGAAGTAAGAATTAAGTGAGTACTACAAGCTAGGTAAGGAAATGTATATATCATATTTTTCTGACGCATTTATATCTACTTGACCAACAAAAGGATTTACTTGGGGAAGAAGAGGGACTGCACCACTGATTTGAGAATGCTTCTTGATGTATCAACTAAAGCACTGCACAAACCAAAAATGTTGCTGTTTAGGAAGCAATTAAACCATATTTCTTTCATTTATATACATATACAGAAATACACATGACATCCAATGTTCAAAAAGTAAAATAGTTGTGTTAATTCAGCTAAGGAAAGAAATGTTGGCAAGAAGGAAGAGCATGATTTATGTGTCATACTGGCCAGCTATGTCAGCACAAATTGTACAAGACTTTTGTGACTGTTTTGTAAGTAGTGTGCATCATAAAAATAATCCAAGAGAAGAAATGATTTCTTATGCAGTACAGGGAAGATGACAGAATCAAGCTGGAAGAGATTTGTTTAAGTTTAGAGACTGTGTATGCCTAATATATGCAACATACTAGTTCAGGGATCATGAAATTGGAAGACTTGACCACTGTTGTCAATATCAGTGCACTTAAAGTTGTATTTTTGACAAATGAAATACCAGATGCAGTTGTCTTAGATAATAGTCCACAATATACAAACATGGAATTCAAGAGATATTTGGAGCTATGAGAGTTTCAACATGTGTCCTTGTAGTCTGAGTTATCAATGGCTCTATGGGCAGGTTGAAAAGGTAGCTCAAACTGTGAAAGACAAAATGAAAAAAGCATAGATCATTAATGTTGACTGTTCTGTAGCTGCACATCTGGATTTGTAGGAGTATAGAAATACTCTCTTACATGGTGTGCTGCTATCACCTTCCAAACTGTTGTCCTGCCATGGACTATGCACAAAACCATCTACATCCTATTCCTTACTTCAGCCCGAAGGCATGATTTCAATGCAAGGAGCATCAAAGCTAATCAGTCTAGACAAAATTTCTTCACTTATAAATAGCAAGTTACTTAATCTTTCAAAAAGAGGCAGACAGAGTGAAAGCACAGCAATCTTCCATAGAAAAGTAATCAGGGGAGTAGTTGTGAAGAGGTTGAAGGGAAGATAGTCAATAAATCAACCAGTCTTTCAACGAATGCCAGTTATGTGAAGTAAACTTGTAATTTTTTTCAGCTGCAATAGAGTTTTTTCTTTACCACACTGTTATCAAAAAGACATATATAAGTCAGGGTGTGCATGGAAGCTTAACCCTAAAACATAGTTTAATGTACATTAGACATGGCTTTCAGTGAGCTGATTTCAATGAACTGAAACTCACTGAAAGTTACATCAAGCTAATTACATGATTCTTATGTGAACAGCTGAAGTATTTATTTATTTTCTATAAAGGGAAAGTTGCATACAAGAAAGTAGAAGAATTTGTTCAACGCACATGCAGCTCATATTTGAGTATAAGTATTTGTTTATGAAGCTTCCAGCAAACACATGAGCTGAAGAGCTCCCCAAAAGATGTCTGAAAAGTTGTCAAGAAAGGTATTTACTTATGATACTATGGTTCCACCATGTGGTCTTGTTTCTGGGGTTTGCCTTGCACTTGTTTCTACAGGGTACAGCTGCATCTACGCACCTGTTTACATGCTGGTATAGTGTGGTAGTGTACATTTCTGTGTATTCAGTGGAGCTAACTGGGTCTGGTGGAGATTTGAAGCATGACAATGTATCACTTAGGAGTAGCTAGTTTGTCATAAAGAAATTTCTAAAGGTACTTTGGATGGAAGGGATCACTGGTTTCAGTTTTATTTCAAAGGAGACTACTTTATGGTCAACACTAAGTAAGGATGAAGATATGCAAGGGATGGTGCAGGATGCTTCCATATTAATAAGGACAAGATCCAAGATGTAATTCCCCCTAGAGAGTACTCTAACTAATTGTTCCAGGGCATTTGTATTGACAAAGTCCAATAATCTCTGTGCTTGTGCACTAGTGGTGGTACGGGTTTCACAGTCTGTATTTGGATAGTTTAGATTACCAAGGAAGATGATCTATAATATTGAGTTTAATATTGAGTGATTCCAGTTCCTGCAGGTAGGTATTGTGGCTTTCTTTTGTTATAGAGGTAGTTGTCTAGCTAGGCAATATATGGTACGGGATCTTTCTGATGGTTATTTGGACATGAAGAGGCTCTAGTGCATCGTGTGGCTTTACCATCCTTGATGTGAATGTCTTCTGAATGTAGCTTGAGACACCTCCACCTTTTTTCCCATCCTGTACAGTAACTGGTCTAAACATGTGGAAGACATAATAGTCCTGCACAGATGGTGTGCTCTACCCTATTTTAAGCAATGTCTCAGTCACTACACAGACATCAAAGTCTTCTAGGGTGGGAAGGGCTTGTAGGGAGTGGAGTTTCTTGTTTAGGCTCCTCACATTGATCAATAACAATTAAGCAATTAATTTAACTATTAAGTAAAAATGAATCAGCATTCATTATCAGTAACCCCTGGAAGCTACACGACCTAAATATCATTTTAGATGCTAATAAATCTTCATAACCAGAGCATCCATATCACCCATGGAAATTACACAACTATTACAGGATGACTTCATGTTGCTGTGGAAGTGGATGTGTAGCAACAAACTTGTACTAAATGAAGAAATCCTCAGCTATACTATTTGGTACTAATAAATGATTAACTGAAACTCAACAATTCCATATCCATTACCTTTTGACACAAAACAAAAATGTATAGTGTTTATTTTATTGTATCAGTTTCTTTCATTTACTCTTCAGATTTAAACTAAACATAAAAGGTACTTGTACTTGCTCACTGCAGTGGTGGTGCGGCAGTAGTGTTGTCGCCTCATAGCAAGACGTTGTCCCGTTCGATTCTCAGCTAGAGCGTCTTCTGTGTGGAGGCATACGTGAATGGGGCATGCCTTCGTTGAAGGTTGTGCATCAGGGCTGGTAACCCGGTGCGTAAAAATCCACTACCAATCATTAGCGGACTGGAGTTCCGCTGTGGCGGCCCCTAACCGGGAAAAGCCGAAAGACAAAGACATAGAAGGTACTTGCTCAGCTCAGAGCTGCATACAAAATCTCTAACCTCTTGTCAAAAGAAGCTAGGCAAACCATTGCAATTATGTTCTTCTTCCCAAGCTAGAATATGCTCTCCCAACAGTTATTTTGCATTTCTATCAAATCACAAAGCTCCTTCAAAGGGAGACAATAAGGTACTGCATTTCATATACCTTAGTCCTTCTTGGGAGCATTGTTGTGAAAAATTGAAAAAAATGCTGTTGACAGAAGAGTATCTTTACTACTAAACACGCTGACCTTATAACTATTGAATGATCATCACTGATCCCACTTAAAAAGCGCTTATTTCAAAGAAACTAGTCTTATTAACTCAGAAACTCAGACAAATATCTTCTTACAAGACCACCTTCTACGCTTACTATTGTAGACCAATCATTAAACAAAATAGTGCTTAAATACTGGGAAAAAAAATCCCACAGGATATTACATCTACTGCCTTTCTTAATAATTTTAGAAAAGCAAATAAGAAAGAAAATTAAATCCTTCCATGCTAGCTGTTTTCAGAATCATGGATAACTTAACAGGTGCTAACTCCTTGCTTTTACAGGCACACAACTACTTATATATACTATACTTCCTTTCAACTTCCAATATCCTTACTACTATACAACCTAATATCTCGTCCCACTGCTGTTTATTCTCTTTCTTGACTGTTTTGATGAAGGCATGTAAGGTGTCAGTGTCTCTATCTTCTAAAAATAATTTTGCCTCCAGACTCCTTAAAAAAGATAATGACCCTGAACTCCACTGAGTCCAACTTACTATTAACAAAACCCCTTATAAATTCTTAGCTAACTAAAGCACCCCCATATCCCCATCAGCCCATGACTCCTACTTAGCTAATACAGAAACCCTGTGCATTAAGCCAAATGCCATTCTCCTAGGGTACTTCAACTGTCCCTCCATCAGTTGGGAGACTTATACAACCTCAAATACATATGCCCAGAAATTCCTGGACTTCATCAATGCAAACTCTCTAGATTAGTTAGTAGACACCCCAACCAGGGACAACTGTTGTTGTTTTTCTTTCAGCTTTTCCCGGTTAGGGGTCGCCACAGCGGAACTCCGGTCCGCTAATGATCGACAGTTGATTTTTATGGTGCCAAGGTGCCAACCCGACACCCAACGTTCAACGAAGGAAAATCCTGAATTTGGTCTTTATCAACCTAGGACAGTTTTGCTTCCCATTGTCACTTTCTTCCTGGTCAAATTGGACCACAAATCTGTATCATTTAATATATGACTGAAGCAGGAAGCATCTCTCAATACGTTAGTAGTCAAGAGATTATGCCAAAGCTATTCTACTAAAACTGCATAATGACCTGACCAAATTCAAAACCCTTCCTCAAACCCGACAGCATATGCAGAAACCTTTGCCTCCAAATTGTTTGTTCATGTAAATAGCAAAATAGATGCATCGCTTCATTTAAAGTATAATGTGAACCTACCTACCTTAAAACTCTACTTACAGAAATCTGTCTCACAAACCTGAATATGTCCCTACCATGTCCCTGACTAGCACCAACTTTTTTCCCTCAAAACCTCTCTCCTCCTGTTTTAATCTTTCTCATTTATTTTCTTTCACACCCAAACAATGAATTTAATATTTCCTCTATTCTTATCAAAATTTCACACACTTTTAAATTAATGCACTCTGTCCTGTTGCTCTTTTTCCTGTATTCTAATATGTGATTTGAAGTTTTTATGAATTAGTTGCTTCATTTCCCATATAGCTGAAATTACTGTTGGTCCTAAGAACTGTTGTGATATGTTTTACACATTTTGTTCTGCTGTGTAGTTATAATCTCCGCAAGTTTTAATCTAATGTAATTGTGAAATATTTCTCTCTAGACCTCCTCTGAAAAGGGGTTTGCTCATCATCCCACTTGGATTATTATAGTAAACAAATGCTAAATAAATAAATGAAAATAAAAATAAATAAATCTGTCTCCACCTGAAGTAAATATAATGGAACATTTAAGAATAAATCCATATAGTGGAACTCAAATATAAACAGACTGGATAATAAAAGAAAAAAACACTCATTGCATGCAAAAATACACAACTATCAAGATGCTAAAAATGCTTCTACTAAACTCCAGACACTGATCAAATCAACCAAGGACAGATATAAGGTGAAATAGCCACACAGGTGAAGGATAACCTCAAAGCCTTCTTCAACTAAGTTAGAGACCTCAGAAGCAAATGCTAGCACTGCAGAGAAGTGACAGTAAATAACGTCACATGCTCGGATCCAGAGGATATAGCCAATCTACTAATGAACAGGTTTATCCCTAACGTCGCCACGCTCTCCCCTATTCTATTTCCAGATCACGTACCTGCATCTACAACCCTCACATTTCCTTAGAACAGGACCTGAAGTCACTAGCCATGACCAAGAGCACTATTTCCATGTGGCCAGATAATCTACTGTGTTGCCTATTGGTCACACTGAAACAGGACTTTTTAAATCCCTACAGAGGCTATTGAATAAAAGCCTCAAAACAGACTTTGTGCTCATTGAATGGAGGACAGCAACAGCCATCCCCTAGAACAAAAGTAGAGTGTCAAAGGATCCAGGTAATTATGGCTCATTATGGGGCTAATAAATAATGATGTAGGCAACCTGTTAATCCAGTACAGTTCAGTTTCATAAAGTGCAGATCCTGCCAGGCAACCTTTTAATCCAAGCCACTTCAGTTTCATAAAGTGCAGATGCTGCCAGGCAACCTGTTAATCCAAGCCAGTTCAGTTTCATAAAGTGCAGATCCTGCTTTCTTAATATGGTTGATTTTTTCAAGAAGGTTAAGAAGCAATGGATAAGAGAGAAACAGTGCAAACCACATATCAAGACCTCACCGGGGCACTCCTTAAAATGGAGAACATCAACATCTGTGCAGTGACAGAGACCTGGTTCAAAGCTCCAGAGAGCACCCCTGCATTACCAGGCTATAATTCATACCACACCTTTCGGCCACCTAACCTGGAACGAAGCACTAAAGGTGGAGGCGTGTCCATATTCATTAAGGATATCCACACCTCCAGGCTAGTTGCACAGCATAATGCATCTGAGATTATCCAAGTGCAACTAACTCTGGGCAAGACCGCAATCCAAATTGTAGCTTGCTACAGACCCCCCACCATGCCCCAGGATTCTCACTCCTCATTTCTTGATACACTGGAAAGTATTAGGGTACAACCCAACACCCTAATAATGGGTGATTTCAACTACCCCACCATTAACTGGGAAAACTACTCATGTACCAACTCTTTTGCTCAACATTTTCTGGAATTCATAAATTCCAACGCCTTGGATCAACTTATTCACACCCCCACCAGGGGCAGCAATATCCTAGATATGGTCATTACCAACATGGGCAACTGGTGTTACACACCAGAGGTCAATTCCTCATTGGTCAGATCCGACGACAAGCTAATCACCGTAGACATTCACATCCTGCCCCCACCTCCAATTAGGGAAACCACCATAAAAAACTTCTCCAAAGCCAACATCACACTTCTTAAGACAGAAATGGCAAAAGTCATGACACCCATGCAAACAGACAATAGAGGTACGACTGCTGAATCCTACACAAATGCACTTTATAAGCACTTACACAAGTGCATGGTTCATGCTATCCCTAATAGAACCAAGATGCTATCCTCCAAAAAAGGAAGCCAATCTGGTGGTCCTCTGCCATAAACAAACTCTACAACAGAAGAAAGAAACTGTTGCAAAAAGAGTAAAATTCCATGATTGGATGAACTCCCTGGTCAACCTTAGTAAGAAGCTGAGGTCACTCATAAAATCCTCCAAAGCTAGTTACGAAAACAAAATTGCCACTGACTCTAATGACAACCACAAAGCATTCTATAGCTATGTCAAGAATCTCAGTGGCAACACTCGGATCTGCTCTGAGTTACAGCACAATGGCACTAAATATACAGAACCAACTGATATTGCCAACATCCTGGCAGATAGGTTCAGTGCTAACTTTACCCCCCTCGAGGGCCCATCTCTATACCAGAAGAATGCAAAGTTCCTGTAATCATGGCTGCACAGGTAAAAAACACACTCTCCAAAGCCAAGAACACAGCATCCATGGGACCTGACAATATCCCAGGCTGCTTTCTACACAAACTACAGAATGAACTGGCACCCTACCTAAGTACCATGTTCAATCATAGCCTCACCTCAGGCTATGTGCCCACTGAATGGCGCACCGCGATGGTTATCCCACTCTACAAAGGGGGAGCCACGACGGACCCAGGGAACTACTGCCCCATTAGCCTGATGAGCCTGGTCTACAAGGCCATGGAACGTATCATCATGGAACTCATAAACAAAGACATTGGTGATCTCCAAACTCTGGACCCTACCCAATTCATGTTTGTAAAAGGCAGATCATGTCTCCTAAACCTGAATGACTTCTTTGAAGCAGTCACCAAAGCCATAGATGAGGGTAAGGTGGTTCACACAGCTTATCTAGATCTCGCCAAGATTTTCAACACCATCCCCCACTCTGGAATTATAGATAAGCTCACTAAACTAGGTATAAATCCCTATGTCACAAGATGGGTTGCCAACTGGCTCATGGACAGGGCCCACACTGTGAAAGTAGCAGACTCCAAATCCGACTTCAGACCAGTGACAAGTGGAGTACCACAGGGTTTAGTCCTGGGTCCTCTCCTGTTTGGTATGTACTTCTCTGAAGTACAGGCTAACACAGAAGGTCTTTAGCTAACAAAGTTTGCAGATGACTGAAAACTAGGAGCCATAATCAAAACTTCTAATGATGTAGACATACTACAAAAGGGCCTCACTGAGACAGATGCCTGGTATCAAAGCCATGGCCTGAAGCTCAATGCCAAAAAGTGTATTGTCATCCTCTTTGGTAAAAACTCTACTTAATGCCAAAAGTGTGATAAGAGACCTTGGGACACAGGTGGACAGTAATCTCACCTTTGATAATCACATCACCACAGTGGTCAGGAAATCCTTCTATGTGGCTCACCTCATCACAAAAGGTTTCTCATCCAGAAAAAAAGAGGTCATTTCTCCCTATACTCATCACTCATTAGACCCATTATAGAATACAATACCCCTTTTGGTATGTACCTCACAAGACATCTACAACAACTGGAAAGGTCACAAAAATACCTCACGAAGAGGATTACTGGCCTCAAACAGATGCCCTATGCAGACCATCTCAAAAAACTCCAGCTTTACTCCATCGCATGTCGCCTACTCAGAGGCGATCTCTGCCTTACATACAAAGCAATGTCAAACCCAGAGCTGTTGGACATGCTCCACTTAAAGAAATCCCAATCCCTCCGTGCTACATGCTCTAGGGACCTAAACCTTGTCACCACAATAAACAGAAAATGCTGGAGGGATAGATTCCTGTCCCAGAGACTTCCCATACTCTGGAACAGACTACCTATGTATGTCAAATAGAGCTCCTCATTAGTACTCTTCAAGAAAAATCTTGATGATTGGATGGGAAATAGGAAATTCACCCCAGGGATCACTTCTGTGGCTCTGCTCGACAGGGGCACAGGAAAATAATTTTCTTGGGTGGTGAAAGTCAGGGTACCTTTTTGGCTAGGCTTATATAGGCCCTAGGGCTAATAGCCTAGTACCTACCTATGAACCAAGGTGTTCAACACCATCCTACAGTTGGGTATCATGGATAAACTATCCCAGCAAAATGTAAGTCCGTATGTAACTCATTGAATTGCAAACTGTCTCAGAAACAGAACCTAGGAAATTTCAGTTGCTGGCATTACCTTCTCCAAAAGACTTGTTACTAGCAGTTTACCCCAGGGTTCAGCCCTTTGGCCACTCCTCTTTGGCATTTACTTAATAGAGGTCAAAGCAAATGTTAAGAGTTTATAGCTGAGCAATTTTGCACATGGCTGTTAACTTGGTGCCATTATAAATTCCCCAGAGGACACCAAAATCCTCCAAAAGGGTGTTTACCAAACAAATGGCTCATGCCAAAGCCATGGACTGAAATTAAATGTCAAGAAATGTATAATAATATCCTTCGGCAAGCATGATTTCATGTAACTACCACATTGGCAATGCTCCCTGAAAACTGATCATGTAGTCAGAGTTCTGGGAACCCATGTCAAAACTGTCCTTTGATCACCACTTATCCACAAGTCCTTTTTCATCATGCAGCTTATATCTAAAGATATAGTGTCCAGGTATAGGGATGTAATTGTTTCACTGTACACAGCCCTCATTAGATCAATCTTTGTATATAATTCCTCTTTTGGTATACACCTGTCCAAACATTTGTCACAACTGGAATGACAATAATGCTTTCCTTACAAAAACAAGGGCCTAAATCATAAAAAAATGCAGACCATCTCAAACCCTTGTCCCTCTTCTCACTAACATACAGGCTACTAAGAGGACACCTCTTCCTTACATAGAGAGTGTCATCGATCCCTATCCTGTCAGATCTATTATACATTTGCATGTCTAATAGTAGTGTGACCATATGCTCAAGGAATCTCATTCTCTTTTGTAACATCAATTAATCATTAATAGCACATGCAGGTTGAATAGGTATGTATCACATAGAATACCTCTGCTATGGAACCATCTCCCCATAAAGCAAATTACTTTTCTTACTTTATTCAAACATAATTTGGACAACTGGATAGGAAACTGTAAATTCGTCCACTAGTTTAGCACCCAAGTCCATCATGAATAGGGGAAATAAGTTAATGTCCCAACCCTCTGGGGTATTCATATACAAAATAAAAGAGCTAGAAAAAATGAAAATGTTAAGGCTAGGCTTCTTAAGATCCTTATAGATTAATAGCCAAGTAAGCACCCGTGAAACTGTGAGCTATCTCCCATTTGCAAACCTCTTGCACTAAAAGTATAATCCAGCAACACTGCTGATTTCCATATAGAAACAGTAGTCAAAAATGGGGCATAAATCTGTAGATTAAATTGGGAGACTGATTCATTTATTTTTACCTGTTAATTATAAGAACAAATTTAAAGTGAAATTCATAGCCAGAAATGGCATTTCAGTTCATTGTCTTAATTAACTACACATGACCAACTGTAACAGACCCTCCGGCAATAAACTGCACGGAGTAAATAGATCACCAGAAAAAACCCCACAAAGTCCATACAGAATCACAGCTGAACCAGTAACAATGTTAAAAACCAAGCCAAGCTTTAACAGAAAGAGTAAGCACTTTTGCAATTACAATATTGCTTCATCAGACCACAATACCAATCATCATCATCTTCTTTCAGCTGTTCCCATTAGGGGTCGCCACAGCAGATCACCTGTTTCCATTTCTTCCTGTCCTCTGCATCTTGCTCTGTCACACCAACCACCTGCATGTCCTCTCTCACCACATCCATAAACCTTATCTTAGGCCTTCCTCTTTTCCTGTTACCTGGTAGCTTCATCCTTAGCATCTTTTTCCCAATATACTCAGCATCCCTCCTCAGCACATGTCCAAACCAATGTAATCTTGCCTCTCTGGCTTTTTCTCCAAACCTTCCAACCTGGGCTGACTCTCTAATATACTTATTCCTAATCCTGTCCACCCTCGTCACACCCAGTGCAAATCTTAACATCTTTAACTCTGCCACATCCAGCTCAAACTCCTGCCTTTTTGTCAATGCCACTGTCTCCAACCCATATAACATAGCTGGTCTCACTACCCTCTTGTAGACCTTCCCTTTCACTCTTACAGGTACTCGTCTGTCACAAATCACTCCTGACACTCTTCTCCACCCACTGCATCCTGCCTGTACTCTCTTCTTCACCTCTCTTCCACACTCACCATTACTCTGAACTATTGACCCCAAGTATTTAAACTCATCCACCTTCGCTACCTCTACTCTTTGCATCCTCACCATTCCACTATCCTCCCTCTCATTCACACACATATATTTTGACTTAGTCCTGCTGACCTTCATTCCTCTTCTCTCTAGCATATCTCCATCTCTCCAGGGTCTCCTCCACCTGTTCCCTACTCTCACTACAGATCACAATGTCATCTGCAAACATCAAAGTCCACGGGGACTCCTGTCTGATGTCGTCTGTCAACCTGTCCATCACCATTGCAAATAAGAAAGGGCTCAGAGCTGATCCTTGATGTAACCCCCACCTCCACCTTAAATGCATCCATCACTCCCACAGCAGACCTCACCGCTGTTACATTACCTTCGTACATATCCTGTACCACTCAGACCATAATACCAATAACGCACTAAAAGTTTAGATAGTTCAAACATTCACAGTAATTATTCAATTAACCAATCAAATCAAGATAAAGCATTCTCATATTCACATTTAAAAATGTACACCCTCCTATAAAATTAAATCATAAAAACAAACCAATAATTACCCTTTATCTCTTAAGCTTCCTTGCTTTCAAAATCGGTTTCAAAGAAATGAAGTCATTAAGTCCATGACCCTTATGTGCACTAAGACTAAAAATCCAATGTAGCTCTACATGTTCCATTTCATTAATTATATCTCCCATCCTGACATCTTCCTGTACAACCTCTAGGACCTGATAGAGGAAACTATGTTCCTCTCCCTTACTATTAATATGTTTTGCTAACGCACTATAGTCTAAGCCCTTACAGGCACAATAATAATGGTCCCTGACCCGTTCTCTCAACTGCCTATTCGTTTTACCCATGTAAAATACCAAACATCTTACAGTGGGCCAGATACACAAGATTGTTTCTGTTACAATCTGCCACTGCTCTTATAAAAATAGGTCTTCCCATTATCAGGGTGTTTAAAGACCAATGATTCATCTATATAAACACAAACAGAGCAGGCATTACACCATTTAGTGCCCGCCCTAACTTCACTAATTCCTACTCTAATGTCCTTGGGGTAACATAACATATAAACAGTAATGGTCTAACACCCTGTTGGAATTGTAGTGTCTGTAGTGTGTTAGCATGCGAGAATACATTTCTTAATCCTAGAACATTGAAACAATATGAATTTAAAGTTAGTGCAGATTGTAGTATGAAAAATTTTATTTATTTAGCTGTATGTAATACATGCAGCTCATTTTATGTAGGTATGATAAATCATTCCTTGAGGGAACGTAAGAGAGAGCACTTATCTGCTGTAAGAAATAATGAAATGGAAAGAAGTGCACTAGCTAAGCATGCTGCTAAATACAATGTAGTTCACGTTTTTACTTTTAGCGCAGTCGAGTGCATATTTCCCAGTCCAAGATTAGGTGACATTAAGAATCTAATGGAGCAACGTGAACTAAGATGGATACTGGAACTACAGGATGATAGTGCACCCTAACTTAATGATTAAACCTTATTTAAAAGCATGCACATTGAAATAATAAGTTATATGATTTTTATCATAGTGCTTGCTGTGTATTGTATGTATATGAATTTTTGTTTTATATACATGATTTTATATTTAATTAGATTTGTGTTCTTTAAGGTTTTATATCACTTCATTGATTAATTGTGTATTTTAGCTTTATATATAGGAAGTGATGTAAGTTATTTTATGGTTTGATGAAGCATCTTGTTTGATGTGAAAGTGCTAACTGATTAAACTGTTTATATTCGGACTCTGCCTTGTTTCTTCGCTACATTTCTATTCCTACTAGATTGATCAGCACAGGGGGATGAAAAATAGGGTTTTGCCTTAGTAGTTCTATTCCTTATAACTAAAGAACGTGCTCCCTCAACTTCAGACTTTCCATATCCCCTTTCAACAAAGTCTGATTTCATCTGATCCAGACCCATCTCGAACTCCTGGGATTCTAAAAAGAGTTGAGAGGTCTGCATATCTTGTTCCTTAACCACATTGGAAAATACATACCTGGGATGCATACTACTTCGATGTACATATAACGGGTGATAACATTCCTTTCTGTGTAACCCAGTAGAGAACTGATGATCTAACCCGCTGTTTATCTCTACATCCAAAAACTTAATCTTAGAAGTGGAATAATTGATCGAGAATTTCAAAAATCCATTGCTTTTCAAATTTTCCAAAAAATGCCCAAATTGCTCAACACTACCTCCCCATAACAGGAAAAGGTCATACACAAACTGATGATAAATCATACTTGTTGTCCTATTAAATTAAGCATGTTAATATTCTCCCATTCCGTCATCACCAGGTTGGTGTAGCTATTGGCACAACATGTGGAGGTAGTGTTGAGCAACCTGGGCATTTTTTGGAAAATTTGAATAACAGCAGTGGATTTTGGAAATTCTTGATCAATTATTCCACATCTGGCCCACTGTAAGATACATTTGGTATTTTACATGGGCAAAACAAATAGGCGGTTGAGAGAAAGGGTCAGGGACCATTATTATTGTGCCCATAAGGGCTTAGACTATAGTGCGTTAGCAAAACATATTAATAGTAACAGAGAGGAACATAGCTTCCTCTTCCAGGTCCTAGAGATTGTACAGGAGGATGTCAGAATGGGAGATATAATTAATGAAATGGAATTTGTAGAGCTAAGTTGGATTTTTAGGTTTAGTGCACCTAAGGGTCATGGACTTAATGACTTAATTTCTTTAAAACCAATTTTGAAAGCAAGAAAGCTTAAGAGATAAAGGGTAATTAAGGGTTTGTTTTTATGATTTAATTTTATAGGAGGGTGCACATTTTTAAATGTGAATATGAGTGTTTTATCTTGAGTTGATTGGTTAATTGAATAATTAATGTGAATGTTTGAACTATTTAAACTTTTAGTTTGTTATTGGTATTGTGGTCTGATGAAGCAATATTGTAATTCTGAAAGTGCTTACCATTTCTATTAAAGCGTGGCTTGGTTTTTAGCATTGTTACTGGTTCAGCTGTGTTTCTGTATGGAATTTGCGTTTTTTCTGGTGATTAACTACACATGATGGTAAACCAGGCATTTTAGTGCCTCACCATTTGTGATACAAAAATGAATGGTGCCCTTCAGGTGCACAAGAACAATAATCTCTGAAAGTGACTGATGTAGGGTTGTTGTAATTTTTGCAATTAAATGCAGATAAGAAAAGAATTGGCACATTTAAATTGCTTCATCACTGGGTAAATATTAAATACTGTGGAGACAGACAGCATTTAAAATATCCAGGAAATGTTTTTTTCCACATAATTGTGAACAAGTAAATAGGTAAGACATAGGAACAGTACTACAAATGTGTAGTGAGCAGCAAACTTTTGTAGTTTCTGCTTCACTTGTAGCATAATGTTTAAGTATTAGTAGTGGAGAGGGAGAGGGAGAGAGAGAGAGAGACAGACTCATGGAGCAAAACAGCACAATAGTTAGGCAAAGTGAATGAGTAATGGCAAAACATGGAAAAACATTGAATATGACAGGTGGACTGAAACAAGCATAAGAGAGATTTTTACACAAAAGGCAATGGTAAGGATGAAACAAATAATGTATGTAAGCTGGAGCTTTAAAATCAGTCCAGTACCACTAATCCAACACATCAGGTTTGGCTGGGGCAACTCAGAGGAGATATAAATAATACTAACAGTGAAACTAAAGCTTAACACATGACTATGGTCAGTGCCATAGACAGCATAAAACAACATGCAACTTAAAAGCACAGTTCACATGTAGTGCAAGAAATGCTGCCTATCATTGTCAGGTAACAAATTACCTCAAACAAATCCTGTCATAGTATTTCCATGTATAAGCAAATTATATTTGCATTTAGGCTACTGTATTTTATGCCTTGCCTTTATCATTTAGATTCCGTGTCCTGCATCCACCTACCGGTCAGTTTTGATCTTTCAAATTAAATTTCATACACTAAAACAGATAATGAATGATGACTGTCCAAGTCACAAAATATTGATTCTCCAGAATTCACTATCCACATATAGTAGGTAACTGAGTAAGCTAGCAATTTAAAAATAGTTTTCCTTGCTTCTATGGCATAGATGGATAAAACCACTTCTGCAATATAGATGACAAAATATTTATTATTGGCTTAAGCACTGCATGGCCTGGAAGTGGAGGATTGGTTAGATTAGCTTATATCTGCTTGACCATTCTAGGAGAGGGAGATAAGGAAGGAGGTGGTTGTTCCAATTGGTCATTTGCTCCCATGCGAGTTAGCACTTGCTTATCTGGAATGGCCATAAGACCAAGGGACATAAGGTTGGTAATCTCTAGACAATTATTGGAACTCTCAGGATATTTGTGTATTTTCATATGTTTGTGTGTGTGTGTGTGTGTGTGTGTGTGTGTGTGTGTGTGTGTGTGTGTGTGTCAAAGCACATACATCCCATGCAGAGAGCATAGGACACCCCTGTCATGATGAGGCGGCCCACATCAGCCACTAGGGGTGGGTTTAGGGCCATGCAAACAGAAAACCCCAGTGGTTGCATGCACAATGTCACCGTGATTGGCTGTCACCCAAGAGGTAAAGGAAGACTGCTTAAAACTGAAACTTGATGTTCAGCAGGCAGCAAGGAGAAAAAAAAGTTAAAAATAGTATGAAATCACACTTTTGTACTAATTGCAACTATAAGGACTCTATTGTTATTTTATACAATCATATATTCTAAAATTTTCCTCCCAGTTATAACATCTGTAATCCATAACTATTAAAAAATAGCTTGCATGGTACACAATAAATTAAGTTCCCTTATTTCTTCCTTTCTTATAGCACCTGCTGGAAAGACAGGTATGTATCCCAGAGGCTACCACTTTTCTGGAACAGGCTTTCCATCCATGTGCGGTAGAGTCCCTCCCTGACCTAATTCAAGTGTAACTTAGATAATTGGATGGGGAACAGGAAATCCATCACTGATTTGGCAGCTATGTCTCTAATGGACAGAGACAGCCTGTATATTTCCCATCTCCCAGGCCTCTGTTTACACTTATCAAGGGTACCAGAACTTGTCAGAGAGTTGGGATGTATGGCTAGGCTTATAAAGGCCCTAGTGGTTGTTAGCCTGGTACACACCTATGAACCTTTCTGCCAATAAATATGTTATTATTTTACTTTTACTTTTTTGTTTCCTTTTTCTCCTTTTTAAATACAAACACCAACAACTTGTCTCATTACTTGCTTTGTACTTAGCTTTTTACTGCTCAAAAAAACCTTGCTTTATCTTAGCTCAAATGGACTTCTTATTTACTTATTAAATAACATATCTGCTTCTGTTAATGTCAGCTTATCGCTCATCTGATACTAATATCTCTAACACACATCTTAACAACTAATAATGTGAATTTATCATGTTACTGCAATCTGTGTTAGATAACCAAAGCACTTGCTCTGGTACTGATATCGTCCCCATTATCAATACTATGTGTTTTGTCTCCTAATTCTCCCACTTTGCCTTCTACATACTATATGAAATATGTGTATAGTCTGCATAATTATATATTACTATATTACTGATAACTAGTTACTCTTATAAACAGTTTGCTGTGTTACTAATGTCTGATTTATATCAGTCATTTTTACTTAACAGTATACCACAGTATTTTATGGGACAGCAGTATGTAAAAATGATGTAATTTTAGACTTTGCTATCTGTCTCTCTTTTCTGTCCATTATACCATGAACTGGCACATAGGGGCAACAACAAGGAACAGCAGTCCTTGTTGCTGATTCATTATAGGTTCATAGGTAAGTACTAGGCTTGCTGCCCTCAGGGGCAAATTAAGTGTAGCCAGTTTCCCTTTTTGTGCTCAGAATAATGTATCCCTACAGGGTACAGCTGCATTAAAAAATTCTGTCCTTTTTATTGGACAAGGTTATTAGACCTGTGCCCTGATCACACACAAATACACTGACATCTACAGCCAGTTTAGAACAGCCAATTCATCTACTACATGTCTTTGAAATTGGGAGGAAACCAGAGTACCCAGAGAAAAGCCACATGAACATGGGGGAATATGCAGACTCTAGACAGAATTTACCTCAGCTGAGATTCAAACCAGAGAACCTATTGCTTTCAGGTAATAATGATACCTTCTATGCCTGTACCACCCTGATTTTAGATATGTTACTGCATAATTGTGTGTACTTTGGAATGTTTTTCGCCAGGTAGCCATAGTAAATGAACTCTTCCCTCTAACCTGGCCACAAACCTGTAATACTACTACAAATAATAATGATAACAAAAATAATATCTGTAGAAAACAAAATTGTGAGAAGCAGAATGAAATCTTAAATTTATTTGATAAGCAATGATAATTTTTTCTGCAAAAAGTTGCAGTTTCCTGGCCAGAATCTTAGTAATTAAATTTCTGCAAAGACGGTTTTAGCATCTGCTTCTATAGCTACATGTGGGCAGGTAGCTAGATAACCTCACTATAAAAAATTACAACTACTAAAAGTGTCTTACACTTCCTAAATAATCATTCCACTTGATGCATAGACATGCAAATGTCATTTATGCCATACATTTCTGATGCATCGCATTTAATTCTGCAAGTATTCCTGCTACTTTGTTTCATGGTTTTTATTGTATCTCCTATTATAGTTCAGTTCTCTCTCTCTGTTTTGTAACTTGATTATCTTTTCTCCCTTTGTCCTTAATAAACAAAGTTATCAGTTAAATAATTAGTCCTCTTTTATTCATATTTCCCTTAACTAGATTTGTGAATTGCTGATAATGTTTCACTAAAGTTATGCAATAAAAAAATGAATAGGGAAATTGCCTTTGGAATGCAATCCTATTTAGTCTCCTGGAATTTCAGAAAAAATTACTTTTTGTGAATATCCCCACATGTTTATATATGTATAACAATCTGGATTTGGTTACAATATACTGGTTTCTATTGGCTTGAAGCAAGTTACAATTTTGTGGGTTACCACCATCTATATGAATGAAGGTTTCCATTATTCTCCCCTAATTTTAGCAGTATTTAAATTATTTTGTAAGTCTCTGTATGCATGTTTTAGTTTCAATTACTTATTTGCAAATCTGCAAATATATATATATATATATATATATATATATATATATATATATATATATATATATATACAGAAAACACCCTGCAAAAGCCCTGTAAAGAACATCATGCAAAAAAGTCCTGCTATTAAACCAACAGCAAAACATCAACAATAAAGTTAAACTCATTACTGACCACTTCTCTCTCAGTTTTTTTATATCTAAGGAAAATGATATAAGACAACTTTGAAACTTAATTCCATACTGCATGAATGCAATTGGAGAAATTGAACCTGTCATCCTGGAACATCACATTAACTGCCAGGAAAATCACTGTTTGTAAGTCTTTCTGTGGTATACAAATCACTTGTTTTTAGCGAATATTTGGAATCCATTATATTAAGAACAAAGCTTTAACCCCCATTTTCTATTGTAAGTAGACAGGACACCTGCCTAGAAAAACAACTTGATTAATCTGGTACTAAGATCTCAGTTTCTGAATATTCTTCTGAGATAACTAATTTATTAAATTCTAGTATCTTGTATCCAAACAGTCTCTCTTTAAACTGGACAGATGACAACAGTTACATCAGTGCAATAATGTTTGATTACTGGCTTCAGTGGCTACTGTCACCTGTATATCCGGGGTGGGGTGTGGTCCTGCCTTGCCACTATGATAGTACCTAAAGGATGAGCCTGCTGCACATGAGCTGCTCTGGGTGGGGGTCAGCTGGTGGGTAAAGGATCCCATGCTACCACTGTCAACAGATAGAGTGGAGCTTTTGTTAGTGACTGCAGAATTAGGAACTCTAAGAAGAAGTAGTAGGTGTCCTTCAGTCCTAGTAGACTAGCCCACTCCTAACTACCTGACTCTTTCCTCTCCAAAGAATGAAAGGTCTGAAATGACACTCCAGCAAGGGAATGAATGTGTCATAGGGTTCCCACACACACCAGAGAGTACCTGGCTCTTGCTACCAAGAGACAAACAAACATGCCAGTACAATGAGGCAAGGGGAGCCAGTGGGCAAGATCCAATTCAGCAAAAAAGAGGGAAAAGTAGTCCTCATTCAGCTTTCCTTGCAGGTTAGAAGTATCCCAAGTTCAAGCTCTTCAAACAAAGAGAAAGAACAGACCTGGTTCATTTTTTTCTGCAGGTTAGTGTTTTCAAATTGAAACATAATAGTTCTTTCTTTTACATTGTAAATTGAACTGCTTCAAATGCACAGAGTTCCATTCCAAAATGAGATAAACTGGCTTTTGATAAGCAATAGGTATGAAAACAGATACGTTCTACTACACTCAGCTTATCATTACTTAAATTAACAGTTATAAATTTCACATATCTTCTTCTTCTTTCAGCTGCTCCCGTTAGGGATCGCCAGAACATATCTAATATTAGTGTATACAATTATTCATATAGTTCTACAATTAAAAAATGTATAATTCTTGACCCCATCTCAAGAATACTGCATGTGTGACATCTGTTGGTTGCATAGTCAATGTTTCTGAACTGTTGTTATTGTGCTCTTTGCCTTCATAAATATCCAGTTGCACTCTCCAGTACATTGTATTGCATATTAGTTGAAAGTGTACTTAAATATTATCGCAACCAGATTTTATTGATCCTAACGGTTGCTTCCCGATGTTTAAATCTAAGTGTTAATGGTGTGATAGTGTCAGACAACATGATTTCTGTCACACTAAGGGTTGTTTTTGGCAGGGTTTTCAGTAAAAAAGTACAAAGTTTATATTGCTGTTTAGGTATGCACTTTAACGCCAGCATGTCATGTAGCTGCAGTAAAGTGCATACGTGCTTCAACTGTCAGGGCTGCTGTCTTACTCACTTTAATTGCTCACACGCACACACACACACACACACACACAGGATGCTTTTACTCTATTTTTGTATTTTTAACGAATGTCAAACATATGCTAAGATGCAACATGCCACAAACTACCAGAAGAAGTGCTTCCACATGCAGTAACATGTTTTCTGTAGTGTTCTTAGTACCTGGAATCAGGAACCCATAGTCAGCTATCAACATCCACCCTCAGTTTTGACAACCATTACTATACGGCAACTTTCACATTGCAATGCTTACTGTCCACTATGTTTACACATTTTGAAACAAGTCTTACTTTAGCAAAAAAGATCATGCCTGCATCTGTGTTTCCCTTCTCTCCTCACGGTATAAATATTCCATTCGACAGTTTGCTTCCTTGACAATTCAAGCATACATCCGTTATGCACGTCAAACAGGAAGAGGATTTTTTAATGATTTTCTGTCTGTGAAGGTCGTGGAGGGGTTTTGGGACAGTAATAATGACTTTTAGCAACACTTTACACTGTTTCATGCAGTTGTCTGTATAGAAGGAAGTGAGATTCGCAACCACGAAAATATGGTTGCAATAATACATAAGTACCGTTGAAAGTTCCATAACTGAATGACTTTGAAATTCTGCAAAGGTCTATATATTCAGCTGTTTGTTTCAATTCTTTTATTGGATTTTGGGTCATGTATGAAGAAAGACATTTCATTGTCTTGCATCTCTCCATCCATGATTTTGAATCTTTGCTGACTCCTACAGTGACCCTGTGAACCACCACCATCACCCATAGAGTTTGCTAGGCAAGATAATGAGAATGGGCGAGGCCTTTCTTTTGCATCTATCTCTCTCTATTGCTCTCGTTTTGTCTTTCTCCCTCTCACACACACCTAGAGGATGGCAGTTTACCAACTACATGTGCCACCCCATCTTTATGCATGTGACCACTTTTTTATTTGAAAAGAAAAGAAAAGTGCATTTTGCAACCTTTAAAAAATACAAGTTTAAAAGATTGCTTCTGAATGGGGAAGACAAAATGTACTGAACCATGTTTACAGTAGGAGGTGGTTATGTCATTTTGGGTTCAAACAATAATTATGATTAGCATAGGTAGGTAATTGTAAATTAGTTGTGTAATTTCCAAACTGTTAAATTGACAGTCTGGCAAAAAAAAAACAAAAAACAAAACATAAAGATGAGTGTGAACACTTTTTTAATGCAAGAACAAGAGGTCATTTTGTGCCTTTAGACATTATCTTTAAATATGCAACAGTATAAGGCATGCTATAACTATATGAATATTTTAGTACCGACACCCTTGCTCATAAATGTTTTCCACATACTCTACAAATATATACTTGAAACAAATTCAGCCTGATAAAAAAAACAATATGACAAAAAAGACAAGTTACATATATGTTGGAGAATACAAAACACACTTGATCACATATTATTTATTCAGTCTGAGCAAATACAAAAAAAAGGTAAATAAAAAATAAAAATAAAATATACATAAATAAATAATTAACTTCCATTTAGTTTTATATCATTGTTTTACTCCTTATAAAAACAGACCACCCTCAGACACGGCAGTGTTCTCCATTCAGCTCCGGAAGTGATTCAACGGTTATTGCCGAACCTGTGCATGGTAGCTGTGACGTTTTTGTTCATGTTTTGTTGGTGAATCATTTACTTCAGTTGAAGTTTTTAAAAATAACTTTATTTTGGTCAATGGGACTCAACAGACAATAACAGTTCATCCCTATTGTTAGTCCAGAATCTTTGAACTTGAAAAGAAATTAGTCAAATTGTGATTATTAGAGTATGATATTTTTATCTGTAGACTTATGTAGAACATAAACAAGTTCTGTTGGGACTCAGTTGTTATTGTTTTCCCAACGGTATTTCCGTTTCTGACTGGATTTTCAAAGAGTTGGCTTGTTTATGCAATTATATGGGAGTCGAAGTATTAAAATTGTTAATTAAACACAATAAAGAAAGAGTGGAGACTTTAAAGACAGAAATAATGGAACTAAATAGTTCTATATTAAATGATTGTGATTTTTGTTCTAACAAGTCATTGTATGATAATATTGGTCCCGAACTGCAGACACATAACTACCTTAATTCATAGGAAACATAACAAGTTAGCTTGTGACTCTGCAGCTTATCGTAGTAATCAATCGTATTTACATAAGGGAAACAACAGTAATTCTGTATTCCAGTTTGTTGGAGATAATCAAATTGACAATGGTGGTAACAAGGGTCTATATTATATGTCCGAAGATTTCTAACTTCGAACACCATATGATTGACACCATATGGTCAAAGTTAGAAAACTTCGAACATTAAAAAAAATAAAATAAAAAAAAAAAAATGAAAGTAATGGGTTAAAGTAGAGGGGGGCAAGCCCCCTTGCACCCCTCTCACCCCCCACTCTTTAAATATACCAAGTCTGAGACCACACTATACAGTGCGGTAAAGGGAAATTTCTCTTTACCACACTGTAGTGCGATCTCAGAGTTGGTATATTTAAAGAGCGGGGGTGGGGGGTGCAGGGGGGCTTGCCCCCTCTACTTTAACCCATTACTTTCATTTTTTTATTTTTTATTTTATTTTTTTAAATGTTCGAAGTTATCTAACTTCGACCATATGGTGTTGATCATATGATGTTTGAAGTAAGAAATCTTCGGGCATATAATATAGACCCTGGTAACAATGTTGTTTCTTCTGACACCACTGTTAGCCATAACAGCAAGGGAAATGTTAATGTTGATAGAGAGATCAGAAATAATTCTGTTGGTGAGGTCATTGTGACAAGAGGTCCTTCTTCTTCTTTCAGTTGAGACCCCTGCTGTAGAACAATGCAGGGGGGAAAGGGAGAGGGAAGGGGAACTAAGGACTGAAGAAAAAGGGAAAGAGTCACAAGAAATAGTTCTTATGAATAGGGTATATAATCTGAGTAATTTACAACTTACTATTAACCAAATTAATGTTTTGGAGAAGGGATTTTCTTTTTGTGGCTTCAGTTAGAGCACCTATTATAGAAACCATGATCAATCTTAAATTTTATATTAGAAATTTGATTCTGAAGTATGCATTCAATGGTATTGAGCATATTATGGATTTAACTTGTAGAAATGCAAGTTGCGTTAACCCCAAGCTAATGTCTACTTTAGGTGTTTTCTCTGACTTATGTGAAAAGGACTTGTGGAGTCTATGTGATAAGAAAAAGACTTGCGGAGTCTATGTGATAAGAAAAAGAAAAATACATTTTACACTTCAAGTCAGAGTGAAGTTGATGCCCTTAATTCCTTTAGGAAGTGCAAAGAATATTGATTTATGAAAGCTGACAAGGGGAATGGAATGGCCATTATGAGTGTTTCTGATTACAAGGCATCTATGTGTAAACTGTAAGATGATAAAAATTGTTATCATATAGTTAGTAAAGATTTTATGGAAAAAAGCTTTGCCGAATCAGACAACTTTTTGATGGATTTATTAAATCAGAGTTATACTGATTTAGCTACTTTTGAATTTCTCTTTATGGTAGAGCCATTATTAGGCAGTTTGTTTGGAATACCGAAAATCCACAAAGACGTGGAAAATCCACCATTTAGACCAATAATATCTCACAAGAGAGGTAAAGCTGTCACTTTGTCTCATTATTTAGCTTATTAAATCCCCTCACATTACAGACAGAATATTTTTTGAAAGACTCATGGGAATTTTTTAATTTATTGAAAGATTATGTGTTTACTGGTTCTGAAACTATGTTAGTCACAGTAGACATAGTTTCATTATATACTTCTGTTGACCAACAAATAGGTATTAGGTTTATTAAAGATTTTCTGACTTATAATACTAATTGTGGACAAGTCAAGGTAAACACCATTTGTTTGCTTTTGGATCTTGTGTTAAAAAGCATTTTTTTGGTTTCTGACAGAATAATTTATCAACAGAATAGTAGTGTGGTGATGAGTGCCAAGATAGCACCAGCTTTCACCATTTTGGTTTTAAGTTGGTGGGAAGTATTGGTGTTGGCAAAAGTGGTTGTTTCAAATATGTCTCCTTTTATAGGAGATACATAGATGATTTGCTTTTTATTTGGAATGGTTGTAAGGAGAATTTATTGGTGTTCTTGGATGACATTAATTCCAAAAGTGCAGGATTAAAATTTGTTTTAAGTAGTGCTGATACCAAAATAATTTTTTTGGATGTCAGTATTTTTATTGATGCTGTTAACAAAATGTTTTCCAGCACTATTTTTCAGAAAGAAACTTATACAAACATTTTCTACACTTTAAAATTATGCATCCTATGTTTATAAAGATGAATTTGGTTCAGGGATAGATTATCTGTTTAAGTAGATTCATTAGTGATGATGTGTTTGAAGTAGAGACTGAAAAACTAATCACTATGTTTGTCCAAAGAGGGTATCCACTATCAAAAGTTTCAGATGTTAAAGATGAAATTATGAAGGTAAGGTGTACTAGGTTTTCTCCAATTTTAATAAGTGTATTTACCCCTAAAAGCGAACAAAATGGTTCAGATAAAAAGCTAAGAGTTCTGCGTTTCCTCTCCCGATTTGTATTGATTTTATGATATCAAAAAGATTTTGGTCAATAATTGGAAAGTCATCTTAGGGAACAGTGGCTGATGACAGTATTAGGAGACCATCCATCATTCATTTATAAAAGGGTCACTAGTATTAAGTCTATATTGGAATTCGGTGAACCTTTACAAAGTACAGGAGTTGGGGGGTCCAGTGGGATCCTACCCCTGTTATAACTATAAACAGTGTAAATTTATTAATTCTTCTCAAAGTGTTTATTTCAAACACTTAAACAGAACTGTCTACAGTAAAAAAAAGATTTAGTTGTAAGAGTGCCGGTATAGTTTATTTAGCATCTTGTGCAGACTGCAAAAGTTATTATGTAGGGAAAACGAGTAGGGCCTTATATAAGAGGATATATGAGGATCGGTTAGCTTTTAAAAAAAGTAATTTCACTAATGCTTTAGCTAAACATGCCCACAAGTGTAGAAATTATAGAAAATTTGTTTTGGACTTTGGGGATCCTTGGCCCTGTGTGACTGATTATAATACTGCCTTGGAGATTATGGAATTAAAATGGCAAGTGTTTTTAAATGCAGAATGTGCACTTGGCTTAAATTGGACTATAAATGTTAAATGTTTGTTGAAAAATAGGATTATTTATTAATAACAAAAAAGTGTAAAGTTGTAAAGCGGTTTTAGCATTTATTCACATATGTATTTTTTGGAAGTATTTTTAGTATTTTTAATTGAACTTGTTCATTTTTTATTAAATACAATATGATTGGTAGTGAATGCTTATTGATCAGCTGATTAACAGCTTTTTATATATAAGTATGTTACTGTGGTTCTTTGTCATCTGTTCTGAAGTAGTTTGTGTGATTAAATGAATGAAATAACTAAACCTACATTCTGCTGTAGTGTTCTTTGGAGTCTTTTAGCACTTTTCTTTGATTGTTTTACTCCTTATCTTTTGGAGTAGGTCCTACTCCAACAGTATAATCTGTTATGGTACAAGTTATCATGGATGCAAGCTTAAGTGCATGCTTCACCCAATTTCTAAACACAAGAAATCACTGTTGTCTCCAAATCATACTTTACTTACTGTTTATCTACATAACTTAGGTTTAGGTTACATACTTTTGGCCAGATGGGTTTCGTTAACAGTGACTTTTGTAGCTTAACTAAAGATGTTCCATTCTGTTCCAAATCCTTAGTAATACTCAAAATCAGTATCTCACTGTTAATGCTAAATGTACTTAGTTTAAAAAATAATAAACAAAGCAGTGTACCTGTACACCATCATGTGCAAAGAATGTTTTAGCATCTGCTTCTGTAGCTAGCTGTAGGCAAGTTGCTTTGCTCCAGTATTTGGTCTTCCTTACCAGCAAAGCAAAGGCACGTTCTTCACTGTTTGTGTAGCACTCACTGAACAATTCTAAAGAAGACAGACAACAGATATTACACTTTTGATATAGTTATAATGAAATATGTAATCACTTTCATAACCAATATATTTACTTGAAATACAATTATTTATTGAAACCAAGCATTAACAGAGGGATGATACTCACCATTAGTGACATTTTGCACAGATGCTTTGCTGTTTCTCAAAGGGCTTAAAAACTTATTTTTTCTGTGGTGGTCATAGCCCCCTAAACTCCATAAAAGTGGAGGTGGTCTGTACCAGTTTGTATTCTAACCATAAATTACTGCATCATAGGGAGAAAATTTTATCATTGAGTCAGATTTGGCTTTGGGATGCTCATGCTGGGATAAATGAATTGTGCTTCTCCAAGCTTGCCATTGTATAATTCAATAGATACTTCTGCATTCACCACAGAATGTAAAATGGCTAGGAAATAAAGCAGACCTTTTAATTTATCCTCATACTAATAGAGCCATACATTTCAAAATGTATAACATTTTAACATTTTCATAAATGCTGCTTTATGTAAGTGCAGTGATTTAGGACAAATAGAATTTTGTAAACATATGTAATCAGAGTGAATTCAATAACCTAGTGATAGAATACAAGCTGTATGGAGCTAACATTAAAAGAGAAAGAGCAGGAGAAAATGTTGTGAGTGACTGTAGTGTTAGGGATAAAGACAGGCTCATAGGTTCTTAATAAGCTTACAACCAACGACACCTCCAGGAACCTCATCAATATGACCCAGTACTGGTCAGAGATTAGTAGTTTCCTCCAATGAGTATACTGTCCCCGCAAAACCCATGAGAAAATTTATTATCATCCATCTAGTCATCCAGAACTGGACTTAAAGGTTGTCCAGGACGTACTCTGCTTGCTATCTATGGGAGAATATTCCAGAAATGGGGATTACGTTGGGTTAGGTATGTGTTGTGCCAACTAATCTCCTTAATATGGCAGTATACAATTAGGTATCTGGAGCAGTGATTGCTTTTCCACTGGTTCTGTTTAGGTAAAGGAATACTTCAAAGAGTGCAGGGCCATTCATTGTATAAAAGGCTAGACAAAGATTACCTGTTATGAGCCTGTACAAGACTAAACAGAGGTATAAGACATAAAAAAGCCAAAAGACTGGTTCTGGTTACTGCAGAAGACACTTTAATTAAACAATTTTCTAACAGAACACAAGCTTTCACATCCAGAACTTCATCAGGTTAAAGTTTTTTAGCCATTTCAAGTCTTATATATACAGACCTCAGATGAAAAAGATAGATTTGAAAAATACATCCTAAACAAGGATGGGTGTAGGAGAGGCCTTGGGACATCCTGGATAGCAAAAGACTACAGGGAAAAGCTGAAAGAGTTAATACTATTCCCCTTCAAAGCAGGGTAAAGAGGTAATATGATATAAGCCTCAGAAATAATCAAGTGGGGGTGTGAGGATACAAATCTAAAGGAGAAAGAAGAAAAGCAGGAGTGAATCAAAATTTCAGACAGAGGGGATTCCTTTCAGTATTTGTAGAAAGAGTCATGGTGAAAGACTAAACAGTCAGGCAACAAATAAAACTTTTGGCTAAAGAACTTGAAAACTATCCATAGTATGTGCTTAGCTTATTGTGCGTAACCTTGTCACTTGGCAGTTTGCAACATTTGGACAGAAAGCTTACAGAAGAATTGTTTATTTGGAATAGCTCATAACATGAAAATGGCAGATGATAGTTTTCAGATTCAGGACGAGTATTTTTTTAATATGTCTATTACTGACGTAGGGCAATAATAGAAACAGAGTAGAAATCTGGAATAAAAATATTATAACCAGTATACTGTGTGTATGTGTGTGTGTGTGTGTGTGTGTGTGCTCACATGTGTACATGTTTAGTATGGTGTAACTTTGGCAACTTTTAGAGTTTTGTCTATGGATTTACAGTGTATATATTTTATCAGAGCACCTCTAGAATGTAATAGTGGCCATTTTTCTGATCTAGGCCAAATTTCTTCTCATACGTGAAACAAAATTCTTATCTGCTAGATTAAATTCACTAAATATATTTCTAGATATGTGTGTTTGTTCAGTTTGATGAACACTTATCTGTAGTTTTGTCATCTTTCCACGTTTTGGCCAGAATTTATAGTGTATCTGTTGATTTTATGGATAATTTAGAGTAATCAGTCCACCTACTGCATAGCTTTGAAATGTGTGAGGAAACTGGATTACCCAGAAAAAAAAACATAGACACAGTCTACAGTCTGCAAAGCTGAGAACCAAAAAGGAGAACATTTTGCTGTGAGGTGGCAATGCTTCTCCCTGCCCCACTAAAACATGCTTTTTATATAGTACTGTATTTTTTCCTCCAGTCAGTGGTTTCAGTGAAAAACACTTCCAGAGTTCTTTCCATGGGTTCATAGGTGAATGCTAGGCTATCAGTCTGCAGACTATTATAAGCCTAGCCAATAATTAAAGGACAGACTCAGATCCCATACCTTCTATTTCTAATTTAAAGACCTAAACCATTAGGATTTAGAATGTCTTATTGACAAACTGAACTATTAACCATTAAGTAATGCTTGTTCAGACTCCAACAGAATTATTATTATTTTTGCACCCCAAAGAAAGGTTCCTAGAAGTAGTGTGTCAAAACCATGTGGACAGGATATGAAATCAATACTTGCATTCTTTAATGAAAAGGTTTCAAAAAGAAAGTGATGTTGAAAAATGCAACAGTAATAATTAAAGCAAATTTATGAATGACAGCTTCCATTTTCAAGCCTAGTCCTACACATTCAGAAGTTTTTTTTCATTAAACTTGAACTGTTCCATTTTTACATGGTTGCCAATATGTTTTTTGCTTCACATTGGGATGTCCTGCAATCACATATAACAAAGTGGTACTTACGTATTATCGCAACCAGATTTTGTGACATGGTATACTTTCTTCTCTTTTACTAAAACTACAACAAATAAGTGTAATCGGGAAGGGTGAACTGTTAAAAAGTCTTCTAGGATATTGGTGGTGGGTTTGTAAGACGATTAAGGGTTAAAATTTTAGATTTTGCGGGTAGCGTGCTTTAAATACGTCAAGCGGTGAATTCAGCGAGCAACTCAGTCTTCAGATATTAGTCTCAAGTCTGCACTCCTGCTTTCTGCTGTTGTAAACAACAAATCGGAATGGTAAGTTAACTTCAGTTTTCCACAGCATCTCATCGCTTTTACTTTGAAACAGAAAACAACACTGAAATCCTTCTCGACGGGATAGCGGTGTGTAAGACTGATGTTACCCTACCGTTCAGAGTGCTTTACAGCAGCAGAAAGCAGGACTCCAGACTGGAGGCTAATAATCTGAAGACTGAGCTGCTTGGTCCACCAAACAGAAAATGGAAAAGCCACATTGGTGTTAAACTGATGTCAAAGATACTATTAGGAAAGTACCGTACATTTTGTACACTTTCACAAAAAGTCTTAAGAAGGAGCTTGACTTTCCAGATCCTGTTTAAAACACATAGAGGATCACAGTTGCCCTGAATCTGTGGTCAGTGTAATAGAGCACATGGTTCTACGCGCTGTCTTTAAAGAGAAATGCATGCACGAAGAAATATGTGTCCCTCTCGCAGTTGGCTGCCAAAGTCCGGCTTCCGTTTCTTCTTCCTGCTCATGTTTAACCAGAAAAACCTATCAGTAGGAGTCAACAGACACCTTCTTACTCAAACATTCACTCCTTTCAAGAAAACATTAGGAGTTAGACAGCATTACAAATCTGGTTGTGATAATAGGTAAGTACCAACAAAGTCATAATCAGTTTGTCAGCACTGTGTTCTAGTAGTATGACTTAGGTAGTAGGTGTTTTAGTTAAAGTAAATACTGCATGCATTTATCCATAACCATCAATTTCAAATGCAGCAATTCCATTTATATGCAGTATTCTTACAAAGTATGCCTTGTAGCTGAAAATGAAGTTCACTCATAAAGTAATGGGAATAGCCTCATGCTAGTTTTTATGTTAACATTACATGATTTCTTATTTGCTACTAATATACATTTGACTTGTATTAAAAAGAAACTTTGAAAAATGAAGAGTATTTCAGATTTTCTTACATACCTAAAGCAAATTGCTCATATTTGTTGTCCTTCATACTTCGTGCAGTTTCAGCCTCTTTTTCAAGATGAGCCATTTCTTTAAGAATTTTGCAGGCTGCTAAAGCAGCAGGTACAGCTTCTTGACCCTAAAACAAGTGTTCAGGTGGATAAAAAATATATATATGTTTTCAGACTTTGTGAAACACACGGTTCATTTTAAAATCTAATAAAGTAATTCTGAATATTAAAATCAGACAGAGCTGCTAAAGCAGAATCCAGTAATAGTTTAGAATGTTTTGAAGTGGATTTATATACAAATGAGTTCTAGGGTTACCACCTCTCCCTATTTATTCTGAGCAGCCCCTATTTGGACAGCTGTGTCCTCCAGAAAAAAAGAAAGAACAATGACTAATGTCCTGAAATATTAAAACAAAGTTTTCATAAGATTCCTATTACATCTGTATAAATTATTTTGTACCTGAAGCACCATAATGTCATAGGAAAATCAGAAACAACTCAATTACTAAAACTGCGAGGTTTTATTTTGCCAAAAAAAGTATAGTCCAGATCTGCTTGTGGCAAATGTTAGTCCTATAGGATTTTAAGTTTTCATTAAAAAAAAAAGTCCCTCTTTGGACACTTGAAAAAGTGGCAACCATAATACACACACACACACACACACACACACACACACACACACACACACACACACACACACACACACACACACACACACACACACATTATTAAGAGCTATGGCCAATCATCTCTAGCAAATGTAAGCATTTTTTTTCTTTGTTGTTCATTCTGGCGCAGTTGCTTCTGCTAAATATAGTGTCTGTAGGAAAATGAAGGCAAAGCAATCACTAGTAAGGAGCACTACATAAGACATAACTGATACAGGAAGTTGTGTGGGATAGGCTGTTGATCCTTGCCATTGTGAAGGCTCATACATCCTCCAGGCACATAGTTCTACACTAGGTTATATACTTATGTTGATTGCTGGCTGATCTGTTAAAGTTACTTGTTTATTACTTTTGGTGACTTGTAAGACATTAACCATCACTGCCTTGCTACTTTTTAATATTTTGACTGCACTTTTTACTATTTTATATTGTTTTTATCTGATGGTATACTGATAGAAACTCTTCATCTGCAGTTCTCCTATACATATGTTTTTTTCTCTACTCTTACACTCTATGACTTTGTCCTCATATTGCCACTCTATTTATTCTGTCTGTTGTTAGAATGGCCCCAAATTCCCCTCAACACCCTTTCCCAGTCTTTCTATTCCCTTGTATACAGTGGTGGCTCCAGGTTTCCTTTCTTGCTAGGGCACATCAGGGGCACGGTAGCTTGCTGGTGAGTGCTGTAGGTCATCTGCAGATTATATAAATAAATATCTAAAGTATACATTGCATGGCAATGATTTACACACAACCCATTGTTAAACATTTTTCTAATTTCCCTATATTTCCCTAAGAAAAATAAATTTGCACAGTGGTGCAGCGGTTAACGTTGTCACCTCACAGCAAGAGGTTCTCCGGTTCGATTCTCGGCTGGGGTGCCTTCTGTGTGGAGTTTGCATGTTCTCCCTGTGTTCGTGTGAGTTTCCTCCGGGTACTCCGGTTTCTTCCCACATTCCAAAGACATGCATCTGGAGCATTTCTCTCCGGGCATCTGCTGAAAACAGGCTCTGTGGAACCTAGTCGGACTTTCCCGGTCAACAAATGATAAATAAATAAAAAAATAAAAATAAATAAATAAAATGGTGCATTTTAATAACATATTTACATATTTTACATATCCTGGCAACTTGTACAATACAGAGAATTACTAAATTTGCCATGCTTAAGGATTTTGGTTTGGATGAAGTCACAGTATGCTACAGTGTAATGCATCAAGTCGGTAGAGAACAATATAACAGAAGAGGGGAGTGGTACAGGGACATTTGTGCCCGAGTACAAATAGAAAAAGACTTTCATAGCACAAATTCAGGAACAGTAACTTGTACCTGTTTTGCACTGATCAGAGATCTGGAATTCACTTAAGACTTATTTCAGATTTTACAGGAAAAACACTGGCAGACAAACCACTGTAGACCAAACACTGTAGTACATCTACATGACTGCAAAAATCATAGCTAAAATATTAACAGCATACTCATAGGCTTCATGCTGTCCAGTTATGAACAGCTAAGCAATAAAAACAGTGTCAATATTCAAGAAAACAAGAAGACCAAGAATCATATCCAAAGACCATGGGTTATGTGACGATCCTCCTGTTTACTACACTCTATTCTATCTTTTATACTGTAACTACTCCGGGATGCAGGAATCAAGTATTTAAACACACACAGCTGTGACTATCAGTTACAGCTCCTTGTATGACTGCTTACATACCAGATGTTTGCTTGTGATCGAATGAACAAACAAAACCATAAATCTTTACCTAAAAGTGTATTTCTGCTTGTTGCTCTGAGAACCATGTAGTTCAACCCATTTTATCCTCATACCCTCCCAACATTTTAGTTCAACAATCAGACACAAACATCTAAAATCACAAAAAGATTTTAAGTATCAGTCTTATATACTTAGAAAGTTGCTATCAGAGCATGATTTGCATTATCAAGCATTTTTGAAGGGTATGATATCTGAAACTCAGATGTTTATCATACTTTAGTCACAGCTGTCTTTAACATGGCATCTGTTTTTTAGGGGTAAAGGCTAATGTGTTGCAGATAACTGCAAACTGGGAGCTATCATAGATTCCCCCATTACACAAACATCTTACAAGAAGGTTTAACAAAATGACTGGTGCCAAAGTCATGGACTTAAACTCAGTGCCAAGAAATGCATTATTGTGCTTTTTGGGAAAACTGCCACCCAAAACTAATTACCTCATCGATAAGACACTTCTAAGAGTTGACCCAGTAGTCATCCCATGATACATAGGGAGACAGTTGGGTTGGGTTGCACAGCTAGGCTTAAAAAGACCCTGGTGGTTGTTGGCCAAGTATATACCCATGACGGTATAAACCTATGAACACTTTACAAGAAATCCAAAAAATTGTACCAGGAACATACCTTAAATAGTACAGAAAAATATCATGAATGTTTAAGCATTATACCTTTTGCCGCCCCCCCCCCCCACCAATTGTACCATACACCTCAGATAGTGAGATTATGTGAATAAATTCTTAAATAAATAGATCATTCCTTATAAAACCTTACAGTGTAATTCCCCTCTGCCCTCTCAATGTCTTAGCTCAAGAATCAGAAACAAGCACACACAATTTGGAATAGAGTTTAAATATTTCTTATATACTTAGAAAAAAAACCTTTACATTAGCAAGCACTTTCAGAAGGCAGGAAGACTGAAACTTAAATGCTTGTCATTATTTAATGACAGCAATAAACAGCAATTTGCCAGAAAGTCACACATTTGTCAAAAAACGGACCAGAATATCTGTCAATTTCATTGTTCAAAAATTCTGGACAAAACCAAAAATAATGAGGAGGAGCATCAAGGGTCACATTTAAAAACTATTTTATGTATTTGTTAATCTGGCAAATCCAGTCGACAAAGTGCCCCTAGAGCACTTTCTGGTTAAGTGATTTAAAGTCACATAGTAGGCAAATGGAGGTAAAATGCTTTAGCCTCTGTCCTTTTGACTACAGGAAGCAAAGACCAAGAAGTGTATTTCAACACTGCTTTGAGAACCATGCACTGCAACCCATTGTACTCCCATGCCCCCCTCCACCATTTCATCTCCTGAATTGAAAACAAATAACAAAAATTAGGCCCACATTTGAAATATTTCTCTAATATGTTTGGAAAGTTGCTAGAATAGCAAGCTTTGCATTAGCAAGCTTTTAATGACGGATATGAAGTCTGAAACAAACATCATTGTCATCATTTAGTAACCGCAACTCACAGCAATTTTCCAGAAAGCCACAAATTATACTAGGAACAGACTTCTCAATGTCTTTCATCAAGAATTATGTATGGAGCCAAGAATAATGGGGGGGGGGCAAATAAATACCCCAAAATAGTGAACATTTAAATATTATTTTCTTTTTATTATCTAGATAAACCCTCTCCACAAAGTATCCCTTTTCAGGATTGACTCCAGCAGCACAGTCAGAGTGACTTATAGTTCATTGTTTCCTACTAGACTATCAGTCTGCAGACTATTACAAGCCCAGCCTGTGCTCAGATTCATACAGGAAGTAAATGTAGGGGAAGGACTCATACCCCTTACAGCAAGCAGTTCATTTACAGTGCTTGCATTTAGTGCCAGGTGACTCTAATTCACTTAAAAGATAGCAAAACAACAGGTGTTGAATAGATATGCTATTTTCTGAATAATAGGAACTATGAAACTCTATTGACTGGTGTTAATGACTGACTGTAAGGCTTAGTGATTTACCAGGAAAAAAACAAAACAAACAAACAAAAAAAAAAAAGTTAATGAAGGACAGGGCATACTGTAAATATGAAACAAAATCAGAGATATCCTGCAAAATTGGAGAGAGATAAGAGGCAGGGTACTTCAGTTCATTAAAAAGTTAACAGAAAAACAGGTTTTGCATCCACTTGCATTTTCTGAACAAACACAATTGACACTTTTAATGACTGGCATTGCTGACTGACTGTAATCTTCAGATAATAAAATTAATGAATGTTTGGCAGTTGGCACAAATGATTAAGGTTCCAAGCTCTTAATGCACTGCTTCTGTAGTCAAGGGTACAAGGTTTGACTCTTTCTACCTGTATTTGCTGTGTGAATCTGAGCAAGTTACTTAAGCAGACAGTGCTCCTGGGCTGGGTTTAAGGATACTTTTCCATACAGCAAGAGACGTGTAGCAGTTGATGTGACTTATCATTATGTGGTGAGGTCTGTACAGGTAACAATAATTGGGTTTATCACACACACGCACACACACACGCACACACACACACACACACACACACGCACACACACGCACACACACACACACACACACACACACACACACACACACGCACACACACACACACACACACACGCACACGCACACACACACACACACACACACACACACACACACACACACACACACACACACACTCTCTCCAGGCAATTGACATTGTGCATAATAGTTGTTTCTGTCATCTCTATAGTAACAGCAATGAAAACCTGAAGTCTTCACATGGCTTCGCCATAATGTTCACCATAAAAGTATTATTATCTACATAAAGTACCTATTCTGTTATAGTAGAAAACACACTACTTTGAATTCTGCATAAAATACTGCCCTGTGGAAAAAATCCTGGTTTGGAAGACTCAATCACACTGACTCTACATTTGAGGCAATTAGAGTGTATATGATATAGATATACACATACATAAGAGAGACAGAGACTTACTGGTTGATCAGTGGCCAGGCACTTCCTGTATCATGCTGTGGACTGAGTAAAAAAGAGAGTGGGATTTTTAATTTTTATCCCAGGGAACGGGGCATTCACTGGGATACACAATTTCACTGGGGGGGGGGCACATGTTCCTTTGTGTGCCCTGCTGTAGTGCTGTTAATGCATGAATGCCTTTGGCTGTACTGTGGTTTCTCCCAGTCCTACAACACAGATGTTAATTTCACCCACCACCTTACCATCAGACAAGTCCCTTATTACTGATGTTCTCTGTTGCAGCATTTCAGTTATCTTTCTTTAGGTTATCAGAGGAAACCAAATGGTATCAGATCGCCTTCTATTTTATTCTGATCTGATATTTTCATTTTACTTTTGGTTATTTAGGTTTAGAGATTTGTAAGTTTTGACCCCTGCCTCTCCCTCTTCCTCTCTTCTTGCCTCTGTAAGAACTACTGTTGGCAGAGGCTGAGAGAATTTTGGGTATAGTCCCCATCTGAAAAATGGGGACAGTATACCATTATTTTTAATACCAGATTGTTCATTGTTGGTAGATATGGCTACAGGGTCTAAATGTACTTTGGTGTCTGGAGCAGATGAATCATTCACCTGAGCATCAGACATAATATCCTTAAGTTGATTTATATTACGTCCAACACTGCTAACTTCATTCTGAGAAACTCTTCAAGCATAAGTAAGGAAATCAAAAATATTGCTCTTCAAGATGACGGGTATGACTACTAGGTTCTAACTTGCTCACAAGGACCTGAAATCAAAATGCAGTAATTAAATTACTTCAGAGAATAATAAAAACATTGTCGTCATCCATAGGGCATCTGCAAATAATCAAATAACTGAAAGATGGAAGCAGAAAGATCAATTTATAAACATTTAAAGTTACATTTATTCTGAAGAAATATACACTATTGGCTTCAAAACAGCAAACAATCCATCATGGTGCTGAAAGACAATTCTGCATTTAAGAACTCACTCCCGACACTGTTGTCCTACTGGGAGTACAAACAGCCAACATCTTATTAATAGAAAAAAATAATTCAGTGCCTTTTCTTCAACTCAGAGTTGTTGTATTACTTTAATGGCATTTTGAATGTTCAAAAATTATTTGAATTATTGAATCAATTTAGTGTTTTAGAGACAGTTAATTATTAGATTGTCAAGAATGAAATTTTTTCACAAACAGTTTTACCTATAAATATCTTGGACTGATATGACTGTAGATAGGTTGTTCCACTGTGAAGACTGTCTACAGATATACTAGGGAAATAAAATACTGTAAATATGGACAGCTATTTTATCATCTTTCATGAAAAAATATATTAAACAGGTTGTTGAAATTATCTGGTTTCATGTTTCCTAAAATGTGTTTAAATGAGGTGTGTGATTTTTTTTCCCAAAAACTATTTATTTAGATTTTAGCAATACAAACATCACTAGGAAAGAGAGCAATACAATTAAAACCAACATGTACAAGATCATAATTAGGTTAAGTTGGAAATAACTAAAAGCAAGTATTTACAAAAAAGAAAAATTAACATTAAACCTAGAACTATGTACATTATATACAATAGGTGTGAGGATTTTGTAATTCTTCAGAATAAATGTAACTATGGACATTTTTTATTAATTGTACCTTTGTAGTATAAGAGAGCATTTACTTCATTTTGTAGTATACATTACAATTAAGAATTTTTCTGCATTATAGGCTTCTGAAAAATGTGAATCCTCAGGCTGGGTTATCATTCAGCCTGTCACCATTTTACTTAGAGCTAAAATTCTGATAGCTGTAGCCTAAAAATGAAATGACCTAAAATATTGGCCCATTTTATCATTTTCACAAAGAGACATTTGGTATTCAAGAACTTCACTTCCTTACTGAATGTGAGGGAATGTGAGTTAAACTACCCTAAAAGGCGGATCATTTTCATTTTGTGACATGCATCCAGTTAACTAGTATAGTTTTATCTATATTGAAAGATGATCTTTATGACAATAATATCATTTGAAGACATGTTTCAAAACAGGAGGATACTTAATACTGGTAATGAAAAGAATCTCTTGATTGTGTGCTAATATCTCATGGAGATTCTGACAGGTCTTCTAAAAAGTAATGCAGGAGTGGGCACCAAATGGAGGAATGGTGCTTTGTGAATCATTTTTATGTATTTCTCTATGAAAGTTAATCAACATTGAGCAGAACAGAGGGGAGATGAAATCTACACATAGGACTCTTTTCTGACATTACAGAAGGTAGCTTGGCATAATACCTTAGGTCTCCATATGTTAACTTGTGAAAAGAATATATGCATTATTACTCTGGAGAGCAATGTAGAAATGTCCAACTTGGTATATCCTTGCAATAAGTTATGTCTATATTCATACCTAGCAGCAGTTTTTATTCCTCATTATTATCTGTACTCAGCATTGGCTGACTATGGGAGTAGCTATTCTACTTGAGATATTGGAAACTATTTTGCTACTGTACTACCAAAACATTGTATACTTGTATAGCCTGTCAACTACTTCATTTTAACCAAACAGACAATGCTAGGACTGTTTCCTGTAACGAGTGACACAGCTATATTTCCTTAAAACTGCCCAGGGCATTTTCTTCTTCTTCTGCCATCTCCATCATATTTATGTGTGATGTCATCACTGACTATGACCACTGGTGTGTTGTATTCTGGTTATTCATTGTTCAGTATTAGGCCTGAATTATCTGTATACTAGAAAATACAAAATTGGCTTTCTAAGGTCAGGAGACTGACCACTTGCGATGTGCTTTGAATAAAGATGATGATAACTAGAATTGTTGGTCTGTATTCTCTTAGTATTAATCACATTGGTATGTGCCAGTCCAATGATTCTTCTCCTAGATGTATACAAGCATGATGGTGAAATGCCTGTCACCAAAGCCAGAAGCTAGATAAACAAGACCAGTTACCATTTAACAGTTGACAATGCAGTTCTATGTTGCATTGTCTAAGCTGTCACTCCTGGTCATAAAAAGAGGTCCAGCTTGAATAGTTCAAAATTCCATCTCAGTGTATATAGTCTTAAAAGAGAAAGGCAGGTTATTCTTGCAAAGACATGAATTAACTTTAAGCGAAAAAATAAAACAATAGAAGTGTTGAGTACTGGAACAAATCTATTATTGGCAGAGGTCTTAAAGAGTTATTCATTTAGATATGTGCATGTACGGAGACCATAAAAGATGGATGTCTTCTACTACTGCATTTGATGAAGCTTTGAAGGAAATAGGACAAGAAAGCTTGGCAATATCCTGAAATATATATTTTCTTAAAGGAGTATTATCAGTAATTTCTTGGGCCAGAAAACACCTAGAAGTACAGGCAAATTTAACGATTAAGGAAGGATAAGTTTCTGAACTGTAGAAATTAAAAATCTTTGTTGTGCTACAGACATTGAATAAGAGACTTAGGATCCATTCTGGATCTTTAGAAATGCAGCTTTCTCATTAGACAAACTGCAAGCTATCTGCTGGTGACTCACTAATAACATGCTCAGTGCCCCAGTCATCATCCACTAAAGGATATTTTGCACAGCATCCATTCAGAACAGGAGTTGGTCAATAATTTGTGGGGGTAAAAGGAATTTGTGAGGGTAAAAGAATGAATGGTTGACAATTTTAAGCCTTTTCTTGTACTCCAGAGCACAATTTGTAGGATCCAGGTTTCAAATGCAAGCTTTACTTGGGTACTGAGACAGTGACTTAAAGTCTTAGAGGAAGATGTCAAGAAAGAAGGCAGACAGAATGTTGAAGTCAAAAGCAGTGGAAGAAGTCTTTTGCAAAGGTCACTTAAGAGCTGAAACAATGGGACTGGATGGTAACATGGACTATGGAACTTTTATTTTTGTGTACCAAACAAGGGGAACCATTAGGATAAAAAAACAACAAAATTTCAAAAGTAAATCCTACTGAAACAGTATTTCATCCATCAAAGCAGACTTCATTAAAGCAAACAGAATGAAACATTGGTCTGTTTTTTATAGCTAAATAATAGATTTATTAAACCAGTTTTCAGTGGCTTTGTTGTCCTGTTTTTGAATCATGAGTACAGCTGTTATCTTTGGATCGTTAATTTCAGTAGCATTTACTTGAGCAACCTTTATTTTGATCCTTGGGTGGATGAGATCTATAACCGTTTGCAAAAAAAAAAAAAATCATAGGCAATGCATAGGTAGCTATTTGTCTGACTTTCTATCTCTGCATAATGGGCTGTAGATAATTAATATATCTTCTTAACTAATTAAGCCCACTAGATACACATACCTCCTTTCTCGGATAACTTATCAGAACTGTATAAGTGACATGCTCAGAGTCATACTGTAGGCTAGTGAAGACTAAGGGAATCAAACCCAGGATCACAGCATGATAATTAGAAGCTGACAGCCTTAATTCTCTTCACTAAAGTGGAAGACATTCCTTGTCATCATCCTATGTTCCACAGGCTGTAATGTGGCATCCACAATACCAATACATAAAGGAAGACACAGGCTTTATGCTGGAATGATTGATCTTTCAACCTTACCTCAATTATTAAAAAGTTCTCTGAGTATATTCAGCTTAATTTCACACCATTCCTCAAGTTAGCAAGTGCCATTGTTATGCTCCACTGGATGGTAAAATGGCATTTATGTTATGGCCTTTGGCTTTGGAGAACTTAGACAGACCAGCATTAGATATAAATGTCATTTTGAGGCACTTGTAAAATAATCTTTAATGCAGCTTTATGGTTCAGAAACCTAGAACAAACTTCTTCTTCTTTCAGCTTTTCCCGATTAGGGGTCGCCACAGTGGATCACCTGTCTGCTATGATTGGCAGTGGAATTTTACAGTGTCGAGTTGCCAGCCTAGTGCCCAACCTTCCACAGAAGTTACACACACATGCACGCATGCACACACTCATGCCTAGGTCCAATTTAGAGTGTCCAATTGTCCAATCCACCTACAGCATGTCTTTGGTATGTGGGAGGAAACTGGAGCACCTGGAGGAAACCCATGTGACCACAGAGAGGACATACAGACTCCACACAGAAGGCACCCCAGCTGAGGATCGAACCAGAGAACCACTTGCTGTGAGGTGGCAACGCTAACCGCTGCACCACTGCGGCCACCCTTGAAACCAAGAACAGACTCAGAATCTGACAATGCATCATTAGTGACAAATTTTCTGTCAAATGAAACATTAGTCATGATGTGAATAATGTGAAAGTGTCATCATGAGAAAAATATGATGTCAATGTTGCCATGAGTATATTTGAAAAACAAGCCTAAGTGACAGGTGTTACTGGTGCTACACTTTTTGTGTTTGCCATTTAGTACCTGGGAGGAATGTGAGTAATGATAATGTGAATGTTTCCTCTCCTAGGTTATTCATGTGGTGGTTATTCATAGCATGTTTTCCCTGTGCTGTTCACCATAGATGAGCAGGCATTGCTGCATCATGCCTGTTTCCCCTGGCTCTTTTGACACCCTGGTCAGTAATAGATCAGAGGTTTATGGGCTGCAGTCAGGGCTTCATCTCTATGTGCCACAGAGCTGATGGCAACTGGGATAGGAAAGATATGAGTGCTGTCTGCCTTGAGCCAAACCCCTTGTGAGACATTGAGAAAATTAACATTATGAACTTTCTGCCATTAAATATATTCCTTAGATTACAATTTTTTTGAGTTTTACAATCTGGGGTATAAAAATTCTGCTTAAAATGTCACATAACCCAGAGTGGTCATCAGTACCACAGACCTGCCACAAAAGTATTTAAAAAAGGATGAAAGCTGAAGGAGAAAGAAAGAAAGAAGGAAAGTAGAAAAAAGATAGACAATAAAATCTTTTTCCTTAAAATGCATCGATAGTTAAAGAAAAATAATATAATTTTTAACCAAAGATGACAAACTGCAACATATCTCTTCAAGACATGCAAGACTGAAAGAAAAACAAAAAAGAACTGAGCAGGGATCCAAACTACATTTAGTTTTATGTTCAATGACACATTGACACAAACAAATGCCATTTATTTTATTTTATTTATTTAACTTTTGTTGACTGGGTTAGTCTCACTTGGCCTGTGGTCTCTGTTCAGGGGAGATCCATGGTGGTAGTCATATCACCTAGGGGAAATTTGGACAAGGCATTAGGGGAACTTCCCCCTACTGTTTTTTTATATGAACCATGAGGTGGCATCAGAGGGCTGCTGCTGGACTCAACACTTCCAAAATAGAGAAGAATAGCAGTCACAGACATGAGATTGCTTTAGGACCTGTGGAGGCTGATACACAGACGGCAGAGGCAGTTATGACCAATGTTGATGGAAAAAACTAAATGCAGCTGCACTACTGAAGGTGCCGAGTAAAAATGCAGAAATGAATCAAAAAATCCTTGGTTCCACCATGGCACACCAGAATGGATTTAAAAGCAAGACAAAGTTTTTATCTGGAACCTCTATTTTTATATATTAAGCAAAAAGTGTATCATAATGCACCAATAATTTATAGAAATAAATTATTAATGTCGGCATTTGCTGATGATCTTATTATTTATTGTACAACCCTAATTTCTGACAGTGAAAAGATATTAAATGCTATAAACGAATTTTCAGAAGTCTCTAATTACAAAATTAATTTGGAGAAAACTAGTATTTTCCCGTTAAGAACCCCTAAACCTTTTTCTTTAATGTCCCTGGTGGGGAAGCTAACATGTAAAGAAAATATCAAATATTTGGGTATTAGCTTCTCTACGGATAATAAGGATTTTTATAGTAATAATATTAAAAGAGTATGGGAACAAATAGTAGCTGATTGTGGCAGATGGAGGAATTTAAGACTGCCGGTATTGGCAAAAGTATCAATTGTGAAAATGAATATATTACCACGAATATTGTATATCTTTAGGTCTGCTCAAGTATCAATTTCAAAGACAGTTTTTAAACAAATCCATAAAGATCTAGCTAAATTTATTTGGGAGCCAAACAAAACTAGAATATCGTATGAGGAATTAATGACCCCAAAGAGTAGAGGAGGACTTGAGTTACCGAATTTTGAAGTATACTATCTAATTGTGAACGCCAATAGGATTTTAAGAATTGCTAATTACGATGTAACTAGTACAAAATGGATACCAACTTGGGTGGTTTTGAATTACAGGCATATTTTAGATCGGAATATAAATCCTAAAGCAATACCCTTTTTGGGTAAAAATAGTTTGATAAAGTATGGGCTCATGGACCACATAAAAACATATGTGTTATCTTTGCAAAACTTATTCCAATCAGTAGATTTGTTGCAATATATGATGGTTTTTCAACCTTTCCATAGGAATCCCAATTTTAAACTGAATAATCAGTTGATTTATCTCAGTAAATTCCCATTAATAGTTAATTTGACTCTGATTGATGTTGTTAAGAAATTTAATTTATCGGCTTCACAAATTAGACAGGAATTGAACCTACCTACGAGTTATATTGTTATAATGAGACAAATCAGGGAACTTGCTCTGAGTCATTTTGAAAACTTTAAACCGGTAGCCGGGATTGTGGATAAATGCTCTGAATTGTGGCAGGCTCTCCAACAGGAGGTCAAATTTATAACAAGAACAAATAAATTAATTAAAGACTTGAAATTCCAGGATAAAATTCTGTTGTCAGGGTATTGGGTAAACAAAATGAGTGTAGCAGATAATCAGGTATTAAAAGCAATTGATTTAACAATAAAATTGGTCTCTTTTCAAAAGTTGATGTATACGCAGCTGATGATCTGGAATAATGCATATTACACACGTCTTACTTTACATAAATTCAATCCTAGAAATTTTCCAACGTGTCCATATTGCACAAATCAAACAGCTGATCTTCTTCATATGTTCTGGAGCTGCAAGTGTATATATAAACTTTGGAACTCTCTTAGAACACAACTACAAAAGATGGGTTATCAAAGTTCAACGTTATCATGGGAATTTATGATTCTACATATACCTCCAAGAGAGCTCTCTCGATCACAAACTATAATATGTATAAATATCTTTTTGCTGATGAAGCTGTATATAGCTACAAATTGGTTAGAACCAGATAAGACATCATGGGATAATTTTAAGCTTGTGGCTATAAAGCATATATTAGCACATAAATTACTCCTGAAACAAAGTAACAAAAATATTAATAACCCGAAAATATGGGAAAAGGTTTTTAATATTATATTAGCATAATACTGTTATTAGGAATACATTAAAGTTTGGATATATATGTGGAGGAAATAGTGTATTGGAACTGTGTATAATATGTATTGATTCAAATTATTTCTACAAATGTTTTGTCTATTTTTTTCCCTGGTGTTTTCTTTTTTTGGAATAATGACGATTTTCATATGGAAGCATTTCGTGTAGATATTGTATATAGTTTTGATAGTGGTAGTAGTGAACTATATGTGTGATTTGTTATTGTATATGGAAAATATATATCAATAAAAATTTATTATGGAAAAAAAAGCAAAACAAAGTTTAATCTACAATAAAACTTAAAACTTAACAAGGTGGAGCATGTAAATCTTCTGATAAGCGCTTTCGGTTTACTAGCCTTCATCAGATCATATAACTCCAGTGTGCTCCTCTTGTATTTAAACTTACTTCCATCCAGCCATTGGTCAGAATCTATCCTTTGTATCCAATAAAAAGTAAAATTTTGTGTGCTCCTGGGACAATTAAATTGTCAAAATACCCCATCTTTTCCTCTTGGCTTAAAAAATGTGTCGTAGAATATCATACAAAGCTGTTTGTGAGTAATAAAATACCAGCAGCAGATAATTCTTACTCTTATCTTATGAGACAGAGATATATCAATTATTTAATCACCTATACCACTTAATATTCTCTGTACATTATGCATATTTAAATAAACTGAAAAGATTGTAACCAATCATCTACTTCCTACGAAGGCCATTCTCCTATGGTGAAGCAAATGCATTTTATCCATTCATCAAAGTCTGTCAGTGCCATTCTCCTAGCAGAATAGTATCCAATCAGGGCCACTTTTTCCTTCTTTCTGCCAATCATATGCATATTATATTTAAGTCGTTCCTTATGCACTTACAGCGCTGATCAAGGCTCTAGATATTAATCATTTGTTCTACTCTAAATTCAACTACTATCCTTTATTTCTCAACCTTATGTTTTTCAACCTAAGAAATTTATAGCTAGTCATCCCCTTTCTATGTTTACCATCCTCCAAGGGAAGAATGGGGGCATTTAAACTATTCATCAAGGTCTTTTAGCACAATTCATCAGAATAGTGACCAATCATCTACTTCCTACGAAGGCCATTCTCCAACAATGGAACGGGGGCATTTTAACCATTTATCAGACTCTGTCAGTGCCGTTCTCCATTCAAAATGATATCCAATCAGGGCCACATTTTCCTTCTTTTCTCCAATCAAGCGCATACTATGTTTAAGTTGTTCCTTGCACGCTTGCGGAGCTGATCAAGGCACAAGTGTATTAATCATTTATTCTTCTATAAATCCAGTTATTGTCCTTAGTTTTTCAACCTAAAAAAAATATGGCCAGTCATCCACTTTTTGTGTTTATCATCCTCCAAAGATGGAACAATGACATTTTGACCATTCATCAAGTTCTTTTGTCACAATTCACCAGTCAGAATAGTGGCCAATCAACGCTACTTATTCCTTCTCTTAACCAATTGAATTACCATTACATTGCTGGTATTTCTTATGCACTCAATCAATAGTGCTCATCGAGGCACAGATTGTCTTTGCATGTTTACTTTAACATTGAATAGGCAAAACATTTAATTAATTTAGTATTTACTAAATAATTTGATGTTATTCAACTACTGATCGAATCCCTATTTATGATCTTTTTCACTGGAGTCCATCACTTTGCAAAGGTTATTTGTAGAACTCATATTCTCTAAAACAGAGATTGCATGGAGTTGTGTCAGCATGCATCGCTTGTAAACTGTGATGAGAAGTTGGTCACTTTTCAGTTATTTTCAAGAGCAATGACTCACTTCCAAGAGGGTACTACATACTTTAATTGCTAGCCTATCGCTATTTCCAATGTCTATTTTCCAATCAGTGTATAAATTTCCAATCACTGGCTCGTATGTCTATTGTCTTCCAATAGGATTAATATCCAATCATAAGTTGCCTGCTGCATCAACAGCAAATGGAAGTAATAACCAGTCTAGCAAGGACTCCTGTTCATTAAGCCAATCCCAACTGCCCAGCATTTCACTTCACAACATGTGTGCTCCTGGATATCAATCAAAATGCGCTGCTGTTACTACGTTTTCATTCATCTCATCTTACTCAAAATATATGTTATTTGTTAAGAAGTACTTCAAGCATATCCTTTTCCAAAAAAATGTGATACATGAGAGACAAAAAGCAAGTTGTTACTACAATGTTTTCCCTTCTATTTCCGTCCATTTTCCAACCAATAAATATATTGACCAATCATTCACCCATTTGATTGTTGTCTTCCAATGAAATTTACAGCCAGTTGTTGATTACCTGCTATGTCAACAGCCAATGGGAGTAGTAGCCAATCCGAAAGAGAATTTTACTCATTTAGCCAATCTCAACTGCTTAGCATTTTGTACCATAATATAAGTGCTCTTAGACTTTAATCAAATATCGCTGATTTTACTGTATTTTTAGACATGTCATCTTACTTGGAACAAGCATGAATTCTTAAAAAGTACTTTAATCAAGTCTTTTCCAAAAAAAAAAAAAATGTTTTTAATAAGAGAAACAAATGGTTATTGGGAGGTTGTTCCTTCTATTTGTTAAATGACACGCAATCTCCTTGCTTTTAACATGGGTTTTAATGAGGCAATGCTGTTCAAACCAGGTGGGCGATTAGCTCTTATATTCGTTATCCAATTCATTCACTCATTGCACTGCTTTTTATGTAGGCATAATGGACCAGCTATTTAAAGATCATATTTTACATCATGTAAGGGACATTAAGAAGTTGGAACATACCAATGCACTTGCTATGCATGTTTCAAATAATCCCACTCATCATTTCAAGTTTAAAGTGGTGGAAGTAGTTCCTGGGAATGTAAGAGAAGGGGATATGAAGAATAGAACTGAACTGCGTGAATCCAGTTGGATAACGAATCTAAGAGCTAATTGCCCAGCTGGATTGAACAGCGTTGCCTCATTAAAACCCATGTTAAAAGCAAGGAGATTGAGTGTCATTTAACAAATAGAAGGAACAACCTCCCAATAACCATTTGTTTTTCTTATTATTAAAAAAAATTTTTTTTGGAAAAGACTTGATCAAAGTATTTTTTAAGAACCCATGTAATATCAGCAATATTTGATTAAAGTCTAAGAGCACTTATATTATGGTACGAAATGTTAACCAGTTGAGATTGGCTAAACGAGTAAAATTCTCTTTCGCATTGGCTACTACCCCCATTGGCTGTTGGCATAGCAGGTAATCCACAATTGGATGTAAATTTATTTGGAAGACAACAATCAAATGTGCGAATGATTGGTCAATATATTTATTGGTTGGAAAATGGACAGAAATAGAAGGGAAAACATTCTAGTAACAACTTGCTTTTTTTCCCCTCATGTATCACATTTTGTTTGGAGAAGGATATGCTTGCAGTACTTCTTAATAAATAACGTATATTTTGAGTAAGATGAGATGAATGAAAACATGGTAACAGCAGCACATTTCAATTGATACCCAGGTACCCACATGTTGCGAAGTGAAATGCTAGGCAGTTGGGATTGGTTGAATGAACAGGAGTCCTTGCTAGACTGGTTATTACTTCCGTTTGCTGTTGATGCAGCAGGCAACTTATGATTGGATATTAATCCTATTGGAAGACAATAGACAAACGAGCCAGTGATTGGAAATGTATACACTGATTGGAAAATGGACATTGGAAATAGCGATAGGCTAGCAATTAAAGTATGTAGTAGCCTCTTGGAAATGAGTCATTGCTCTTGAAAGTAACTGAAAAGTGACCCACTTCTCATCGCCGTTTACAAGCGATGCATGCTGACACACCTCCGTACAATCTCTGTTTTAGAGAATATGAGTTCTACAAATAACCTTTGCAAAGTGATGGACTCCGATGAAAAAGATCGTAAATCGGGATTCGATCTAATAGTTGAATAACATCAAATTATTTAGTAAATACTAAATTCATTAAATGTTTTGCCTATTCAATGTTAAAGTAAACCTGCAAAGACAAACTGTGCCTTGATGATCGCTATTGTTTGAGTGCATAAGAAATACCAGCAATGTAATGGTAATTTGACTGGTTAAGAGAAGGAATAAGTAGCGTTGATTGGCCACTATTCTGACTGGTGAATTCCGACAATAGAACTTGATGAATGGTCAAAATGTCCTCGTTCCATCTGTGGAGGTTGATAAACACAAAAAGTGGATGACTGGCCATATTTTTCTTAGGTTGGAAAACTATAAGGACAATAATTGGATTTATAGAAGAATAAATGATTAATACACTTGTGCCTTGATCAGTGCCGCAAGCGTGCAAGGAACAATTTAAACATAGTATGCACTTGATTGGCGAAAAGAAGGAAAACGTGGCTCTGACTGGATATCATTTTGATTGGAGAACAGCACGGACAGAGTTTGATGAATGGTTAAAATGCCCCCCATTCCATCATTGGAGAATGGCCTTCTTAGTAAGTAAATGATTGGTCACTATTCTGATGAATTGTGCTAAAAGACCTTGATGAATAGTTTAAATGCCCTTGTTCTACCCTTGGAGGATGGTTAACATAAAAAGTAGATGACAAGCTATAAATTTCTTAGGTTGAAAACCATAAGGTTGAGAAATAATGGATAGTAGTTGAATTTAGAGAAGAACAAATGATTAATATGCTACTGCCTTGATCAGCGCTGTAAGCGCATAAGGAACAACTTAAATATAATATGCGTCTGATTGGTAGAAAGAAGGAAAAAGTGGCCCTGATTGGATACTATTCTGGTAGGAGAATGGCATTGACAGAGTTTGATGAATGGATAAAATGCATTTGCCTCACCATAGGAGAATGGCCTTCGTAGGACGTAGATGATTGGTTGCAATCTTTTCAGTTTATTTAAATATGCATAATGTACAGAGAATATTAAGTGGTATAGGTGATTAAATAATTTATATATTTGTGTCTCATAGGATAAGAGTAAGAATTATCTGCTGCTGGTATTTTATTACTCACAAACAGCTTTGTATGATATTCTATGAGACATGTTTTAAGCTAAGAAGAAAAGATGGGATATCTTGACAATTTAATTTGCCCAGAAGCACACACAATATGACTTTTTATTGGATACTAAGGATAGATTCTGACTAATGGTTGAATGGAAGCAAGTTTAAATACAAGAGGAGCACACTGGAGTTATATGATCTGATGAAGGCTAGTAAGCTGAAAGCGCTTATCAGAAGATTTACATGCTCCACCTTGCTAGGTTTTATGTAAGTTTTATTGTAGATTAAACTTTGTTTTGCTTTTAAATCCATTCTGGTGTGCCGTGGTGGAACCAAGAATTATTTGATTCAATGTTGATGGAAAAGGACTTGAAATGCAAGTTTTAATGGATTTATTGCAAGAGGAAGAACCAAAGGATGAAGATTATGCTGATGCCGATAATGATTAGAATATTGATGGTAGAATGAGTTTTACAGGAGCAGGAAATTTCTGAAAAAACTGGGAAGGAGCTGGGACAGAAATAAATATATGTTGATATAAATCTGGGTGTATGTTCTGCTGGTGGAGATGATGGTTTTAAGAACATACACCTCCAATATGGCTGAGACAGAAGAATTGATACAACCACTATAAGAACTTTAAATACTCATGCTGAAATTGTGCGCCAAGCAGGCAGAAGAAGCATGAAGGAAGAGTTACATGCAGGCCTGCGAAGAAACTCCAAAGGACTGAATGTGCAGAGAAAATGCCAGTAGTAAGAACAGGAAGAGAAAAATGAAGCCACTAACAGGTATGATATTATGAATAATATTATTTTGCAGCTAGGTTTTTATTTAAAAGACATACATTATTTAAATCACTTAAGTAAATATGACTTTTGTGAAATGTCATTTGAAACTCTGAATGCTCATGCTTCCAAGATAATAGCTAATTATGTGCCTTCTGCCTAAACCAATATACCAGTGAATGTGTGCTACACGAACTCAATGAGGAACTAAACCCGCACATAAGGCAGCTGTTTAATCTTAGCCTTACCACAGGATACGTGCCCAAGGAGTGGCGTACGGCAACTGTGGTCCAACTCCACAAAGGCGGTGCCTCTACGGACCCTGGTAATTACCGCCCCATAAGCTTAACAAGCCTGGTCTGCAAAGCTATGGAGAGGATCATAATGGAACTCATAAACAAAGACATAGGGGACTTGCAGACATTGGACCCGACCCAGTTTGGCTTTGTCAAGGGCAGATCATGCCTTTTGAACTTGGTCGACTTCTTCGAAACAGTCACCAAGGCCATTGATGAGGGAAAGGCAGTCCATACAGCCTACCTTGACCTTGCAAAAGCTTTCGACACAATACCCCACTCGGGTATTATAGAGAAACTTACCAGCTTAAATGTAAACCCATATGTCACAAGATGGGTTGCAAACTGGCTAAAGGACAGAACCCACAGGGTTAGAGTAGCTGGCGCCATGTCAGACTCCAAGCCGGTCACAAGTGGTGTCCCACAGGGCTCAGTCCTTGGTCCCCTGTTGTTCGGCATCTACTTCTCAGAAGTGCAGGCTAACATAGGAGGACTATGGCTGACAAAGTTTGCAGATGACTGCAAACTGGGAGCCATAGTGGAAAGTACATCGGACACAGATATCCTTCAGAGGGGTCTCACGGAAACTGATAGCTGGTGCCAGAGCCATGGCCTGAAGTTAAATGCCAAAAAATGTATAGTCATACCCTTCGGGAAAAACAAGGTAACCCCTAGCTACCATATAGGTGGCAATCCACTAAGCACAGAAGAGGTTATCAGGGACCTGGGGACCCAGGTTGACAGTGGCCTTTCTTTTGACACTCACATTGCTAAAGTGGTTAGAAAAACCTTCTACATTGTCCACCTGATCATGAAGGGATTCACATCCAGATCAAGTGAGGTCATTGTTCCCCTGTACTCTTCACTTATCAGACCAATGATTGAGTACAATGCCTCATTCGGGATGTATCTCACCCGACACCTGCAGCAATTGGAGAGACCCCAGAAGTTCCTCACCAAAAGGATAAAGGGACTCCAAAATCTGTCATATGCTGCCAGACTGAAGAAACTCCAGCTCTATTCAGTCACATACCGTCTGCTCAGAGGTGACCTGTGCCTGACATACAAGGCCATGTCCAACCCGGAATTAATGGACATGCTCCACCTCAAAAAATCCAAATCTACCAGATCCACTAGAGCAAGCGACTTAAACCTTAGCACGGATATAAATAGGACATGCTGGAGGGATAGATTTGTCACCCAGAGACTCCCTATGTTGTGGAATAAAATCCCGGTCCATGTGAGGCAGAGCACCTCGCTGGCTCTGTTCAAGAGAAATCTTGACCGGTGGATGGGAGATCATAGGTTTAACCCGGGAATCATCTCTGTGTCACTGCTGGACAGAGGCACAACAAACTAATGGGCACAGTATTTTTTAACATAAGGGGTGGCGTAAACCACAAAAACTCTGGGCTAGGCTTATAAATGCCTTAGGGCAGATAGCCTAGTTTAAACCTATGAACCTATTAATTTGTACACACAAATCTAATCATTTATATAAAATTTGTAAAACTGTGTGTAGTACCCTTTTTTGTAAAGTTTTTGTTTTAAATTGTATTGTTTAATGCAACTGCACTCCTTTGTTAGATAAAATCATAATTGTGTTTTTCTTTGTATTATGCCCTATGTGTTGAGGTTTTGGCTGAAAAGTATCTGTTGACTAGTCCACATGCTTGGTTATCTAACAGTAAGTAACATGCATACATACACACACACATACATACATAAAAAACAAATACAGAAATAAATAAACTTATTTGTTGGCAAAATGCAGAGAAAAACAGCATACTGTCACTGTGAAAATACTTTCTGTTTCAAAATGTAAGTATGGAATTAAAAAAAAAGTGTGTAGTTCAGAACATCAGCTGTAGAAGAATATGAGTTAAGAACTTTTTCTGTCTGCTTATAATAAGGTACACAATGTTAAGGAAGAATATGATGAAATAAAAGTTTGGACAGGAGGGTAGGGAATTGGATTACACTGAATGTGAGTGAAGGAAAAATATGGGTCTATATTACGTTGCCAAAATGCAATTCCAGCAAACCCCTATCCATTGACACCTAATCAGCAAAGATATAGGAGTAGTGGCATTACATATTAATAGTATATTAAATAATATCAAGAGTTTGTTTTTGACTGAATGGTATAAGAAATTAAGTATGGATGTCATATGTTTGTTGGACAATGGTGTGTGAACAAGGAAAAAAGAGAAAGAGTTGAGGCAATGTGGGGAAGGAAAATCAGATGATCGGTGGCAAATGAGACAAGTTCAGGAATAGATATTTTGATAAGAACTGAGGATGTAAAAATACTAGATGTTACAGTATTAATACACGGGTGGCTGGTGATATGAGAAATAGGGAAAGATGTGCCATAATAATAGTGATAGATACATACACAAATATTTCTGAAAGGAAAATAATGTTTGAAGAAAAAAGTATGCAGTGGTAAATGCATTAAAAATATTATAGGAGACTTTAGTTATAACTTAAGAATAAGAAAAGTAACACAATATATTAAGGCAATGAAATAATTAATAAAATGTTTAGGGTTGCAAATAAGGAAATAGGATTGGACATAAAGATAACGACTTTTTAAATCTGAAATAGGTTATGTAATATATTCAAACAATATAAAGGAGTGGTAAACAGTGGAAATGGCTGATGTATAAGATTATGGAGCAATATGGGCTAAAATATGAGATAACAGAGAAATAATAAGGGAAGGAAAAGGAATAAAATGGTTAACTGGTGAGGTTAGCAAGAAAGGTGAAATGAAGGAAGAATATAGAAAATTATGGAAAGAACTTATGACAGTGAGAGTACACCATGAAAATTTGATATATTAGTGAGTGGAATTTAAGAAAAAGCACAGAAAAAATATTTTTTAGAAGTTTTGAACAAATGAAAATAAGAGGTAAGAAATTATGATAAGGTATGAAAAAGACATAAAACAAAGTAGTGGCAGAATAAAATAAATATCAAAATAATTGTATGGACAATAATGAGAAAGTAAAAACAGTGATGTATAGACAAAAAATATTTTTATAAGGAAGAAAGGTGAAGTTTAAATTTTTTTTAGGGTTGAAGAAGTTGAAACAAGAGAAGGGAAGATGGATGCAATATTAGATAAAAATATATAAAATTTAAACAGGAAGAAATTATGGGTGTGGTTGAAACATTTGTAAGTAAAATGTATGAAAAAGTAGAAAGTAAAAATTTGAGGTGAAAAATATCTGAAATATTAAGAAACATTTAGAAGAGAAATTTAAAATGGAAGAAATGGAATAAACTGTAAGGGAGAGAATGGGGAATCAGAACCAGGATACCATACAGGAAAGGCTGAAAGTGGAAATAGAGTATTTATTAAACTACAGAATAAATGAATGTTTGGAGAAAGATATAAAAGAGGTGATTACAGTTATATGAGAAAATATGAAAAAATATAAAAACTGGAGACCAGTAATATCAGAAAATGTAGGTTATATATATTTTATGACAGTGCAAAAAGAATTAGAAAGTATTATATGAAATTATAGGGAATGGAGGTTTGGTTTAAAATGCAGAGAGGTTGAAAGAAATGTTAACAATAGTAAAAAGAGGTGGTGCATATTTTAACAAGGAAGTAAGATTAGTAATATGTGATGTGCCAAAGGTATATGAAAGGATGAACCACAGGACAATGTGGAAGATATTAGGAGCATATGGGACTGTGGAAAAGTAGTGAGTGTAAGAAAAATACATTATGAAAAATTCAGAGTAAAAGGTATGGTAAATGGAATGATGGGAAGAAAAAATATGAATTAACAGAGGAATTAAACAAGGACAGTGCAGTGGTGTAGCGGTTGCATTAGTGCCTCACAAGAAGAGGTTCTCCGGTTTGATTCTCGGCTGGGGTGCCTTCTGTGTGAAGTCTGCATGTCCTCCCTGTATTTATGTGGGTTTTCTCTGGTTTCCTCCTATGCTACAAAGACATGCAATTGGAGCTTTTCTCCCAGGGCCTCCACTAAAAATTGGTTTGTCCTTCTTGAGTATAAACTTTTCATTTGGTTTTATCCTTCTTGAGTTGTTCTTTGGGTGCTATGCTAAGTTGTTTCAGCAGTTTCAGTACTTGTCTTTTCTAAAAAATGATTTGTTCCAAGTCGGACTTTCCCCAGTAAACAAATGTTAAATAAATAAATAAATGTTCCTTGAGCAAGAGTCTTTTTTATTAATAATGAATGCAATAATAGAAATGTACACTTGTGGTATAAAATAAGCAATATGAGAAACAGAGAAAGACTTGTAATATGTCTGTGTTTGTCTTTTGTAAATCATTTGCTTATTGTTACTAAAAAACAAGATTTGAATGTGAGAAATTGTGGTAAGGATTGAAAATTTTAAAAAAGTTGGACTGTGGTTAAATAAATTAAACAGTAAGAGAATTGATTAAATTAAGAAATTGAGTGACATATATTATACCATAAATAAATGTGTATTGGGGTGTGAAATTTGGAGAATCTAATAGTATAGTAGTATAATGAAGAGACACAATGGAAGAAATTCAAAAGCTATTAGTTTGATGGAATTTTTTTGATTTATCACTGAAGAATATATCTATATATATGGAAAAAACTGTTAGAGGTATTTTTCAGTTTTCTTTGGAGGTCTAGATTGAACCCATTTAAAAGGAATGATGATATACAGTAAAAAAGAAGAAAGAGTTTGATTTTTTTTAAATCTAGTATATTTAGCATCTATGCATCCATTTTTGGTTAATAAGGAATGTAAAAGAATGAGAAACAAAATGACAGGAAAATGTTACATATGTAAAATATGAAGTAGTACGGAAACATTGAATTGGGAAGAAAAGAAGCAATCGTAAGCAAGAAAAGACAGAAGGGAAAGCATATGAACATAAAGGTGTGAATGTTAAATTTAATAAAATTGTTGGAAGTAGAAATGGTATAACAAAGTCATGGGGACTATTACTTGCTATATCCATAGAAAGAATTAAAATAAGAAATAAAGAATGTTGTAAAGCATAAGGACAAATATTTGAGATATTTTATGATATGGAGTATTTTGTGGAAAATTTTGTCGGATGATTTATCAGTAAAAGGTAATATGAAATATAAATTAATAAAGAAAAGGAAATGTAATGACTGTAATGATGAAGAAATAAAACAATTTTGGAATGTTAAAAGAATGAAACTTTTGGAAAAATGTAAAAAATTAGTATAAATTAGAAGGATTTGAAAGTATAAATATGGATATTATATTGTAGTATGGATATTATATTGTAGCAATAGAAAGGAAGGAATTAGAAACTGACAAATGGGGCAAAATATTGTTTGTAGCAACATGGGTATTGTAGAAAAGATGATGTGATGAATTACTGTATAATAACATAGAGAAAATCATGCGTGTTTTTAAACACCTTTATTGAATTATTACTTGTGGCACAGGCACATTTACATTTATATAAAAGTAATCAAAGTGTATTAACAAGTTAAAATTAGCAAACATTATGCTTCACATGTATTGCTATATATCATATAACCTAAGCGCCGTTACATAAATTAAATTCCTGCCCCTTTTTTAAACAAGAAACATCTTTATTAAATCATCACTTATGACATAAGCAATCATACATTTAATTAAATGAAAACAAACCACACCGACACAATCCTAGTGCAAGCATTTTACATCACAAACCATACTGACACACTCCCAGGTGCAAACATTATACATCACTTAAATCTACCCAATCATTCTCAGTCAAACATTAGGTAGCTCATTTAAGTCCTGCTTTTGTTCAAACCTCATTCCTCCCCTGTATGTATCATTCCTGCAATTCCCATTTTTTTCATATGTAGTTTGCTCCTACCTTTTACTAAAGATCTCAGTTCCAGTTGTTTTATGTCTGTTACTATTTTCAATTCTTCTAATATTGGTTTAGATTTTGATTTCCATTTTCTAGTTATTGTTTTTTTGTCAGCCACCATAATTGAGGACAACAAGCCCTTACCATGTCTAGGCAGTTTTGATATGTATCATAGCTCAGAAAAATAATCTCCCATGTTACACCTATCTGACCACCCAGCATCTCTGACAGTGCATCCTGCAGGGAATCCTTAAAGTTCACCAACTCACTGCACTCTCAGAAAATATGTTCCCAATTACCTCTTTCTTCCCCATCACAACTCCATTTGCTATTTACCTGAGGAAAAATTTTCTGGAGTCTAATTGGGGTATAAAAATATTTATGTAAATATTTCCAAGCAAAAATTCTAAATCTTCTAGATTTTTTTTTTTGCATATTTTGGAGACATACATATACCCTCCCATTGTTTATTTGTGAATTGCTTATTCAATCTCTCTTTCCAATCCTTTCTAACCTTCTCTGATCGATTCTTATATTTATCATGCAATATTTTATATGCTCTACTAATTATCCCCTTTTTTAATCGCTGCTTCTGTTCTAGATTCTACTAAAAAAATCTACTAGTGCTGGTCTTTCATTTAGGACCCCCCCCCCTACATTTCTTTCTCTTTGCCTATACTCTGATATCAATCCTTGATAGGGAAATCAATCTCTAGCCTGCAGTCCAAATAAATTCTTGGCATCTTCCCATTCTGTCATCTTTCCCTCTCTAGTTATTTGCTCCCAATACCTTGGTTCCTTTGCCAGTTTTCTCCAATAAATTCCTGCCCCCTTGCCGATTGTCTATATCCCTAATTGCAGTCATCCCTATTGGCAAAATCTCCTTTCTGCATTCCTGTGTTGGTTTAGCTGTTAGGATACTTTCTGCAACTTTATGGATATAATAATCTGCATAATTATTGTTATTCTCCTTAAAGGCCTGCTTCCAAAATTCCAGTCTCTCCTTATTTCTTTAGTTTCCACCCTGTTTCAACATCATCCCTTTCCATTTTGAATTATAGTTTTCTGCATGTGCTATATCTAGGGGCCTTAACTGTGTAGCTCTGAAATACCCCTTCAGATTGGGTAATGCCAATTTGACCTGTATTACTGGAAGAATCAGCTTATTCCACTTGACTCTTACCATTCTCCCCTCCAAGATAAAGTCCTTCATCTCTTTATTAATTGCTATCCAAAACTTCTCCTCTGGTTGATAAAAATATGTATGACCTGTATATAAGACTAAAGGGATTGAAATACAGAGAAGATGATGTGTTAGCTGAAATAAAAAGTTGGTTATGGAAGAAAGGATGGGGATAGATGGAAAGGTAAAAATGAAAAGGAAATAGTAAAGGAATATTGTTAATGGAATGGCAATGTGATTCTGACTATATGAAAAGAGTGAATATTAACATGAAACTAAAGGTGTAAATATTGTAACTATGAAAGTATAAATAATGAAAAACTGAGTATTTTATTTTATTTATTTATTTTACATTTGTTGACTGGGCTAGTCTAGCTGGATATATGTCCATTTTCAGTAGAGGCCCGGGGAGAAAAGCTCCACACAATTCAAATAAAGTTCACATCTACAGAAGTACATATTTAGAATGCATATACATTTTCTTAAACAGAGAAGGCTGCAAGTTTACAAGTACATAACGAAGGTTACACATATTTGAACAGACTTAGTATAGTTAATAAGAAGTTACATTTAAGTGTTATTAAAGAGTACTAGTTGAGAGAAGAGAAGAAAGCAATAGTGTCGATGTAGGTAATAAAGGAAGATAAGAAAAATGAAATGGAGAAGCAGTTAGGTAATAAATCTAGAAGTAATATGAGTCACTTTAAAGAATCCAGTACTAGCTAGGACTGTGATGGAGAGGAAGCATAGTAGTATTTAATATGAAATAGTTTAAGAGAAAAGAGGCATATTAGTTAGAAAGATGAAGTAGATTCAGAGATGAGAAGGTAGATTGATTCAGGTAATAATGGATAAGTTGGTCAGTCAGGTTTAGAACAGGGGCACATCCAGTGAGTTTTCAGGAAGAGCATAAGCTTATTTTTAAACAGAGTAGTAGAGGGAAGTGTGGTAAGTTCAGAGGGAAGTAGGTTCCAGGTTTTTCCAATAGAAATAGAAAACAGAGAGTCTCCAGCTCTATTATTTGATTTGTTGATTTATACAAGAGATTTTTGTGGTGATCTTAGGGACTTAAGGTTAACATAGGGGTGAATAAGATTAGATAGGATGGGTGTTTTGTCAGGTTGATAAAGCATTTTGTGGACGATGGCCAGCTGATTATATTTCAGATGCTGGTGAAATTCAACATTAGTATAACACTAAGATGTATAAATAAAGGATCCCCTATACTTTTTGATACTTGCCATGGGATCTTCTATATGCACCTGAGCTACCATCAACTTAAGCAGATAGGACATCAGTTTAACATCTAATCTGAGGACGGCATGATAGCAGCACCTTGGACTGTATTGCTAGTAAATGAAAATTAATCCAGTCACCAAGGGTGGGAATAGAACCCACAGTCCTTTGATCCTTCTGTACCAAAGTTGAATGTACTACCTGTTGAGCCACTGATACTTCTGAATTAGGTATCTAGATGGATAACTTCCAGTAGGCTGTAAAGCAAAAAGTTCCATGGCATGTTTATACTGGACAGCCTAGTTGCATTTGTTTGACTTGTTTACATTTGTTTGGCTTACTTATTCCAACATTTCTGAAAGAGACTCTGAAAGACTGATCATGTTTGATTGTATGCTAGTCAGATATTATTAACTACTCAAATTAGAAGGGAAAAGCGGACATTATTCTGCTTAAGTAAAATCAAACTCCTTCACTCTCCATTTAGACTGTTAACTAGTAAAATAGATTATTCTGAATGATTACCATTGCCCAGAAATAGTTGGCCATTTCTTGTCGATTCTGAAGTACTGCCCATAAAAACAAATCTCGCCACAGATTTTCACATTGCTGGTTCATATCTGGAAGCAACTTTTGTCCACTTAATCGATATTTACTTTTTTCCTGGAAGAACAAATTTCACACATTTATGACTTATGTATCAAATAACAAAAATCTTCAGCAAGAAGGCAATTTTGTTTAATTTAACTTTATTTACTTGCTTTTTTCCCCATTGCATCCCTTCCAAGTGATTTTCCTTGGTCACTTGCATCCTATAACTGTTAAGACAGGTGAAAAGGTCATCTGTCACGCCCAGTATTCTTTAACTAATCAGATTTTTTAAAGTGTATAGTGAGTTATTACATTTATAAACATTGCCAGGCCCATCAGTCATGTTGTATTACTACATTTGTTGAAAAATATATTTCTTACCTGTCTAAATGAGTCATTCATGTAATAGAACTTACAGACATGCTGTTATACTGAAAAAGTTTACTTCTAGCTATTGGAGAAAATACGTTTCATGCAAAAAACAGTGTTAGGATTTAATACTGGTGCACAGTGATTCATAATACTTCTAGAAATGGAAATACAGTCAGCTGCAAAATAAAATAAAAAAAGTTATCAACAACATGCCAAGTCATCTCCAGAAATGATAAAAGAAAGGTGTTTTCTGTACAGGTAAGCCTCCCCTGAGCACCGCCATACCTGCATCTCTAAATACATTAATTATGAGTGTGTGCAATCTTGGAAGGAAAAAAAAGGTCCATACACTCCACCTCTGTGATCTCATTGTTAACATTGGCTTTTCTCCACTGTAAATAAGAAGCATTAAATCTTCTTGACCAATCCCATTTTGAAGATAGTTACAGCAGTCCATCCCATGTACTTTTGCATGCACGTCTTGTTACTGTATTTAAGTTACAGAATGTAAATGTGTTATAACTGATGAACAACATTAGTGCATGAAAATCAAACTAACTCCCATAATATAAATAAGGTAAACATTGTAATAAAAATAGTTGTAAATGGACACTACAAAGGAACAAGCAGAGTTAAATAAAAAAGATACTGTGGATAGTAAGTGGAAAACAGTGCACAGGTAAGGATGATGTAGAGTACCAAGGAGAAGGACAGAGGGGGAACAGAAATAGCATGGACAAGTGATGGTACAGAACAGAAAGTACCAAGGAGAAGGACATTGGGGCAATAAGAACTGTATGGAAAAGTGATGGTATAGAGCAGAAAGGACTAGGCTGAGTAGGACTGGTGGGTTTCTACTAAGAATTCAGCCACTGTGCCAGTATTAGGGATATGACATAGGAGGAAGAGAGTATAGCATGGTGCATAATGTCCGAAGCACAGCAAACTGTCTGAGAGAGACTGACCCACAAAAACTTCAAAGCCTATGCGTGTTTAAAGGATATAATTCAACATCCATGCACAACCCTCACAGGAACTGTATTGTTTATATTGTCAGTAAGGAAGCAGTCACCAGACGATGTATCAGGAAGTCTATATACATATTCCCAGTTTGTACATATTATGGCTGATAGTTGCAGCCTCCAGTCATTTTGATATCACTCTAACGTTGCCGCCTCACAGCAAGAGGCTCTCCGGTTCGATCCTTTTGGGCAGAGTCTACATGTCCTCGCTGTGGTCCTGTGGGTTTCCTCTGGGTGTTCCAGTTTCCTCCCACATCCCAAAGACATGCTGTAGACGGATTGGACACTCTAAATTGGCCCTAGGAATGAACGCGTGTGTGTGTGTGCCTTCTGTGGAAGGTTGGGTGCTGGGCTGGCAATTCGACAGCGTATAAACTCTACTGCCAATCATGAGTGGACAGGTGATCCGCTGTGGTGACCCCTAAAAGGGAAAAGCTGAAAGAATAATAATAATTTTGCATTGATCTATGTATATACAGATCTGTATAGGACACACACACGACATGTATACATATTATATCATATCATCAACCCTAACCTAACCATAAAGAGCAGCTAGAGTGTAACTGTAGCAAACTTGTTCAAAAAGCACATGCACTACATGGTAATTGTACTGAGGAACCTTGCCTTGGGTGCTGCCCTGAGAGATATATAATTGTACCTGTGAACCAAGACAGCATCATGCTCATTCCATTCATGGGTCACATGATCTGCAGCTGCAGAGCTTATGACTATTAACACTGTAATTCCCATTCTTATCACAGATACTTCCTTTCACTGTTGTCATTCATAAAAATATTCCTTACAAAAAACATTCATAGGCGCAGTAATCTGTGACAAATATATGAATCCTGTATTTCTTCAAATGTATACCTATATCATAGACAGATTATGTATTACATTGTCAGCATGTCACGTGCTGACATTTTTTCTACCCCTATAAATATATACTATTTAGCTGCATTGGCTCCTATAGGTTCATAGGTAGGTACTAGACTATCTGCCCAAGGGCCTACGTAAGCCTAGCTAACAAGGTTCCCTGGCTTACGCCACCCAAGAAAGTTATTTTCCTGTGCCACTGTCGAGCAGAGACACAGAATTAATCCCCGGGGTGTATTTCCTATTTCCCATCCACTCATCAAGATTTTTCTTGAAGAGTGCTAATGAAGAACTTTGCTTGACATAGATGGGTAGCCTGTTCCAGAGTATGGGAAGTCTCTGGGACAGGAATCTATCCCTCCAGCATGTTCTGTTTATTGTGGTGACAAGGTTTAGGTCCCTAGAGCATTTAGCTTGGAGGGATTGGGATTTCATTAGGTGTAGCATGTCCAACAACTCTGGGTTTGATATAGCTTTATATGTAAGGCAGAGATCACCTCAGAGTAGGCGATATGCTACGGAGTAAAGCTGGAGTTTTTTGAGGTGGTCAGTGTAAGGCATTTGTTTGAGGCCAGTAATTCTCTTTGTGAGGTACTTCTGTGGCCTTTCCAGCTGCTGCAGATGTCTTGTGAGGTACATTCCAAAAGGGGCATTGTACTCTATAATGGGTCTAATGAGTGTCGAGTAGAGGGGAACAACCTCTTTTTTTCCTGGATGAGAACCCTTTTATGATGAGGTGTGCCACGTAGAAAGACTTCTTGACTACTGTGGCAATGTGACTATCAAAGGAGAGACTACTGTCCACCTGAGTCCCAAGGTCTCTTATCACGCATTCGATGTTAAGTAGATTGCTGCCTATGTGGTAGTTCATGGGTACAGAGTTTCAACCAAAGGGGTTGACACTGCACTTTTTGGCATTGAGCTTGAGGCCATGGCTCTGACACCAGGCATCTGTCTCAGCAAGGCCCTTCTGTAGGATGTCCACATCATTTGGGGACTTGACTATGGCTCCTAGTTTGCAGTCATCTGTGAACTTCGATAGCCAGAAGCCTTCTGTGTTAGCCTGTACTTCAGAGAAGTGGATACCAAACAGGAGAGGTCCTAGGACGGAACCCTGTTGTACTCCACTTGTCACTGCTTTGAGGTCAGATTTGGAGCCTGCAACTTTTACAGTGTGGGTTCTGTCAGTGAGCCAGTTGGCAACCCATCTTGTGACGTAGGGATTTATACCTAGTTTAGTGAGTTTAGCTGTAATTCCAGAATGGGGGATGGTGTTGAAAGCCTTGGCGAGGTCAAGATAGGCTGTGTGAACCACCTTACCCTCATCTACGGCTTTGGTGACTGCCTCAAAGAAGTCAATCAGGTTCAGAAGGCATGATCTGCCTTTCACAAACGTGAACTGGGTGGGATCCAGAGTTTGGAGGTTACCAATGTCTTTGTTTATGAGTTCCATGATGATACGTTCCATGGCCTTGCAGACCAGGCTCGTCAGGCTAATAGGTCGATAGTTCCCAGGATAAGTGGTGGCTCCCCCTTTGTGGAGTGGGATAACTGTTGCTGTGCACCATTCAGGGGGCAAAAAGCCTGATGCAAGGCTATTATTGAACATGGTGCTTAATTGGAGAGCCAGTTCATTCTGAAGTTCGTGTAAAACGCATCCTGGGATGTTGTCCGGTCCCATGGATGCTGTGTTTTTGACTTTAGAGAATGCAGCTTTTACCTGCGTAGTTGTGATTACAGGGACTCTGCATTCTTCCTGTATAGATATGGGCCCTTTAGGGGGTGAGAGGGGATAAAGTTAGCACTGAATCTATCTGCCAGGTTGTTGGCAATATCAGTTGGTTCCGTAATTTTCTTGCCTTTGTGCTGTAACTCAGAGACTAACTATATGAGTCGTTGATACATATGCTGGTATTCATGATGTATACCAAGCCCTTGAATCAATGCTGCATAACTAGGCATCACCATTGAAAATGTATAGTCTGCATGGGATGCAATTACTGACTTCTTGCCTGCATTGTAGTAATGCAATGAAGTAATAGTACAGTAACAATATATATAGAGCACAGTTTGCTTCATTTTTAGTTTCACTTGTTCTTTCTCTTGTTCATACTCCAATATAAGTAGCAGACTTTTACATGAGGATAGACTGGCAGCCTGTGCCATACTCAGTTCTGTGTTTCCCTCATCATGTACTGATGCAGTGCTGGATGAGAGGCATACACACTGTAGGATTTGAAGGCTGGGGCTTGTGCTCAGGTCCTGTTCTTAAGATGCTGCATACCACAAGGTTCAGTCCTTGGTCCTTTTATCTTTCCTCTCTAGATTAACAACCTTCCTCAGGATCTCCTCATATTACTTGCATTACATAAGCAGCCAGTATTGTTATATTTAGTTCAAGTAAGCTAATAAACCAACTCAACATCAAATTACAGTATGATTTTATCACAATTTGGAACTGGCTAGTCAGCAATAATCTTTTTGTTAATTTTAACAAAACTAATGTTATTCTGTTTGGTACCCAAAGAAAGTTTAGCTGCTTACAAAATTTACCTAGATTTCCCTGTGCTTGTCACCTCATATCAGAAATACCTAGACATCACACTAGAACAGAGCCTTTCTTTTAACTTAAACACAGTCTTAGTTGAACAAAGTACAACTACAGCTTAAAGCAGCCTACAAGATTTCTGATTATGTAACTATTGAACCTAGATGGGCTATTGCCATAAATGTTCTCCTCTGTCTGAAATAGGGGCTTCCCATCATCACACTCTTCTCCACAAAGAGCACTACTTTCATCAAAAAACTGAGAACTAAATTCAAAGCTTTTTCAACTATGCAGCAATAGAAAACAGCACTGTCTAACTATAGGCCCCAACAAATTGCTCCCTGTTACTTCCAGAGCCACCCTGCTGCTGAACACCTTGACATACAAGCTAGTAAAAGAAAGCTGCTGTCCGCCATTGCTGGGTAGATTGCATTGCAGAAATCAGACTTTTTAACTAAAAATCAGTGGTGGGGCATTTTTCTGCAAATAGCTCATTCTTCCTTTCCACCAGTGAGAGAGAGAGAGAGAGAGAGAGAGAGAGAGAGAGAGAGACAGAGAGACAGAGAGACAGAGGTAGAGCATTCTCAAAGTTAGTGCCAGACATGTAGAACAAAATCCCTGGAAATATCAGGACAATAGATAAACTCTTACCCTTCAAAAAAGATCTCAAAGTTCATCTTATGAAAGAATACATATGTAATAAAGATATAGGATACAGCCTTAGTTGAACAAAGTACACCTACAGCTTAAAGCAGCCTACAAATGTGGTATGTACCTCACAAGACATATGCAACAACTGGAAAGGCCACAGAAATACCTCACTAAAAGAATCACAGGCCTAAAGCAGATGCCCTATGCTGACTGTCTAAAAAAACTTCAGCTATACTCTGTCGCATATCGCCTACACAGAGGCAATCTTTGCTTAACATACAAGTCCATGTCAAACCCAGTGCTGTTGGACATGCTACACTTAAAGAAATCCCAATCCCTCAGAGCCACACACCCAAGGGATCTAAACCTGGTCATCACAATGAACAAAACATGCTGGAGGGATAGGTTCCTGACCAGAGACACCCCCATACCCTGGAATAGACTGTCCATACATGTCAAGCCGAGCGCCTCTTTGGCCCTCTTCAAAAGGAACCTTGACGATTGGATGGGAGATAGGAAATTCACCCCAGGGATCACGTCAGTCACCCTGCTAGACAGGGGACCAGGGAAGTAAATATTCTGGGAAGAAATAGCCGGGGAATTGTTATGGTTAGGCTTGTATAGGCCCTAGGGCCGATAGCCTAGTACCAGCCTATGAACCTATAAGGATAGAGGGCATATATTCTGGCTGTTAAAGTGCTGTAGAATTCCTGAACTGTGAATGTCAACAACCACTATCTCCTGCAGATAATTGTTTTCTTTTACATATAACTGTAAATACAATATTGTGTTTATTTTTTGTTTCTTCCATAACTTTTAACATTTCAGTGTTTAAACTTTTTATCCCCTCTAATATTTAATTGTTCTTCTTAATATTTGTTATCCTGATTTAATTGTATAATCTTAAGTCTTGCCTGCTCGTATGTTCTTTGTGTACTTAAATTAACTGAATGTTATGCCATTATGGCCCAAGTTGTGGCTGAAATGGGTCTTTGGACCAACCAACCTACATGGTTAACCAAGATAAAAAAAAATACATACATGAACACACACACACACACACACACACACACACATATATATATATATATATATATATATATATATATATATATATATACATACATACATAGCTCAATACTGGAATTAAGAGACTTGTCAATGCAAGTCGCATGACTTTGAATAATTAAGTCCAGTTTTGCATAAATGCAGTGAATGTTGTAATTTGCTGTACAAGGTTTAAAACAACATTAAAGGGGTGCTTCTTCACCACTCACACTCCTGTTTTATATATATATATATATATATATATATATATATATATATATATATATATATATACTAGCTGTAAAATCAATGTACCTCAGAGTCAGGGGAATACTCTGAGATACTGCTGTTATTCAGCTTGTACACATTCTCCCTAATTGTGCTAAAAGTTTTGCTGGGCTGATGATCAGATTTACAGTCCTCACACTATCAAAAGGTACCTTACAAATATTATAGCTAGATATTTGTATGTGCTGAAGTAGCAAAGTAGATGACATTGTAGTTCAAGTCAAAGAGTTAATAATGCTCAACAATGAAATGGAGAAAGTAGATTTTGACAATAGGGATGACTGCAATTAGTAGTACAGTGAATAGGCAAGAGGGAGCTGGAATTTACTGGAGAAAACTGGCAAAGGAACCAAGGTATTAGGAACAAATAACAAGAGAGGGAAAAGTAACAGAATGGATAGAGGCCAAGAAGACATTTGGACTGTAGGCTAGAAACAGCCTTCCTCATCAGGGATTGATATTGGAGTATAGGCAGAGAAAAAGGACTTGGGGAATCTTAAGTGAAAGACCTGCTCTGGTAAAGTTTTTAGTTGAACATAGAACAGAAACTGCTGTTAAAAAAGGGATAATTAGTAGGGCATATAAAGTATTGCATGATAGCTATAGGAATTAATCAGAGGAGCTTACAAAGGATTGGGAAGAGCGACTGGATAAGCAATTCACAAAGATACAACGGGGAGGATGTATGTATAGCAACCAAATATGCAACAAAGTCTAGAAGATTTAGGATCTTTGCTTGTAAGTGTTTGCATAGATATTTTTATACCCCATGCAAACTCCAAATAATTTTTCCCAAGGTAGACTGCAAATGTTGGAGGTGTTATGGGGGAAAGAGAGGTAATTCAGAACATATGTGAATGTAATGAATTGGCAGACTTTAAAATTTCCATGCAGACTACTGTGTCAGAAATACTGGGTGAGCAAACTGGTGTAACTAAAAAAATTAATTTTTTGAGCTGTGATACAGAACTGGAGTTGCCTAGACATAGAATGGCCTCGCTCAGTTTAATTCTGGTGGCTGCCAAAAAAGCAGTTACTAGAAAATGGAATTTAAAATCTAAACCAACCATACTAGAAGTAGTGAAAATAGAAAAACAGATAAAAGAACTGGAAGTGGGATCTTTAGTAAAGGGTAAGAGCAAATTGCATAGAAAAATGGGAATTGTGGGAACAATACATACAGAATAATGTTTTGGAGGATGAATTAGGTTTAAGGCAAGGCAGGAATTGAATTAACTATGTAATGTTTGACTGACAATAACTGTATAGAAGATTATAAGTGATGTATAATGTTTGCAACTGAAAATATGTCAATATGATTTGCTTTCTTTTATATAAATGTATGATTGCCTATGTCATAAGTGATGATTCAATAAAAATGTTTAAAAAAACTTACCTACTTGCTAGGACACTTGCACTGCACTCACTAAGAGAAACATGCTAAGATTGCTTCATCATTCCTCCTTCTCCCCTTTGTCAGCTCCTCTAGTGCTGGGGCTGATAATTGAACCTGGTCACCTGGGGCCTTAGATCCAGTGCAACCAAAGTATAACTACAGTAGATCATTATCATAAACAGTACATAGGATCATTTTGAAAGTTCTTTTTACAGAACAATCATATTTGAAAATGGTCCATTAGCCTACCATTGGGTTTAGGTCACTTACTCAAATAAGTTTTCATTTAGCTACTGTTTCTATCCTGGGCAATATACATCTTCAAATTTAGCTGTCAAAAATGAATATTCTAATGCAAGCCTTGTCATAGAGTTAAAAATGGAAAAATATTTCTGGTGTCCTGTTATAAACTCAAAAATACTACCAGATATTCTTTTAGCTGTACTGTTGATGCCTTATCATAATTGTCAAGAACCTCCACTGGTTCATATCTCATAGCTGCTCAGCCTTATGTGATGGATATGTTGAAAGCAACAGTAGGAATCTGTGCCAATAAATATATCTCATTGACTGTGGTCTTTCTCATTGCTTACTCTGTCTCTGAAGACACAAATGGGTCTTGGTCATTGTCCTAATGTCCGGGTTGCTCCACTCCACCGCTGGCCTTACTTCAAGTTTCTATAACAGTACTAACTCACTGCCTTTCCTAATAATTCAACAATGACTGTTATACTGCGACACTAAACAACAGCACAGTTTGGCAGTGAATACTGAGCTTTTCTACACTGTTTCTTTACTGATGCCAGAAGAAAACATAAGACATACATTCATAATCTCTGCCTGTTACAGTTAAGAAAAACTTGTGTTGACCAAGCACAAAATATGTTTTAAAGAAACCATGCAGTAACATGGTACAGCACAATCCAGAATGTGTCAAAAATAATGTTTTACTAGAACAGTTCAAACATAATTCCAATCAACACTTAAAAGGGCTGCCATATTAATGAGTCTCCTACAAGCTGGACTCTACAATTCTCATTTTGATTTTCTTGTTTTATGTCTGCATATTGTGTAACTATGTTTGCCACTTTAGTGCAGTCACTTAACTAGAGTAGTGTTTCTTAGACATTCTACTTAATGGACCTAAGATGGTAACAAAAAACAATAAATAAATACAATTTCTGCTGCATATCCTCCCAACTCTGTGATGCAAATCCACACCTAACCTTACATAGCTAGTCTTTGCTTTACTGTTCTATCATTGGAGTTAAGGTTACATTGTTAACTTATAGATATACCCTATCTTCTCTCAGGGTCATCTTCACCTCGTTTGTTAAATGTCAGTAAGTCTTTAATAGCTCACATTTTCATTATGTGGAGTTGGCATTTAAAAATTTGAGCTAGCCTGATAACAATTTTGGATCTCATTTGGTGGCTATCAGTCCTGCTAGGTCATGTCTATTGACAGCCTTAGATGTTGTATTATCATCAAAGCTCAGTAGAATAGTCAGGGCCTGCTCCTGTATCTGGTATGATCTGCACCAGGTTTAGAGTGGAACTACCTGCTCCTTTGAACTTGTCCTTGGTAGAGAAGTCTATTACAAATTTTTCATGGTCTATGGTACACTCTGTTACTGCAATGCCATTATGGAAGAGTTCACTGATTTTTGTCATTGTTGCAATTGGTTGTAGTGCACACTAGATGTTACATCTCTCTATACCAGTATCCCACATTGGGCAGGATTAGAAGCCTTAGAATATTGGTTAAACAAAACAGAAATGTACAATCCTGGTTTCAATACTCTGTTACTGTGCCTGACAGAACATGTGCTCACAAAGAACATCTTTTTTTAACGGGACAAATGCTTCTTACAAATAAAAGGTGCAGCTATGGGAGCATCTTTTGCACCAATACACGCCGATTTGTTTATGGCTTATATTGAAGAACAGATTATTTATGATAACTCCCATAACTTATACATAGAAGAAATGGATATCTGGAGAAGATATTTGGATGGTTGCTGGTTGGTGTGGAGATCAGATACGGAATACGTTCTGGAATGTATTACATATTTAAATGAGAACAAATGGGGAATTGAATTTACGGTCAACTATGATAAAAACAAAATAATTTTTTTGGATGTTTTGGTTTCCCATGCATCTGACCGAAAACCAGTTTGTCTTTTAAAGAATACTTTTATTAAAGTATTATTTGGTGCCATTGTATGCTGGTCTCTCTATGTTTTTTTGGAATGCCTTTTTGATTTTGAGACCTTGCAGCTGCCGTACTCGCAGAGTGTTTGTAGTCTGTGAATCAATAATAAATCATGTGAATGCACCATAGAGTTTCACTGAATTTATGACAGAAACGTTAACAACAGTCACATTATTTCCATCACAATCCCTTTTCATGGATACTCAATGGACATGATATTCCAAATGTGCATGGTGACAGTAGGACTGGTGATGCATCAGGTCTAAACATATGACCACATCCTTGTCTGATTGTCCATGGAACTTCTTTTTACCCCTGTCCCTTGTCTGGATTCTTACTAAGAGTTATTTTTTTGCTAGTTCCAGACTAATTCTCTTATGACAGTAGGGCTTTTGATATAGCTGGCCAGGGCTGTCCATAATATGATACTCACAGGAGCTCCAATTATTTTTATCCTAAAACGTGTATATCTTAAACCTATTATGACTAGGACGTGTTGTGAAGAAGAGCTCCATGAGTTATGTTGTTTCAGCTGGAGGGCCTATCAAGGTAACTGTACAATTATTTGATTCCTGTTTATTCGGTGAAACATTTAGAATTAAATACAGCACTTGCTATAAAGATGTACAACTTCAGATCATGTTATATTAAGTATATGAGGTGCAAGGGCAAAGCATCCTGTATTGGAGATGTGAGAGGCTTGGTGTCTAATTCAAAGCCATAGCTAGGTCGGCTGGCATACTAGGTAACCCCCCAAAAATAAATAATTAAAGGGAGAATGGTCCTTCTTTACTCATACTACAGACCACTAAACATATTAATTTAAGCAGCTGTGATAGGCTCCTTAAATGAATGCTGTTACTGCACTCATACCCAATCAGCAATTCTTCTGAGGTGAAGATTGCAATTCCAAACAGTTTGAAACTAGAACAGCTAGCCCCTTCACCCCAGTCAACCTATGGTATTGGTAAACTTCTCTAGGATGAATTCCACTGTGAGACACACTTTAGAATGCTACATGTTGCTGGCATAATTTTGGCTCCCCTTTTGTTCAGCACATATATGGTGCCACAGAGGTTGACTCTCTGCTATGCTGATCCTGTTCATTTGCACTTCTCCTAGTGTCAGGGCCAGATGTTGTCCAGTTTTAAAAGCTTTTTAGACTTCATCCTGGAATGGAAGAGAATTAATAGTACAAATGTCAGTCTTGATGAATTTGAGGCTGTTGTTTCATGCCATCATATACTCTTTGCAGATTCTATTCTTAACCCTATTCATTGATTCCTTGTTGACCAAGTTGGTCCAACTATGTTAGTAGCCTTTTTCATGGGAGACCTGAGGTGATATTCATACTTCTGGGAGAAATTTGACCAAGGCATTGGGGAGCTTCTACTGATCATTGCTGTGTGTGGGACCCATTTTGCAAGCACGCCTTCTGTTTCCTTTCCAGGCATAAAGGCAGTCCAGAAAAAGAAGGGCAGATGAAGAGAGAGCAGGAGATGATGGAAGAGAAAGCAAATAGCAAGACCGGAGAATGTATGCAGGATTCTGAGGAAATGTTTCAAAGAAATCTGTTTGATGGAGATGAGTCAACAAATGATGGATGTATAATTACAACCCTCCAGTTGAGAGGGGGTTGTGGGATGATTTTCTTAAAGAAATGGTTGTGCAGAGTGAGCCAGGAAATGAAATGGATGTTTCCTGGGAGAACATTATGGAGAAAATACAAAAGGAGGATACCGACACAATTCTGAAGAATAATGGTGAGATGGAAAAGAAAACATATGCCGAGAAAGTAAAAGAAAGAAAAAAAGTGGAGTAGCAGAAAAGGTTGAAGAAAATGAAAAATAGAAGTACATGGTAAGGATTCAAAGTAAAGAAGACAAAGAAATGGATAGGTATGAATTATGGGACAATTTAAAAGCTGCTTTGGGTGTAAAAACACACAAGGAAAGAACATTTATTCTTATTAACAAATAGACATTTTGTGACATTATATTTGAGACTGTTTTTTCAATGGGAAATTTTCTTGGAGAATATGATAAAAAGACTGTAACCCATGGAATCTTTATGTGATAAAAGGATTTAACAGGGGAAACAAAAAGAAGTAGAAAGGCAGACTGAAAGGACATTTGAAAACTTGATATAAAGAAGTACTGGACATTGCAAAGGTTTATACAAAAGGGGTTTATGGACTGGTGGCTGGGATTTTAATATTCTGTTAAAAATAAAAAGTGAAAAAATATACATATACCAAGCATGATAAATGTGGAGAGGAACTGGATGTTTTAAAATACTGGGGACAACCCAAAACATGTTTTTTTTCATGGAAAAGGATATTTTATAAGTAGCAAGAAAATGTATTTGTGGAGAAATGGGACATGATGTTAAAAATGTGGATTGAAATGTTATAAATGTAATAAAATTGGACATTTATGGATAGATTGCAAAAATGGAAATAAGAGTAAAGAAAAAGAAAAAGAGATTAAAATGAACAAAGAAAAGAAACCGTAGAAGTAGTAGAAATAGAAGAACAATTGCTTGAAAATAAAAAAAGAGGACATGGGGAAGATTCTGCAATAAGTGATAAAGAACACAAATTAGAAGGGAGTAAAAGAAAAAAGCATTATGTTGGTAAAAGGGTAAAAGACAGTAAAGGAAAATTTAAGGGGATAAGTGCAAAAGAAAAAAAAGGAAAGGAAATGGATGAAAAACAAGCTAAACAGCTAATGATTGGGGTTGGTATAATGGTTAAGGTGTTTGACTCACAGACACAAGGTACAATGTTTGATTCTCACCTTTGGGAGGGAAATTGGTTAGGCTTAGAATGGCCTATTAAAAAGGTAGCCCTAGCAATTAGCTATGAACTTATAAAACCATAAATCTACCTATGACCTTATGAAACCATGACTCTAAGGAAAAGAGAAAATGAAAATTTTAGAGTGATTTCTGTAAATGTGAGTAGTTTTAAGAATATAGTAAGAATAATAGGGAATTGGGAGTGGTGTAATACATCTGATGTAGATGCAATTATATTAGAAAACACAAGATTTTTAACAAATGAAAAAAAGATTGCAGAGAAACTATAATCTGGAATGTGGGAAATGAGACATGTTCTGGAATAGTAAACATATCAATGTATCTTTAGCAACAGTGTGAAGATTAACCATTTTAGATGTAAAATGAAAAGAACAAGTAGATAGTCTCATAACATTACATGCTTTATATTAATTGTAAAGAAAGGTAAAGGTTATCTCATCAGATTTTAGACAATGTAGGGATAAATATAAGTATTATAATAACAGGAGACTTTAACTGTGATTTAATAGACAAGGTAAAAGAAAGGAAATGATATAAGAACAACTTTAGATGTTATAAGATGTGGTATATTAAAACTTTGGGACACAAAATTCATGGACATACAGTGGATATAAAACGTTTACACACCCCTGTTAAAATGCCAGGTTTTTGTGATGTAAAAAATGAGACCACAATAAATAATTTCAAAACTTTTCCCACCTTTAATATGACCTGTAACCTGTACAATTCAGTTGGAAAACAAACAAATCTGTTAGGGGAAAAATATAAAAAATAAAAAATGTACAATAAGCTGGTTGAGTAAGTGTGCACACCCTTAAACTAATACTTTATTGAAGCACCTTTGGATTTAATTACAGCATTCAGTCTTCTTGGGTAGAAGTCTATCAGCATGGCACATCTTGACGACAATATTTGCCCACTCTTCCTTGCAAAAGCACTCCAAATCTGTCATATTGTGAGGGCATCTCTTAAGCACAACCCTCTTTAGGTCACCCTACAGATTTTCTATTGGATTTAGGTCTGGGCAATTCCAAAACTTTAATTTTCTTCTGGTGAAGCCATTCTTTTGTTGATCTGGATGTATGCTTGGGGTCATTGTCATGTTGAAAGGTGAAATTTCTCTTCATCTTCATCTTTCTAGCAGATGCCTGAAGGTTTTGGGCCAAAAGTGACTGGTATTTAGAACTGTTCATAATTCGCTCAACCTTGACTAAAGCCCCAGTTCCCACTGAAAAAACACAACACTGAAGCATGATACTGCCATTACCATGCTTCACCATGGGGATGGTATTCTTTTGGTGATGCAAAGTGTTGTTTTTACGCCAAATGTACCTTTTGGAATTGTGGCCAAAAAGTTCAACCTTGGTCTCATCAGATCATTACATATTTTCCCACATGCTTTTGGGAGACTTGATGTATTGTTTTGCAAATTTTAGTCGGGCCTGGATGTTTTTCTGTGTAAGAAAAGGCTTCCTTCTTGTGACCATACCCTATAGTCCAGACAAATGGAGAATATGGGAGATTGTTGTCACATGTAGTATGCAACCAGTACTTGCCAGAAATTCCTGCAGCTCCTTCAATGTTAGTGTAAGTCTCTTGGCAGCCTCCCTGACCAGTTTTCATGTTGTCTTTTCATCAGTTTTGGAGGGACATCCAGTTCTTTGCAACGTCACTGTTATCCCATATTTTCTCCATGTTTTGATGACTGTCTTCACTGCGTTCCATGGTAAATCCAATGCTGTGGAAATTTTTTGTACCCTTCTCCTGACTGATGCCTTTCAACAAGGAGATACTTTGTAAGCTCTCTGTGAACCATGGCTTTTGCTGTAGCAGACAACTGAGTAAATGTCAGGAAAACAGTTGAACTTTATTTGGGGTTAATCAGAGTCTCTTTAATTGATGGCAGGTGTGTACCCAAGAAGTCTGAATGCTGTAATTAAATCAAAATATGCTTCAACAAAGTATTAGTTTAAGGGTATGCACACTTATGCAACCAACTTATTGTACATTTTTTTTTTTTTTTATATTTTTTCCCGTAACAGATTTGTTTTTCAATTGAATTGTACAGGTTATGGGTGACATTAATGGTAGGAAAAGATTTAAAATGATTTATTGTGGTCTCATTTTTTTATATCACAAAAACCTGGCATTTTAACAGGGGTGTGTACACTTTTTGTATCCACTGTTTAAACAGGCTATGTATAGAACTGAAATAGATTATTTTATAGTATCAGAAGGTTTAGTTATAGCAGAAGGGGAGGTAGCTGAAACAGGATTTTCTGATCATCTTGTAATATGTTTAGACATAAATGAAAACAAGGGATATATATATATATATATATATATATATAATAGGCAAAAGAATAAAAAGGATAAATGAGAAATCATGGAATAAAGAAAGAGATTACTAACAGAGTTATGGAAAATCATATTACTATGAGAACATTTTATAAAAACTGGTCTGAATAGTGGATGATATTTAAGGAAAAAGATAAAATAATGTGTTTTACTGTGGCAGCATGATATAAGAAAAGTAGAGAAAGAAAATATATGAATTAACATATAGCAATGCATTGGAAGATTTAAAATATTATGATAGAAAGTACTTTGATAAAGAAAAAGAATTATATGACAGGAATCAAGAAAAAAATCAAGAATTGTTATATAAAGATATTTTTACAAGGGAAAAGAGAAGAAGCATTGAGTTACTTAACTATATCAGTAAAGGAAAGTGGTTGTATAATGACAGAAATAAAAAATGTAAACGGAGGAATAGAAAGAGCTCAGGAAAAGATTATGAATAGTGCAGGATAATATGTACAAGGAATGTTTAAAGAAAAAATAAGCCAGTGAAAAAACATTGAAAGTAAAAAAGTTAACAGAAAAAGAGAATAAAAGGTTGTAAAAGGAGATTTCTTTAAATGTATCAGGACAAGTAAATATATTCAGCTGTAGGACCAAATGGAATAGTGTATGAAATGTATGAAAATATAATATTTTGGCAAAAAAAATGATTTTTAAAGATTTTGAATGAATGGTTAAATGAAGGTTTTATGTAGAAAGAATTTTGTAGTGGAATACCTAAATTCACATGGCAAAAGGAAGATAGACAATTAAAATCTCAAGACTGATAGTATTTAATGGGCAGCGCAGTTTTGCAGCGGTTAATGCTGTCGCCTCACAGCAAGAGGTTCTCCGGTTCGATTCTCAGCTGGGGTGCCTTCTGTGTGGAGTTTGCATGTTCTCCCTGCATTCGCGTGGGTTTTCTCCGGGTACACCGGTTTCCTCCCACATTCTAAAGACATGCTTCTGGAGCATTTCTCTCTGGGCCTCCACTGAAAACAGGATCTGTGGAACCTAGTCGGACTTTCCCGGTCAACAAATGTTAAAAAAATAAAAATTAAAAAAAAAAAAATGAAAATAATACAAATGAGATTTGAAACTAAAATAGAAAATAATGTGCAAGATAGTATATATAGCATAAAGGGAATGGTTGTCAAAAATTATTAATGATAGAGAAATTGTGGATGGCATTATGAATAGAAAAGAAGAAGCAAAAATCATGATTGGAGACCTTAATAAGGCATTTGATGCAATAGGACATAAAATCTTATGTATGATAAGGAAAGAATATAATATAAGTAAGAAAGCTGGGAAATGATGTATGTCAGTGTATAATAATAATAAAGTAAAAATACTTGTAAATAGCTGATTAAGCCAAGAGGTACATATGAAGAGTGGTTTAAGACAGAGATAGCCAGTGAATTGTATGCACTTTGCATTAGTTATGAATGTGATAGTATGTGAAATAAATAAAATGAATGGGGTGAGGTATATAACACCTTAAGGGTTAAGTATTTCAGTTTTGTTAACATATGCAGATGACCTAACTGAAAAAAATGGATAAAAGAAGTAATGATTTGCACAAATGTCTGTCTAGAGGCATCACGGCTGGCTTTAAATAAAGAGAAAAGTAAAGGTTTAGGTTATGTAGTAAACATAGGGGGTATATATTTTGCAATTAATTAAATTTCTGCATTAGGTATAACATTTGGGAATAAAGATGTGAGTAGAATTCAAAGTGAAAACAATAGAAGAAATAAAACAAACTTGTCTTTTTTGAAGAACAAATAAATTATCAGAAAAAATGCTTATTTGATAAATTCAGTACTGATAGGAAAATAACATACTTAGCAAGTGTATTTATGTTGCCAACAGTATTTGAAAAGGAATTATTGCAGATAGTTTTTTATTTATATGTGGTTCTACATTAAACCTAGTAGAAAGAGGATTTATGTAAATAAGGAGGAAGGAGGTTTACGTTTAATTAACCCAGTGGTATATGCTACTTCATTAAATGTGTACAAAATGTTAAAGTGGATACATGAAAAAAACACGAGAGATTAAAATTCTATAAATATAAATATGAGAAATAAGGGGGTATGGTAAAAAAAGAGTAAAAGAGAAAAAGAGTGTATAAATAAAGAAATGAAATGTTACCAAGAAAAATATTTTTGTGGCGAATAAAAATTTATGATGTAGAAGAAGATAGAAGCAACATGGTATAAGAATGTACTGATAAAACATTGCTATGAAAAACCATAGGAAAATCTAACAGATGAAAAGAGTTAAAGGTATAAAAATAAGAAGCAAATGATATAATCAGAAAGTAGAATGTGACGATTTTTTGTGAAGACTGCTGATAGATAAATTGCCAGTAAATGGAAATATGCCATATAAAAAGAAAATTGATAGAATATGTTTAAATTGTCAAGAAGAAGAAACTACAGAACATGTGTTTTTGAAAGGTAAGAGAGTAAAGAAAATTTATGGGGAGAACTATGTGAAGATTTTTTTCAAAGCTATAAAAGAAGTGGATAAAATAAATACATATATGATTAAATATTGATATTGTAAGAGTAGAAGTAAAACATATGTTAAAAGAATATCTAAAAAGTTATTTTATGTTATATGGAATGAAAGAGTAAATGAAATTATGGTTAATTGTAAATGGATTATAGCAACAATATTTAAGTAAAATTAGATGGTGGTTATGGAAAAAGAAGTTGGGGTCTAATAGGGATGAAAATTTAGCATGACTGTAAAAGAAATTATGAATATGTGTAAACAGATTTGTATATCTATATATTTATAAATATTTTGTAAATAAGGGTTCTTTTTTATATAAGTAAAGGAACTCTACAATTTTTGATAGGTGCTGTGGGATCTTTTATATCCACCTGGGCTATCACCTGCTCAGACAGATGGGATGTCTTCTTAATGTGCCATCCAAAGGACAGCATAATCAGGAGTACAACACCCCTTTATACTGTATTGCAGTATCATCAATCAATACACCTAGTGTTAGAATTGAACCCACTGCCTTCTGCACTACAGGTGACCTGCTACCTCTTACACCACTGACAAGATAACTGTTTAGAGTTTATATCAGAGGCAAAAGATCTGGAGATAGCTCTTAATAATGTTTGAGATCTGGCATAAAGGTTAAAGTGCTTACCTTGCAGACACAAAGTACAGAGTCTGATTTTCATGTTTGGGAAGTATGGCTAGACTTAAAAAGATGCCTGTGAGCATTAGCCTAGTAATCAACTACAGATATAATAGATAAGGAAGGAGAAGATGTCCGTGGTAATCTTTTCCATATGAAGAATATCACCCTAATCAAATACATTCTTCTTTCTGAGGGGCTGGTAGCTTAAAATACTCTTGTTCTATTGCATTGATTAACTGCAATACGTTGTATATCTGCAGTACTTGAATACAGCTCCTGTTCACTTGTACGAAGTCCAGAATTCTGCAGCCTAGGTTTTGACAGAACCTTCTAGATGTTATATTACTCCTGTGCTTTTGGATGACTAGCTGCCAACTGCACCATTCATTAATAAAACTGGCTTTGCATTTTACTTGGTATCCTCCATCTGTCTGTAGCACACTTCTCTGCCTTGCCACCTGTTTGCTGGTTTATTAGTCATTTTTCTGAGTGGCTTTGCTTATTTATTAGTTTAATTGCACCAAGATACTTATTCAGGATTTTATTATTTACACTTTGAGCTCTGCTTTATCTTGCTATCCCTCTAAAACACCTGGTGATTCCCCAGACCCCTATTTGTCTGGATAATCAGGTAAGGGAATTGCTCAGTTGCCCAAGAATCTGTCTTTAACCAACTTTAGACAGATATTCCTTTGCCTGTTTGACTCATTTTAGTGAAATCAGCTACCTTTTCTGATTATGTCAATGAGACTGTGGGCTGTTTTAAGATTGCCCTTGAACATTTTGGTAGATTTTTATTACGAAACACTATTATCAGTTATTTTTGTGACAATTTTTACTTGTTTTAAATTCACTCACTGTATGATCTGTGATCAATTGTTTTATAACAATCTTTGTCATGTTTTATATACATGTAAGAATAAGGATATCTGTGTGTGTCAGTTGTTTGAATTTAGTTGTTTATTTATTTGTTCTGTAAAGTGTTTACTTCTTTTAATCCTTAAAAAGCTAAATGAAGCAAAAGTGAATGGCTCACTAAGTTTCCACAAATGGTATATTTCTCCAGGTTTGAAACAATCTGAATCTCCTGCAGAACACATGCATGAGGTTTAGTCCTTCCTGGTAAGCATGAATGTGTGTACTTTATAAGGATGTGAAGGTATCTGTTTGCTTTTCTGAGACTCGGTAGCATGATTCCTGGAAAGACACGACTGAAAGATCAAAAATGTGGACTTAAATATTTAAAGTTTGAGATCGTCATTTCTCAGAATACTCAATTTTCTCCAAGGTATGGTGATAGCAGAGTAGGTATATATAAGTTTGTGGTGTGTGAATGGCTTGTAACCCCACACTGAGGTGGGGTGGCAAAAATAACTTTAAAGAAAAACAGTGATGTTTGACGTTCACTGTTCTCCTTAATTTCTAGACTTTTTGTTTCATAATTTTGGGGGTTGCACTTAAAAGGTTTGGAATTACAATACTGAGCAAATTTGAATACACATATAAAAGTAACATACACAAAGACCAGAATACATTGTATGGTAAACAGCTGAGTTGTACTAAATTTCATTTAGCTACTAGCTATAGCACTACAATTAATATAATCAAAATCACCTTGCATAAATCAGAAGTTTGAAGGTTCAGTTGAAAACTGATATAGATATCTGCTGATTACTGCTCTAGGAAATGTCCAGTCTTAGAAACGTATAGTGTTTACTTAATAATATAATATTCTGATAAATATTTTCACTCCTCTCGGTGGAACACGTTTTGTTATGAACCATATTTAGAAACAGATATGGAATTGATTTCCTTTCTCATAATTATGATACTCATCCTATAGATTTCCATAATGCCTATTCTGACTCTTCATAATTGGCTACTTTTTTAGTAATATAAACTAAATATATTTATATTTATTTTTTGATTTATCAGAGCTAGACATGTTTCTTATTTTCTGACTTGTAAAGGTACTTTGTCTTTATAAAAAAAAAGGTTTATACAAATGGTTATGAAACCATAGTATTATAAATTCATTATTATCATGGATATTGGAATTTTTCAGAATTTTAATGAGTTTATTGCGAAGAAGAGTAAAACTTTAGGTGCACTTGTATAAGTGTTATTTTAATACTGTATTACTGCATGATGGCAGGACTTAAATCTTTTCAGGTTAATCAGTTTTTAGCTGTTACTAGAGAGTATGTAAATGCTTTGAAACTGAAATAATTCTAAACAGTTTATTGTGTAAATGGCCTCTTCAAGTTTATTTGTTAAAATAAGCATGACTTATGTTATTGGTAATAGGTTATCAGACCCTTCTTTAAATATTTCATTATATTTATTTATTTATTTTACATTTGTTGACCGGGATAGTCCGACTGGATACAGGTCCATTTTCAGTGGGGACTGGGGAGAAAAGCTCCACATGTGGATAGATACAGAAGAGTTAACAGTAACAGTTCTATACAGTTACATAGATGCCATTCATATTATTCATTGTTATTTGATATTCAGTGAAAATAATTTTAAAAATAATCAAAGGCTACAACAGTAACAACCTTTGCCAGCTATATGTACCAGTGGGTGGCACGCTTGTGCATTGAGTAGCATTGTTGCCTTATGGCAACACGTTCTCTGATTACATTCTCAACTGAGGTGCCTTCTATGTTGATTTTGCATGTCCTTATTGTGTTTGTCTGGGTTTTCTCTTGGCACTCCAGATTCCTCTCACTTCCCAAAGACATGAAGTAGACAGATTGCTGAATCTAAATTGTGTGTGTGTTACATGTTTGTGATAAAGAAAAAAGGCCTGGCAATTTACTTCTGTTTCTTAATTGCATACTAAACTGTCTAGATGGCAGTGGCTGTTTAAAGGGTCACTCTAGGAGTTGCTTACTACTGATAAACATGGATGGATAGATACCCCTGAAAAACAATGGTTAATACTTATAATTTATGTGGGATGGTAGTGACTGTTGATAGATTAAGAGTTGTTCACCAGAGGTTTAGCACTCTGAAATCATTTGGTGCCTTCTTATAAACTTTCTCTTGTCTGTGATCCCAATGCAGCCCCCTGGCCCTCAGAGAAACTGTGTGCTTGCAACGTAAGTCATTGCATTGAAGTGTTTTGTTCATTTACACCTTTCTAAGCCATCATAAACATGAGTTATAAGTAAGAAAGCTTAGAGAAGATCTTCATTTGTTCTTTATACTGGGCATGTTTAACTAGTGGAATAAGGTTACTAGCAGCGATATCACTGCACTAACGTTATCTGTTTCAGTACTGGCTTCTTGCCTATTGTATACAAGCTCTGTAATACTGCTGTTGGCCTGTAATTACAAGTTGGTAGATGTAACACTGCTCTTGGTCTGAAACTGCCAGTTGGTAGATTTACATGTACCTAATGTGTTTACTTTGCTATGTCTAGGAACAAACAGACGCACGCACTTGGCTTTTTAATCCTTGTGTCTTACCTGTACTGTCCTGCTGATGTTTGTGTTTTGCTCAAACAAAATGGACTTCAAGGCACTTGTATTACACTATGCCAGTGTGCAGAATCTCAGAGAAGCTGCCCATTGGACTTGTTTGTTGGATAGTACTGTCATTAATCTGTAACTGAATGCTTGATTTCATTTGCTTTATGCTGAAACCTAGCACTGTGTATTAACTGTTGAAAAATGCTGACATCTTGTTTGTTTTATTAACTGCTGCTTGCTTGTTTACTGTTATGCTGTTGGAAGGTGTAATCTGTTTATATTGCTGAATTTCTGCATGTGGTATTTGGGTACTGGCATCTGCATTCTCTCATCCTTCTGCTTATTCCAGCTTGACTAAATACTAGCATCCCTTGCCCTTACTACATTCTGCATACTCTCTTCCTTTTTCCTACTCCAAATTTTAGAGTAAAAGCTTGCTTCCCTTGACAATTCTGCTATTACCTGTGTGTTTTCTCCCCTCCCGGTGCCTACCTAAAGGTCCCTTTCTCCAAATTGGTGGTGTAAATTAAGCTACTCTCCTTTCTAGCTCCTCATGCCTCACTAGTCTTCTCTTCCCTTTCTACTGCTCCCTGCAAATGTGGGATTACTCTCTCTGGGCCTTCTACCTTTTCTCTCTCTCACCCTCCAGCCTGCAACTTTCACTCTGCCTTCTGTTTCACTCTTTCTACTTGCCCCTAATATTCACTACCCCTCCATTAATTGCTTTCTCTCTTCTAGAGAATTTTTTACCACCCTAAGTCACTATCTTATTGTTATTACATCTCTCTTTTATTTTTCAGTAGTCACCTACATAGAAAAGTGACCTCAATCCTCCCCCACCCTGAACACACCTGGCTGAAATTATATCTTCTGGCCCTGAAACTGACACAAGGACTGTTGCTCTCTAGCCAAGGATGGGAGAGGAAAAAAACAGCATCACAAGCTATACATACGTGTCCCAATTGCTTCTTCCTCACCTGGTGTTAAAAGCATTTTTCTCTTGTTTCAAATGAAACCAGGCTGTGATGTGCACACTTATTTCTCAGCTCACTAACACCCCCCCCACCTTTCTTCCACCCCCATTGAATATGCATCTCTCTCCCTGGTCTCTGCACACTTTGGCACCTAACTAACATCAGAAAAGTGTGCTAAAGGCTAAGACTTTCCTGCCTGTCTCCTCTCTTTTCTAAACCAAGGGCTTACTCCATACATTGTCAACATCTTTCCTTACTCACTTAGTTGCTACACTCTAAACACTGTACTACTCACTGATAAACTTAAGTATAAGGCCGAATGATAATTTTTGAAGCATAGTAAACTGCCGCTCTTGGCTCTGCCCACTCCGTTTACCCTTGCTTTGCTTGGGTTCACTCCACTCCTCTACCCTACTCCAATTCCCACCCACCCCACATCAATTGCATTTATTGTAACCAAAGCTCCACCTACCTCTACTGCTCACCCAGTCATAACCTTCTACTAATTAATTCTTCACTTCACCCACCCTATTTCACTAATTGCATAATTGACCATCTGACATCCCACCCCCTATACTCCACCACTCTGTATTCGCATTCCAGTTTATCTTACAAATAAATCTTACTCTTTAATACCCTGCATACCCTTCCATCACACCATGCCATTTATACCAACTTAGTACTACTTACTCTGTCTCTATCTTTCCTCTTTCTGCAATTACTTACTTCTTCTGAAATCATACATGAATATTACAAGCCCACTCATGTAACTGCCACTCTTCTGCCCAAACTCACTCACTTCTTTGACATAGCACCCTCTGAATATGCAACACATACCCCCGCCTTAAAAAGCTAAAACAACCTTACATGTAAAAACTAAAATAAAACTAACCACCATACATGAATACAACACAAAGAAAAAATTGCAACCCACTAATCCCATACACAATCACCACAACCTAATACTATGCAGTGACATTTATCCAAATTCTGGACCCACTCACTCCCCTCTTCATTACAAGAACTGTCACAAAACCCTTAACCTCACTACCATCAACCTCCAAAGCATCAGAAACAAAATTCCAGATCTCCATGCCAGGACTGAAGACTATAAGCCAGATATTGTAGCAACAACTGAGACTTTGCTAAAGCCTTATATTAAAAACTCTGAATTCCTCCCGTCAGGCTTCTATTGCCTGAGAACAAATAAGCCCAGGAAAGAATGTGGGGGCATTGCTCTCATATACCATAATACTTATAACATAGTTCCATATAAAAACCCACTGCCACATTTTCTACAGCCAAAATACTAATATCCTGCTTGAAAATGAATAGCAGCAAAAGCATCTGCATTATAGTCACATACGTGCCCCTCGGGTAAAAATATACATATACTTGAGGAAATACTAGCCTGGTCATCCAAAATATAGAGAATTAAACAATCATACTTGGTGATGTGAATATTAACTGGTTAGACATTATACACTATCACCCAACAAACAGTATCAACCTATTTAAGTTTGCCCAACTCATTACTACTATAACCAGACCCAACAAAAACAACAGCTCAGTATTAGACTGGGTCCTTTTCTCTGACCCTAGTAAAAAGTCCTCCACTGGCACTCTACCTAACAGCATTATCAATCACCTACCGGCATACATAATTTGCAAATCAACTCCAGTGCTTAATATACACCACTATAAGCATACCAGAGACCTATCCCACTTCTGCCCAACTACCTTTAACGATACCCTATGAAATATCAGCTGACATCCACTTAAAGTCCTGCTGCTGAATTATGCTGTTGAATTCTATAACTCAGCATTCCTCCATGTACTAGACAATCTCACTCCACTCCAACACAGGCGAGTGAAAGGCAACAAGGCCAGTTGGCTTACCAAATCCTGCAAACAACTTATGATAGCTAGAGATAAGGCCTGGAAATTATGGCATACAAGTAAAATCCCTGCAGACTTCATTCAATACAAACAACTGCATAATCAAGTAAAGCAACTTGTCATCAAAAATAAACAACACTACATTACTCTTCAAAATAACCATATGCAAAATCCTGAAAAGTTCTGGAGGGCCATAAACTTTCTATTATACTCAGGCAAAAGCGACAATTCCTCCCCTGATCCAGACATGGCCCCAGCTGAAACTGCCTCACTTTTTAAATCATTCCTTCCCAGTCATCATTCGACTGCTCCCAGACCCATCTGCTACAACAAGACCAAATGTCTCTCTCATTTACATACCTACCTCCACCATAAAAAAAACCCTGCTTAAACTTAAACCTGAATCAAATGCTCCAGATAACTTACCACCAGAATTCCTCCAAAAAGCAGCAGACCCTATAGCCTATCCCATTAGTATACTACTAAACAGATCCATTCAAGTGTCCTTCATTCCCACCATCTGGAAAAAGATAGTCATCCTCCCTCTCCACAAAGGTGGAAACAATAATGATATATCTAACTTCTGTCCAATTGCCATCCTCTCTCCCAGCTCCAAAATTCTGGAAAAATGTATCCATAGCCAACTACCTACTACACCTCAACCTCCTCTTCCCAACCCAACATAGAATTAGGCCTAGTCATAGCACCACCACTGCTCTTATATCTTTCTTGGACATGGACATAATCAGCCATGCTCGAGACAAAGGATACCTTGTCTACTCACTGTTTCTTGACCTTTCCAAGGCATTCGATACTGCCTCACACCCACCTCTTCTGACCAAACTCTCCAGTTTAGGCATCTCTCCCCTACCCTAAGCTTTTTCTCCAACTACCTTACAGGCAGATAACAAGCAACCAGATGGCACCAATCCCTCTCTCCTTTGCTCAACATCAGTACTGGAGTCCCACAAGGGTCCATACTGGGTCCACTGCACTTCAGCATTTTCATTAATGATTTCCATACCAGCATACCCTATGCTAATGCCATCCAATATGTAGATGACACCACCATCATCTGCATGGCCAAGTCTACTTCAGAACTTCTTACACTCACCCAAAATGCCTTCACCTCCCCTGAAACCTGGATGTATAATAACCATTTAGCCCTAAATGATAATAAAATGAAACTCGTATTATTCACCCCCCCCAAAAAAACACCCCTAACCAAAAATAAATTTACCATCAACTCACTCAACAACACTTGCCTTGAAGTAGACCCATATACCAAACTTTTAGGGGTCATCATAGATGAACACCTAACTTTCTACCAGCATATTAACACAAACATCAAAAAAACCCGTCAGTAACTAGGCATCCTGTAGAGGCACAAACACTTCCTCACCTATGCAGCAAGACTATCCCTTGCCTCTTCCTTTCTACTTCCATCTATGCTCTATGGTGCACCTCTCCTTACTAATATAGAATCCACTCTTAAATCCAAAGTGGACTCATGCTACAAGAAAATCACAAAATTTGTAATCAGCACCAAACACTCCTCCCACCATTGCATATCACTCCATCTAAACTGGCTAGAACTTCCCCAACATCTAATATACCTGCATCTAAATAGAGCTCGTAAGTTAATCTATAAGCCTTCTAGCTGTCCTGCCCTCTCCTCTCAGTTCACCATATATTACCCAAACAGACCTCTATGATCATTCAATCAGATGCTCCTTAATGTAGCAAAGCTTAACCTTTCTGCCAGTCAAATGCGTTACCCATATGCTACAGCAAAACTATGGAATGCTCTCCCTCCTTCAGTTAGTTCTACTAGCAACCCTGAATGCTTTAAGACTTTACTGAAATAACACCTGTTCTCCCATTGGCTATGTACATGTACCAGCACTGACTATAAAAAAAAACACATTCCTTGCCTTCCCACTTTTCCTCCCCATCTCACTTACGGCTCAGACTCCTCATATATGCGTTCAGTGCTTCCAACTTACTAAGTCCAACATGCGCCACCCAGCCACACATAATCTACTATATCAGTTACCTATTATATCTTCTATTCACTCTTGATGCCTATATAGCAGTAGCTCTAAGGCTATACCTTACTCTCAGAAGCTTTAATATGCCGCTCTCCATCTTTTTCTCTCTACTGCAGAATTGCAGTACTACATTGTTCACACATTCGCTATTATCCCATGTCATCAACTGTATTCTTGTTTGTATGTATATTTAAAATCTAACATCTGTTTAACTACTATTATCTATTTTATTGTATCACCTATTCTGTAATGTAGTGTTCTGTACCAACACTGCTTGATTTCTGTATTTTGATTCTGTAGTTTTATCATGTTGTTTATTTTTGGAGCTTTTCTCCCCGGGCTCACCCTGGCCCGGTATACCTCCCAGTAATAAAAATGCAAGTCAATAAATAAATAAAATAAATAAATTAAGACTGAGTACTGTAAATATGCTCCATTGAATAGGGTCTTACTGTGTATGTAATTCTTGCCTGAATTCCTGCTTGCTCTGGTATTGAATATTTTTTATATGTAGTAATATGAAATAAACACTCAAAGCTTCTGCTAAAGATCGCTTTGAATTCTTTATGAAATGTTTTAGATGCCCTAGGACAAACTGTATGCTTAAACATAAAACCTGGCAAGACATGTTTTACAGTGTATAAATTATGGTGTCCTCAATCCTGAACATGTCTCTGATTTTTAGGAGTAGTGTCCCTAAATTCTTTCCTTTCAGGCTGATAAGTATTAATGAAAGAGGCAAACTCCAAATCAGCAATACAAGTACCAGACATGCAACCTTTTTACATGTATCACAGTCTCCACTGCAAACTACATCCACCAATGATTCCTACTGCTTCAGGAATATTATCAGTCAGACATTTCTTTTTCCTGCTTTATTCTCTTTTTCACTAGACAGATGCCTTGATTAAATGAATATCTAGAGCTATATATATTACTAGCCAATAACTTTCCTTATTAATTTATTCATGTCTACTTTATATTTGAAAATGCGCACGCACACATACACACACACACACACACACACACACACACGTATATATATATATGTGTGTGTGTGTGTGTATTATACAGTACTTGATATGAACAGAAATAAAACAATGGCCTGTAGTATAAATGAAAGCAATTTTAGTTACATTATAAAGATTAGCACATACTGTTTTTTTGTTTCCTGTCTGTTTGCAGTCCTGGTAAAATCCCTTGCATGCATCATGCAGAAAATCTTTGAGAACTCTGGAAACATCATAAAGGCTGAATCTGGGCTTTTTCTCTAGTCCTGAATAGCTGTTTGTTGTTATTGTCAGTTTACTCTCTTCATGTTTCTTTAGTAGTAGTTCATGCAGAAGGCATTTCTGAGAAATCGAGCAATAGAGGTCCTGTAACCGACCATATGTTAGAAACTCATACATGTTCATGCCATTATCAATGAAAAGCTTGACAAATTCAGGCTTATCATTCACCAGGGCATCCATCATTACTTCTTCCAAGTCAGATGACTGAAAAAAAAAGTATGTGATAAGTATAAGGCCTGTTAATACTTGACTAACAATAAACTATCTACATGTAAACACCACGTGAAAGTTATACCACAAGAGTCAAGTTTAATATGCTCACTATAATAAGTTAAACAAACAGGAAATAATGAATTTAGATATTAATTTATTGATTTGAATGTATTGGTTTTAGTGGCAGAAATAATTTAGCAGTTATTTTGGCAGTAATAACTGGTTCATACAATTTTTCTTTTTAAGAAATACCGAAGAGGATGACTGTACATGAATACATTGCTGAAGATCATTCTGGACTAAACCAGCATAACATACACAGACCTACCTGATCACTGGCAAGGACAACTGGGCCCACCTAAGATGGTACTATATTTACTGGCCCGATACTGGTTAACTGTTTCTAGATTCCAAAACATTACCACCTGCTAAACAACATTAAACAAAAAAATTGCAGATCCATGAACAAAAGACCATCATTGCTTTTCCGTTAGGAAAAATAAAAAAAAATGGCTGCTTATGTTGCATACATCACCCTTCATCTGTCCATCTTAACCTTTATACTGTTGCAGTTGGACTCCTGCCCCCGGCAGATAAGCTGACATTCAAAACCTGTATCTAACCTCCTAAATCACAAAACAGGATGCCCATAATGATAAGGTTTTCCTCTGGGTACAAATTCATGTTTGCCATGCGAAATAAGAGTTTCAGTGAGTTGCTGAAGCTGACTGGATACTGTCTCTTTAAGATATCAGTTAAAAGGACTTGTAAAAGATGTGTAAAACAAAACTGCTAATCTACATGACCAATACCTTTGAAAATCAATGCTTCAGTTATTATGGGTAAATTATTATAAATATGTTTTAGACAGTAAAGTCTAAACTATATTATATGCCTCTTACTATTTATTAGATAACATATAGCATTATACATCTTTTCCACATAATTTGTCTAACTTAATACTGACAGGTATACTCTGAGATATTATGCTGACATATTATGTAAAATTATGCATTATTATGTTTGTAAAGTCAGTATAATATTTTATCCACATTTGTGACATCTGCTAATATTGTACTATTTTTGCCATGCCTTATTATAGCTGTAATGGGTCCCCAAATCAGTCTGCTTTCGAAGTTAAATAAATAAATCAATAAATAATCAAAATCTGGCACATGGTGCAGAGGGTTAAGGCTATGAGCTGTGGTTCCTCTGGTACAGGATCTGATTGCCTCAATCCTCCTTTGTCTATTGTGGGATCTTGATCAAATCACTTGGGGTTAGAAGTTGGCTTAATGGCTGAGGTGTTGCCTCACAGGCATGAGGTACAGGTTTGATTCTTACCTACGGAAGTGTGAGTAGGCTTGAAAAGACCCCCCCCAGGGTCATTAGCCTAATAATCACTTATAAACCTTATAAAAAATAAACAAGAAATGTAGAAGATGTTATGTCTCATGCATCACACATTTTTCAGAAGTATACATGTTAAGTTTCCTTAGTCTGTTTTCATGTGACTGTTGTTTAGGCCCTAATGATTATATACCAGATGAGTCCCATCTATGTATGTCATAGAGAAGACCTCAGAACTAAGCTTAGCAATTGAATTGCGTTTTACCTTTAGCTTATACATACAAATGTTTTGCCCTGTCAGCATTTTATGAGACACAGCTTTCAGTGTGTTTCTTATGTACCCCAGTGCCATCTTTGTCGTTGTCATTGGACCTTAGTCTGTATTTGATTCATTTGGCATGACTATTCCCTGTAGCTTTCTACATGTCTTACAGATGCATCCTTTTTTCCTGCTGCATCACATGCCTTCACTTTTTTGCATATGTACATTGCTTTACATGTGGTAACATAAAAACTAAATTGCTATACTTACAAACCTTAATCCCTCCATTTTTGTGGTATATCCTGTTTCATCTATCCAATTCTATTTACATACTTGTTTTACTTTGTCCCTTTGTACTTCTAAAAATGAACACAGGCTTCTTCCTGTATAGAACAACACATCGCCCCACTAATGAACATGTTTTTCTTGTAGTGGGCTGCTTTTGGCAGTTAGCTTCTTGTTCTTTTACCTGGCTCTCTATTAACACAAGTTATATGTCTTTGATGGCCTCCTGGGCTGTCTTATTTAATATTATTTTAGGCAGAATTATACCAGATGCATTTATAACAACCATGTATACAAAAAAGATCACAGTTTCTCCATGGTTGGTTTCTTCCAGTGATCTGCTTACTGTGAACCCATGCTATCCTGTCCATTTGTCTCACTTTCCACTAGATACAAACAAATCCTTCATTCCATCTTTCCTCTGTAACTTGCTATTCCCCATGAACTTCTGAAAATGATAGTTCAGGGTATGTTTTCTCATAGTACGTTGCTTTGCCACCATTTAGTTTTCATGGCTTCTAGGATCTTGCCATCCATAACTGTGTCAAGGCTGACTTGTTCATAGGTTCATAGGTTCATAGGTTCATACTAGGCTATCTGCCCGAGGGCATTTACAAGCCTAGCCCATAGTTTTGTGGCTTACGCCACCCCTTTAGTATGGGGAACTATACCCATTATTTTGCTGTGCCTCTGTTGAGCAGTGACACTGAGGTAATCCCTGGGGTATATCTGCGATCTCCCATCCATTGGTCAAGATTTCTCTTGAACAAGGCCAGCGAGGTGCTCTGCCTCACATATACCGGGATTTTATTCCACAGCATAGGGAGTCTTTGGGTGATGAATCTATCCCTCCAGTACCTGTTTCTCATGTACTTGGTTTCATTTGTTTAGAAACTTCCTTCATGTTGTGGTGTAAATATTGACTGGAAGTATTTGTTGATTAGTTACACTTCTGCCTAACCACTCATTACTGTAAGCCAACACAGGGCTTCTTATTTATATTCTCCCTCATATACCTGCTGTAGTGTGTTATTCTGCTCAGAACAAAGAAAGTAGTCACTGGAGCCAGCCTTCCATTTTGAAACATGTTTATTTATAATAAATGAACATTGAAAAAAAGTAAAATTCAGTTCAAAACAAACAGTTTAGTCTGCAATCAAACTAAATTCCCTTGTCTGGTTCCTGGTCTGCTGGCTTTACACAGTTAAAGGTATCATAAATATTTCTTTACCTTCAGATGCTGTATTCTTTTATAGACTAGGTTTTTGAGACATCACAATGACAGAGCATTTGTGTCTGCAGTTCCACATACAACGATAAACAAAAAGATCTTGTTCTGCACGGAGAAACAGAATTCCAGTGGATGTGTCCCTTAAAGGCTTTCAACTGTCCCCCCCCCTCCCCAAAAGGAATCCTTCCAGACTGCCTTCCTTCTTCATTCTGGTAATCATACTTCTATCTTACATTCTCCCAGGATCCTCTTCAGACCTAAGCATCTTATATCTGCTGTACGTTAGGACACTGGACTTTAAATATCACTGTGTGCAGCTGTACCTCTTTAAATCTAACCTCCCTGTCTGTGTGGGTTAGTATCCTTAGTGAGACCATCCAGTACTATGCTACATGACCTTTCTGAGCTGGAAGATTTAAAGGCACCAGATACAATGTCCTACACTGCATAAGATCACTTTATCCACTCCATTTATTGAGGCTTGCATTGCTTTGCCTTAATGGAGACCTTTTTTTGCTGTAGAAGCCATGCCAAGTTTCATTCTTCAGTGATTAAACTATCATGTATTTCTTTTTTCCTCCAGAAATGTAAATATTTGTATTTTGTAACTTTTTTTACACTTACATAAGACAGTATATTTGTCACACAGAGGTATGATGCCTGAATGAAAGTATATGCGATTCAACAACCCCCTATAGGAAGTGTGAAATCTGAGTCTATGAGTCTGAATTATAATACATGTGATTGAAAGGCTTCCTATTTTTAGTGTGAGAACTAATAATACAAGTATGAATGTTAGTATATGCAACTCAATGGCACCATTTAAGAGGTGTGGGACCTGATACTATGAATCTGAATGGTAGTGTATGTGATTCACTGGCTCCCTATAAGAAGTGTGAGACCTGATTCTGTGAATCTGAGTTGTAGTATATATGATTCTGTGGCCCCCCTATAGGAGGTGTGAGACCTGATAATATCTATCTAAATGGTGGTATATGTGAGTCAGTGGCAGCCTCTTGTAAATGTTATCTGATCCTGTGAATCTTGACACTTCAGGAAGTAAACTGAGAGAGATTCATTAAAAAGCCCACCAAATTGTGAACCTCACTATTGCGCCTTTAAACTGCTGGTGTGGGAGCTATGGGTGGAGGGGATATGCTCCAACAACAGCACTACTAGTGTCTATTAATCATTGTTCCTTGGAGAAGGGAAAATATTCTTTAACAGCATAATTTTGAAGTTTATATATATTCTCCTTAATCGCACTTAAAGCTTGGTTGTTCTGAGGATTTTGCTTAATTTTCTCAAAATTTCAATTGGTTCTTATGATTCAACATTCCCTTCTCTTTTTCCTAGCTTGCTTGCTAGTATTTTTAGACATTCTGTCTTATTGTTGAAATCTATTTTGATGTGTGGTGTCATTATGTGTGCACTACATTAATTTAGGATTGTAGTTTTCATCAGTTACCCTTTTTCAATGGTCACTTATTACTAGATAGCAAAGCATCATAATCACTAAAAGGCTTTATAAGAGGGCCAATTAAATAAATCTAGTAGTGAACTAGACAGAATTTGTTAATTTTGATCCTGGATCTGACCTCTGATGCACACAGTCAGAGTGGAAGCACGTTGAGTCATGACATCCGTATCTTCATTTTACATTACTATATCTCAGTGCATTTGTGCTAAGGTAACTAGATATACTGCACTAAGTGTCATATTGTCATAATATGCTCATGGTCATCTTACAGATTCTGCCCAGAGAATCAAAGAGCGATAAATTATGAAACTAAAATTTTGTAAAAAAAAAATTAATAAATAAAAAACATTTTCTTTAAAATTAACTGTATATGACTGATTTTGAACAGTATTTTTTTTTCAATATCTTGTGCTATGCAGACTGCATTAGGTCACATACCAAAAATATTGTACCGTATACATGTCTCTGGATTTCTGGAATAAATATATCTATAGTAGATGTATTACTGAGAGAGCTGCCATGGTGGTGCAGTGGTTAGCATTGCCGCCTCACAGCAAGAGGTTCTCTGGTTTAATCCTTGGCTGGGGTGCCTTCTGTGTGGAGTCTGCATGTCCTCCCTGTGGATGCGTAGGTTTCCTTCGGGTGCTCCGGTTTCCTCCCACATCCCAAAGACATGCTGTAGGTGGATTGGACACTCTAAACTGGCCCTAGGTGTGAGTGTGTGCATGTGTGTGCCTTCTGTGGAAGGTTGGGCGCCGGGCTGGCAACTCGACACTGTAAAACTCCACTTCCAATCATGAGCAGACAGGTGATCCACTGTGACAACCCATAACCGGGAAAACCTGAAAGAAGAAGAAGATGTGTTACTGAGAGAAAACAAATATGCTGAAAGCCAACATCACATTATGCTGCACCCACCTCGGTGTGAAACAGTAGGGTCACACACCATGTGAATATTCCCTAGATCTTCTGCATTATTTCAAAAAGCTAATCCCCCACCAATTCATTACAGAGCATAGCTTGAGCTGTATGTCTTGTGCTAAAAATGCCCTGCTACCATGATGAGGTATTTTGTGATTTAGAGGCTTGTTAGCTATGTAGAAGTAAGATGTCCTTATCAGCTAATTTGTATGTCTCTGAATCGCAGTTACTACTGGAATGTGCAAATCATTGCTGATCTACACATTGTGGATGTAAACTGTTGCTCGTGTAGGCAGTGGCACCCTCTCTATCACTCTCATCTATACACATCCACAAAACACATATGCACGCACACCATAGTCCCTAATACTTGTCTCTCTGACTTATCTGTCTTGCTGTTGTTCCCCCCATCTCGCAGTCACAGTAATAGTTTTAAGTGCTGCAATGGAACACTTGTAGTTGCTTTGGTGGCTAGTGTTTCTCTCCACCGCCCCATCACCATAGTTACCTGTATGGCTAGTGTTTCCCCCAGCTCTCCCTGATAGTCATGCTGATGTTGGTGCTATTATTGTACTTAGATTAAGCCCTGGTATCTAGTGTTTTCCTCCCACCCCCCTGATCCCTGTACTGATGTCAGTGTTATTATGACACTTCAGTGGTCAGATATCCCTGGTATCTAGTGGCTCCCCCTACCCCTGATCACCAAACTTTGGTCATAGTAGTAATTGATCAATGGCTTTTTGCAGTGTTCACTACCATGGCATGGTGGGGTTGACCTTGCTGACATACAGAACTGAGCGATTTCTTCAATTTCTTTGCATGTGGATGCCTTCCTGGAGCTGGTTCTGAGGGAGAGAGCACATGATTAATTAGCATATGCCTCTCCCCTGGACTGCGTCATTATCATTCATCACAGCATTGGAGCCACCCTACATGGTGCTGCATGTCTTCTTGCTTGAGCACCATGCAGCATTGTGCAGCAATGTGTCAGGGAGGTTGCTGAATACCAGAATGTTACACAGCAGTAACATCTTGAATTCCTCCCAATGCTTATTTCTCAGAATGTCTGAGCAGTTTAATTTTTCTTCATTTATCTTAGTCAAAATATTGCAGTTTAAGTTAATATGCTTATTCTCAGCTACGTATATATGTGTTATTGGCAGGTGGATCCAATACAATTTCCCACAGCATAACCTTCTGATGGTAAATGGGATGAGAGAAACTAATCAAAAATTAAAGGGTCTGAAACTGTAAGTCTGTTAAGTTGTAAAGTGTATATTCCTTGGCTAAGCCTCCTGCAACCCACTCTCCAAGTGAGGCACCCACAAACACCCTTCTCACTTATATATGCCAACTGCATGGTCACAGAATCATAGGTAAATGACACACACCCTAAAAGGATAAAGAAAATGCCCTGTACAAGTACAGTTTCACAGGAGAGCTGATACATGAAAAAAAAATAAAAACTTTGCTGAGTATCTAAATTATTTGACAAGATGTAATCTGTCTGATTGCTTCACTGAAGAGTAGATCTGCTACAACAACATGTTACAAATGAACTAACATTACATTTTATTCATCATTCAAAAATCATGAATACGACAGTAAAATAATGCATTTGTCTAAATGCTAAGGAAGTGATTTGTTTTTCTGTTTAGACCTTAAGCAGTATATATCAAACCCTACTGAAGATTTCATTGAGAAGCACATTTATACAATGTATAGTTGCAAGCTAAAAAGTGTGCTGCTACTTAAATATAACAATATATGCAGAACCATACCCTCCACTCAACATCTCCATTAAAAATGTCACTCTTAGCGATGTCAACTCTGTTCCAGGCGACAGCAAGCTTAAGTTCATCTAGGTATTCCGATGCTTCTTGAGATTGACTTTTGCATGCTAAACAACATAAAACGATTTAACATTAGGTTTTAGAAAGTATCAAAATGTAAGAAGCAAATCACTAAAATTCTTATTTACTTTAACAACTGTGATTATTAAATTAAATAGATGACTATATAAATAAGAACTGCCTGAATACATTATTTACCTAGGGACATCATACCTCCAACAGCTAAACTCAGTAGAGAACAAAGAAGACATGCCTTCATACACTATCCCTGTATGTCTGTGAAGGCAGGATTACCTTCTTCAGAGTTTCATATTCCCATTCAGAGTTGACAGTACAGTGACCCATGCAGAAATGCTATGGAACATCCCATCCCCAAACCCAAACTTCCATATCTTTCACACTTCTTTCTCCATGCATCTGTCCTGAAATCACCAGGACTAGGAATAACAGCAGGGTGTGTGTATGCTTTTCAGTTAGGCTACCAGTCAGAGTTTACGGTATTGTGAGAATGGGTTGGAGGACACAGTAATGACAAGTCCATCCAGGATGGTAGATGTGTATGACATTGCGAAGAATCTTTCTGAATTTCAGTAGAATTCAACCTACTGCATAAGTCATGAGGATGTGTATTCAGATCTTTGTGATATTATGTGTATTTGAATGTTTGTGATCCAAACTCTTTAAGTTTTGATACTTTGAACATTTGTCATGCACATACAGACACAATCACACACACACACACACACACACACACACACACACACACACACACACACACACACACACACACACATACACACATATATACATATACACATTGTGTGAGTGTGTATATAAAAAGGGGAGGCTTATATTGCATTTTTGTCTTATCTATGTCAATCTTATTTCCTGGAATCTCTCTCAAGTTATCCAGCTCTTGGAGAACCTTACACAAATCTCTAGACGGATTTCTCAACATCAGAATGCTATCATCTGCTTACAGAGCAATCTTCAATTACTGTGCACCTCATTTGTAAGCTGTTTGAGAACTGGGCCAGTTGCTTTAAGTATATTGTAAATAATAGTGGGGACAGGAGGAAACCTTCCCTGAAGCCTATGTTGATCGCATGCCCACTCCCACATTAAAATGTGTGTGTGTGTGTGTGTGTGTGTGTATATATATATATATATATATATATATATATATATATATATATATATATATATATATATATATATATATCTTTTATATGAATGTTTTAAAGTTTTGTACCTTGTTTTGTAAGTATACTGCTACTATGTGATGTAGATTTTTTATTGCTGTTCTAAAAAAAGTTTGCTACAGGCTTCTGGCAACAGGACGATGTCACAATGCTTTTCTATATAGATGTTTTTTCTCTTTAATGCGACTGTCTGATGAAGTGATCTATTCTATCATGAAACCTCTTACCCATTTTTATTCTTACTTTTAGGTTGAATAAATTTAATAACCTACAGCCTTGGTGGCCTGGTACTTTATTTTATTTATTTATTTATTTTACATTTGTTGACCGGGCTAGTCTAGCTGGATATATGTCCATTTTCCGTAGAGGCCCGGGGAGAAAAGCTCCACTAGTTATTACAAGTTTAAACAGAAATAGACAATACAGGTTATTACAGATATTATGATGGCAGCAAACCAAAATAGGTAATAAAATAATTTTTTTTTTCACATGATGTGAATTACAGTAGTCAGACAATATATATGTGAAAAAATATATATACATAAATGTTATGTAAAGGGAAAGTTATCAAGGATACTGGGAAAAAATTATGGAAAAAGAAAAGAAAGAGAAGAAGAAGCAGAGTTAGTCTGGGTTAGTGCAGGAGCATAGCCAATGTTTACTGAGATATATTTTCAGTTGCCTTTTAAAAGTTGTGAGAGAAGTCTGAAATATGATATCAGAGGGTAGTTTGTTCCATATTTTTCCAACAGAGTTGGAGAAGAAGCAGTCTCCTGCAGAGTTATTGGGTTTAGCAATATTAATCAGTAGTTTGTTTGAAGAGCATATTTCAGATTGTTATATGGTGTAATAAGGCTGGAGAGTATTGGTGTTTTAGTGGATTGGTTTAGGATCTTGTGAGCTATTGTGAGCTGTTGAAGTTCAAGCTGGTTAGGAAGTTCAAGCCACCCTAGTTGTCTTAGATTCAGGCAGTGATGGGTTCTAAAAGGGAATCCTCTAGCAAATCTAGCAATATTGTGGTAAGATGTTGCTAGTTTCTTGAGGTTGCTATTGGAGAGATTACTGTATATGGGGGAAGCATAGAGAAGAGTAGAGATTAGGTGAGTTCTGGCTATGGTGGTTCTAGCTTCAGGTGTAAGGAAAGGTTTGATTCTGTATAGGGATCCTATTTTTTTATTCACTAATTTTATTGTATTGTTGATGTGAGAGTCAAAGTTAAGATTGTTGTCTATTGTTATTCCTAATAATTTAGTAGTTGGGTCAGGAGAAATAAGAGTACCGTCAGTGGAAGTGAGAGTGAAGTTTAGTGGGGTTGACTTTCGGGTAGGTGAGAAGAGTAGCAGTTTGGTTTTCTTGGGGTTAAGGAGTAGGCAACGGTGTGAAAACCATTGTTCTACAGTGTTAAAAACATTTTGGGTAAGAGACTGGAGTTCAGTTTGTGAGGTAGCTGTGCAGATTATAGTAGAATCATCTGCATATTGAATGCAGGTAGTGGTTGGGATAGCTGATTGCAGGTCATTAATAAAGATGGAAAATAGAAGTGGGCCTAAGATAGTGCCTTGTGGCACTCCTAAAGAGATAGGAAGGAGATCAGATAGTGAATTTTTCCAGAGTACTGCCTGCTGACGGTTTTCTAGGTAAGATGTAAACCAAGTTATGGAAGGAGGATCAAGTGACATAAAATTCAGTATGTGAAGAAGAAGTTTGTGATTAACCATGTCAAAAGCTTTAGATAAGTCAATGAAGACTGCAGATGATAGATTATTTTTGTTGCGGTTATAGTTGATGGAGTTTGTGAAAGAGAGTAATGCAGTGGTGGTACTGTGGGAAGGTCTGAATCCATGCTGACAATTAGCGAGTAGGTTGTTGTGGAGAAGGTGGGTAAGTAATTGTTTATGGATACATTTTTCCATGATTTTAGCAATAGGTGATAGTAGTGCTATGGGGCGAAAGTTAGAGAAGTCATTGGAGTTCCCCCCTTTGTGTAGTGGGATGATATGAGATATCTTCCAGATAGAAGGGAAAATTCCTTCATTTATAGATCTATTTATCAAAATAGACACGGGATAGGCAATGGCTTTAGCACCTATTTGCAGGAACTCTGCAGGAAGTTTGTCTGCGGAGGGGGTGGTAGGTTTTAATTTTTGGAGCAGTGATGAGATAAAGGAGGTAGAAACTGGTTGTAAGTAAAGGGAGGGAGGCTGATTTGCAGTTGGTGAAAGTAGCTTAGAGGTGTCAGGAGATAGGTGACTAGCAAGAGTTTGAATAGTATTAGTGAAGAAAGAATTAAAGGCATTAGCTGTATGTGTGGGAGTCTCTGGGTTAGAGCCTTGAGGGTTGGGTGTGATACATTGGCCTGGGGATAGAAGATTGTTAATGCTGGTCCAGAATTGTTTAGGTTCCTTGTTGGAGGCTTGTTGTAATCGAAGGTAATAGTTCTTTTTGTCAGTCAGGATCACTTATTTTGTACTGTTTCTAAGTTCTCTGAAGTGTTGGCAGTTAGTTAGATTCTTAGTGGTACGCCATTTTGCCCAGGATTTGTTTCTGAGAATGATTTTTTGCCTTGTATTGTTGGTCAGCCAGGGTGCTGCTTTAGCTTTGATTCTGATAGTGTGATTTGGGGCATGAAGGTCTAGAATGGATAAGAATGTGGAATTGAAGTATTCTACTGCTTCATTAAGGGGAAGATATTTTAGTGGAGACCAATTACATTGTTTTAGTTCTGTTTGAAAAAGTTCAGAGTTGAATTGCTTTTTTGAACGGAATGTTCTGTAGATGGTAGGAAAAATTAGGTTGGTTTTATGTCTAATAACATAAGTTAGTGAATGATCACTTAGATCGTCTGGAAGGGTACCTGATTGGTAGGTTTGTTGGGGAGTATTAGTAAGAATCCAGTCTAAGGTGGTTTCATTGTTACTGATTTTATTAGTTCTTGCAGGGCCATTAATAAGTTGTGTAAAGCCATATAGGTTTATATGGGAGGTGGGGTTTGTACTATTACAGGAATTCCAGTCAATGTTTATGCCACCTAGGACTAATGTTTCTTGAGGGAGGTTAGTGAAGAGCCAACTTAGGATGCTTTCTAGAGTATTAATGTTATTTCCTGGAGGAAGATATACACAAATGATATTTATGGCTTTATTAGTGTTGACTTGAAGTTTGGAGCAAATTACTTCGGCACTATTTTCTAGGAGTAGTTTCAGATTTATAGTACTGATTTGTAGTTGTGCTTTATGGAGAATTGCTACTCCTCCTCCCTTCTTGACTGAGCGGTCGAGTCTAATGATATTATACCTGGGTGGGGTGATTTCATTGTCTTTAATGGTAGGTTTTAGCCATGTTTCAGATAGGCATAAGATGTCATATTGGTGGACTTCGAGGAGGGCATGGACATGAGTGATTTTATTACAAATGATATGTATATTGAGATGAGCTATGGAGAGTGAGTTGGTGGGTTTGGTAGGTCATAGAGAAGTAGCTTTCTCTGTTTTTTTTTGTTGCCCTTGTTATGGATGTGGTATGGGGCAGGGTTGGGATGAATGTCCCCATCCACTAGTGAATGGAGAAGTGTGAAATATTTAGGATGTAGAGGTTTACAAGAGCAGTCAAATAATTTTCTAGATTTTGGGTTGTTTATCTTAAAGTGTGCTAGTCTGTGGTATTTGGCTAGTAGGTAATTGGGTTTAAAAGTGAGATTTAAGAAGGTTGGAGAGAATGGTGATGTAGGTGTAGAGGTGTGTATGGAGGGAAAGGCAAGGGTAGAGTAAAGAGGTTGTTCATAGGAGGTTAGGAGATAAGTAGTTGCTAGAGGAGGTAGAAGTGATATACAGATGAGTAGTTGAAGTTGTGAGGGGATAAATGATGTATGCATTATAATGTTTGAGGAGGTGAGAGAGAGGATGAGAGGTAGATTGTAAGAACAGATGAGGAGTAGTAGTAAGACTTTATGTGATAGAGGAAAATTTATCTCTGTATAAGACCAATTTAATGTAAATTTAAGAAATAGTGTAGAATTATTTATATATGTTACAAAATCCAGTAGATATTCCACTGACCCTTCCAAATTAGGAAGAGGTCATCCACAAATCTCCTGAAAAACAATACATTCTGTTTATAAGGGCCCTTCTCCACATGTTAGAATCAGTTATACTGGTTACACTTGATGTGATGTCCCTCTTTACAGTTATGCCAAATGACTTTGGCCTTAACAGCATTACGAAAGTATTAGACAAAGATGGAAGTCATACACAAAATAGTATAACGTTAATGCAGATTCTTTTGAGATTAGTACTTGAAAACAACATTTTTCTGTTCAGGGATAAGATATACTGGCAACGGAACGCCAATAGTTATGCAACTGCAGTAATGTCTGTATGGGAAATAGAAAATGTGGAGAAGGGCCATTATAAACAGAATGTATTGTTTTTCAGGAGATTTGTGGATGACCTCTTCCTAATTTGGAAGGGGTCAGTGGAATATCTACTGGATTTTGTAACATATATAAATAATTCTACACCATTTCTTAAATTTACATTAAACTGGTCTTATACAGAGATCAATTTTCTTGATGTCAGTATAATGAAGGGTAAGGATGGAGAGATTAACTCTAGTATGTACAGGAAGGAATGTCACGTCAACAAATTATTGAGTAAAGACAGTGTGTATCCTAAATATGTGTTTAAAAATGTTGCATATAACCAACTATATAGGGGATCAAGACTCAATGCAAAACAGGATGATTTTAAACAACAAGTGGAAGTGATCGGGACAGAGTTGATAGAAAGAGGTTATGATCAGGATGAGGTATTCAAAGACATGATGAAAATACAAGAATTAAGGAATACTAGAGCAAAGCCATATTCTTCAGAATCATTCAATGTCACCAGAGTGACTCAACAAAATAGAAACAAGTTAAGAATGTGCATGAGTTACTCTAGAGATGTAAGGAAATACACGGAAGTTATCAGTACACATTGGAATCTCCTGACTTCAGATAGGCAGGTGGGTAGGTTTTTAGACTTGCATCCCCAATTTACGTTTAAAAATAAATAAAAAATCATTAAAGAAAAGATTATGTACAACAAGAGAACAGTTGGATCAGGTTGATGGCATAGGAACTAAACCATGTAAGAACTGCCAATACTGTGAATTGATTAATTTGGGGACAGAGTTTAAACACCCATATACTCAGGAGTTATTCCATCTGAGGGTGAGTACAACCTGCAGTACAACCCATGTAGTGTATTTAGCTCTGTGTTAGTTATGTAACAAATTCTATGTTGGCAAGACCGATAGGCAACTGAGAGACAGAATAAGAGAGCACATTTACCACATTAAAAAGAAAAGTGCATTTAATGCCCTTGCAAAGCATGTCACAGAGACAAATGAAAGACACAGTTTTAAATGTATGGTTTTAGGTAGATGTAAAGAAAATAAGAGGGGAGGTGATATCAGAGCTAGAACTGAAAAATTGGAAGCCAATTGGATCGTTAGGTTGAGGGCTGATGTGGGGCATGGTCTGAATGACCATGTACCCTTAAGACCCATTTTAAAGAATAGACCATTATGTAGATGATTTTAACTATTACAAGTTTTGTATTAATTTGTTGACGTGACATTCCTTCCTGTACATACTAGGGCTATTTTTGTATATGATTTTGTATTTTTATACTACTTTTTATGTATTCTATTACACAAAGACATATTTTAATATTTTAATATTATGGGAGGTATTTTCTTCTTAAGTTGTTAATCAGTGGAGTCATTTGATCTATGATGTTAGTTTAAAACAGGTGATTTGATAGCAGTATGGATACACCTGAAGAAGCATTCGTGAAAGTGCTTGTGTACTGTGTTAATAAACAGCTGTAGTTCCTGAAGAAACTGGAGCCTTGTCTTTGTTACTGTTTTGCCATTATTTCTTCAAAAATGTTAGGATGATTAACTTTTTAAGAGAAGTGATATACAGTTACTTATTGAAAGTTGGGGCTTTTGTCAGGTTTTTGTCTCTTTCAGCAGTGACAATCCTTGATGATCACCTACAAGCATTCTGTATCGTGTTTCACATTGTATTAAATCAGACATTATTTTCAATAATTTACAGGTGGCTATCATCCCTGACATAAAAATATTATTTACATGTAGCTCTTCATAAGGGTTTATAACACTATCATTCTGCAGACATTATCATTATGTTCCCTTAGAGTGCCTCCAATTCAGCCATACACACCATCCAATAAAATTACTGCAGAGTTCTTATCCACAAATATAATAATCTGATAAAAGGTTAGTTTCATTCTTGAATTTCATTCTTGAAATTGACCAGGGCAGAAGCAGTTAATTGTCTAATCGCATCCTTCCCCTCTACAGGACTGCACAAAGTTGCATTTGACAAGAACTGCAATCTAATCAATGAAATCAATCAAATATCAGTAACAAGCTCCTCGTTCTAAACACCTTTCTTTTATGTGACCCTCTACAAACTTTTTATAACAGTTTGAATCAAAATGTAAACAGATTATAAGGCTTGTTAAAAATGAAACCAAAATAAGAGAAAAATTGTTGATGTAGCTGTTAGCACCACTCCCTGACAAAAACGGTAGTCTAAAGCTGTCAGTTTTAATCCCAGATGTTAACACTTTTATAGGAACAAATTAAATTAAATGAAGTCCCAATAAAAGTTGCAGTCCTTTCCCCCATCACTCCAAGTCCATGAACAAATTACAACCAAAATGGTGTATTGGCAATGCACAAGTTTTAGAATTTGCAGCTGGCTTGAATATAACTTACATTCACAGATATTGACGTTTTGTCCCTCTGTACAGGGTCAGCTACTTCCACATTTCTCAGTCTTTTCTCCTGCAGCAAGTTGATGTTGAATACTTTTTAAATAAAAAGTCAGTTTAGCTACTGGTACGCATCGGTGGTACTTGCTGCTTATTCTTACTGACATGTTCCTGCTGTGTGGCCCCAAGGGTGCACTCTTAATCTACGTATGAATCCAAATGCATCACTGCTTCCTTTGGATCCTCAGACATCTTAGACCCCATGAAGAAAAAGATCCTTAATCAGGCCAGATATAAAAGATTAAATTTTATGTCTTTGTCTTTTAAACATTTTTGCACTGGCATAAAAGCAGCTAATTTATGCCATGCGAGGAGAGAAAAGTCCCTATCCATGTACACCCTAATTTCTCCATACTTTAACTGAGTATCGAGTTTACACTACTTAGATAAAATTAGTTCCCTCATAACAAAAGTACTGAAATGAACCAGGATCGGATGAGCTTTACTCTGGGACTGCACCTACAGTATCCAAGTAATGCAGTGGGCTCATTCCACAGACAAATCTTCTGAGACATGTGACCAGGCTGCAGGTTCTGATTTCATAAAAACTGTAAATTCTTCCTGCATGCTGTATCCTCAGAATCAATTAAAATGGCACCCATTGTCTCCTGTTTTGCCTCAGAGCCACTTTAGCTTTTAACAACTCATTTTCTGCAGAATGTTCAATGAGTCACTTTTCTGAACTTAACTTTCTGCATCTCCTGAAAAGCAGTCACGAAAGTCACATTCTGCTCCCCTTCTGAGCTAGTTTCAACTACCTTTGTCTACTGCTGCTTTTAGGCTTAACTTGCTGAATGTACACCTTGCACACATTGCCTTCACTCAGCTTGACTTAATCTTTTAAATACTTCACAAAGTTTAGAGCCATCAGTAAAACATATAGCAATTACACTTTTTTACAAACATATCCACAATATATACTGGAAGTTCCAATCCATGCTGCTTTTTTGATATATATATATAGGAGATTATACAATGACCCCCCATTAATATTCCAAAACGTGCACACTGATTGGTCAGCATGCCCATTGTAACTCTGACTTATACTAATGGAAAAGGTCCGGACGCCCAGACTTTTTCCAATAATGTCTTAAGTCTTGATTTTTTTTGTTTTTGGTAGCAATGGAGAACAGAAGAGCTCCGCTGCTGTAATCTCGCTATAGCGAGAGAGATATCTAAAAGCAACGAAGATCTTCCTTTCTCCGTTGCTTTTTTTAAAGATATCTTGCTATGTTAAACTTGTTTCGCTTTGCCCTCATGACCAAACCACACCAACTGTGGGTAAATCCAGCATTACCCACACCCAAGCATGGGTTATTGCTTAAGTATTGAAAATTTTTCTGTGGTTTGACAGAGGTTATGACACAGTCCAAGGACTTTTTGAGATGATACATGAGAGTACAGGTATTGTACAGAAAAATCACAGAAACAATTGTTGATGGCACCTAGCAGTTATTCTGCATTTCATATTTGAGCAAATATCCTTTTAAGCTTTGACTTTCTTAGCCCTCACTTGGATTAAGAAGGACTGGGGCAGTTTTTCCAGTATGCTATTCCAATCAACAGAGTAGTAACATTACATTGATTTATTTACTGTCTTGATAAGGATCACCATAGCTCTAAGCAGAAAGTGGCATTTAGAGATGATATCAGAAGGTAGTAGGATATTGTTAATAGTTCTTGTAAAGTCTATACGGGTTTATTTAGCAAATGCCAAAATTTTGGATTTTGCATTGTGCAATGTACATTAGCAGTGAATGTGCAGATCTGCTGAGACAAAGACACAAGGTTCAGGAAGCCTTTTCATATATAAGCAGTGATTATGGCTGCACCAAAAACAGTCACTGGCATTACAATTATGAGTACAAGTCTCCTGCTGCAGCCACTTCAAATGACATGTTTGCAGCACTCTACAAAGTCTTTTCCCAGATACCTTGCAGACCTGTCCCTGCAGCCTGAAGGCTGACAGTGCTGTAATGCCATCCATCAAGGGGATGGTGTGTAAGTAGATTGAATTTGCACATCAGTCCATGTGCTACCTCTGTCACTCAATGCTATTTTATAATGGAGAGCTGCTGCTTAATTTTGTGGTGCTTTCCTATGGTGGTGTATTACCATATAAATAACAGATGTGATTCTGTTTAGAACTTGTGTCCATCAGTCCTTTGAGGAAGATGACCCCCATGCCGCCATTGGTATTCAGTGTAAAGGGCAGTCATGAATCAGTCCAAGAGCATTTCCTTAAACAAATGATATTTTTAAGTCTTTCAATGATATGGTTTGAACATACCTTAAAACATTAGCTATTTCTTATAAAAATTCTGAAAGCATTTGCTATATTGTCTGTGCATCTAGGAACACAATCTAATAGTATTGTATAATTAATTAATCATATGCAATTCCCTGATAATTTTATAAAAATAAATTGGCCCAGTTTCAATGTACTGCTCATTATAATGGAAGATCAAGATCATCAAAAAGGGCATCGATTTTTTTGGGCAATAATATGCAGTACATAGTTGGTAGTAAAACGACTGCTATATCTCTCCAGTCTTGTCATGCTCCTAGAAAGAGTTCAAGAATATGCATGTTTTACTACCTAAGAATGGACTACATTCTGGTCTATATCTGGTGAGTGAGAAGACATTTTTCAATGAAATGGAAAAACAGTACTGCATGGATGATTCACTGGAATTCAGAAAGGATTATCTTGGGCAGGAAGTCTTACAACTAGCAGTTTCCTCTTCATACTAACACTTACCAATTTGTAGACCGCCCTATCAACGTGCTTTGCTCCTAGTGGCAGCATCAGTGAGCAAGGTGGTCCTGCTGGCCAAGCTGCATAGTAATGAGACAATATGGGTAATATCCCTAATAATCCTACTCATGTACTCTCCCCCCAGAAATATATACAACTCCTAATGTACATTGCCAAGTGATTCAGAGAACCATTCAGCTATGTAAATTACCATGGGTGGAAGATTTAACACCATTAAAAGATGGGGTTCTTCCACTGACTTCAAGTTCTGTAGTTAGGGTAAATGAAGACTAGTGGAGATTTGGGGTGTGGTGTGTATTAATATATGTATGTATGTATACACTTGTATGTGTCTGCAGATAAATGAAAGGCAGATGACTGTGAGTGTAAGTATGCGTGTGTGTGTGTGTGTGTGTGTGTGTGTGTGTGTGTGTGTGTGTGTGTGTGTGTTTGTGTGTGTGTATGTATGCGCATGTGTGTGTGTGTGTGTGTATTATGTGTGTACAACTGTATGCCTGTGTGGGAGGTCACACTAGGGGGATTAGGTAGAAACAGGTAAGTAAGTACTAGACTAGCTGCCCTTGTTGTGGGCTATTTTAAACCTAATTTCCTCCAGATAGAATCAAACTCTGTACCTCTTAGCTGGGAAGTATACACCTTAACCATTATGCCAGACCAGAAGATGAAATGAATGTGTGGATGTCAAAGTGCACATGTGGGTGAACAACTGATTGTGTCTGTAACTCTGATTGACTGTGAGGGTGGCTTGTTTGATGTTGGGTTTCTTTATGTGTATCTAGGGGTAGGGATGTCTGGAGGTGCTGTGTACTGGTATTTGTGCCTGGATGTCTGAAAACATGTGTGTGTGTGTGTGTGTGTGTGTGTGTGTGTGTGTGTGTGTGTGTGTGTGTGTGTGTATTCAGGTGCCTTTGGTAACAAGATACTTGGGCCACCAGGGTAAACAGTACTGCCATCACTGGCCTGACAGAGCAAGTGGTAAACAGGTTTGATTCAGAGATATGCTAATGAGTGAATAATGAAGTTATCTTCATTGCTGTAATAGCTGTCTCTGAATTGGATTTTCTCTTGTTCTTGTAAATTTAACTATCTGCAGTAGGTAATGTACACAAGAGGTAGGATTCTTTTTGAATCATTGGGTCGTTCCCCATATTGCAGGTACAATAACACATACACATTTTACAGACAGTGAATATATTTTGATTACCACAAAATACAAAAATGTAGTGATGAGAAATTAATTATGCACAGTTCGTTATTAAACAACTCTGCATATCCTGCTCTTTGCAGATGTTTTAGATGACATTAGGAAAGCTTATGTGACAAGCTCAGAATCACCGACTCATAATCTTTCACACTCAAAAGTAACTGCTCAGACTGACTTACCTTTGACTAAACCCTTCAGAATGACTGTGTCTAATTCTTCAGACCCCTCCTGTTCAAGGTCATGTATTGTTAGAAGGTGCTGCTTTTCCATAATGTTCTGAATCTAGTGAGCAGAAACGTAATGTTTTGTTTTGCTTATTTTACTGATTCTGTGTACATATTCAGTGACTATACTTGCTCTTTAAATATAATGACCTAAGCATACTATTTTTTATGTTACCGATTACAAATAGTATAACTGCATTATAAACTCTGAGAGCTAAAGAGACATATGTTTCCTTTTGGACCATTAAAAAACAATCATTGCTATCACAGATTCAATGACTCATGACATATTTTTACATTAGTTGATAAAAGAAAACTCCACTCAACTCCATCTATTACTGCTAGTTCCAAGAATAATTTAATACACTGAGCACCTTCACCTTACAGATATGAGACTTCATCAGAATGCTGCTTAACTCAGAGTTCGTTTTGTGGCCATACTTCCAACATGACCAGCCATATGACCCTACGCGAATAAAGGCTACTTACATTGTTGAGTTAATTCTTTGTAATCTGTCATGTTCAGTAACTGACAATACAGGATTCAGTCTGTGCTGTGTACCACTAGTTATGGGGTGCTTAACTCTTGAGGAAAATTTCACTGTGTGATGGCAGTCTTTCGTGTGTTGTGCTTTAAGTCAGGTGACAGTGGTTTTAGGGAAACTGAAACTTTTCCCCACTGCTGTGTGATCTGATAATTACTATAGATGTTGTAGTTACAAGGGGCAACATGGGGGTTACAAATGGGCTGCTCCCCTGCAAAAATAATTATTAGTTTGTATTTGGCAGGATTCACTGGGCAGGAAATCATTTGTCTGGGATTGCTATATGTAATCTGAATGAAATACCACATTGATGACAGTTCATATGTGTGTTTGAGTCTGTAGGAGGCACGTGCACACACATACACACACACATACACACACACTCATATATATATATATATATATATATATATATATATATATGATATAGATATATAAACTTATATATATATATATATATATATATATATATATATATATATATATATATATATATATACATATACATACATACATGGTGTTGGTAGCTATTTTGGCAGCCTCCAGCCAAAAAGATTCTCAACTTAGACTTGAGAAAAAAAAAGAACATATTGCTTCACTTTTGAAGCAGCAAAGGAAAAAAAATTCTCTTTTTAAAGTGTGGCAACTGCTTGCTATTTTTGTAGCAATTAGCTGCTACAGTCCACAGATACAGACCTAAAGCACTTGACTACTGAAGACTTTCTGAAAAAACAAAACAAAATAAAGAAACATACAAAAAGGATGTTTTCCATTTAAATTATAGCATTCTGCTTGCTTCATACAGAGGTCTAAAGTACTTCAGTTCAGATTGCAAATGGAACACCAGCATTTAAATGCTGATATTGCACTGAAGACTGATCTGGATCTGTCAGTAGAACCCCCTAACACTTTGCAGTTGGGACTGTTTTTAAGCCCCACTCTAAGTACACTCCTATATATGTGTGTATATATATATATATATATATATATATATATATATATATATTTGTATGGAGATATATATATATATTTGTATGGATATATATATATATATATATATATTTAAGCAGTAAACCATAACTGTGGTCAGTATATTGAGATTTACCCATGGTTGGTGTGGTTTGATCATGAAGACTAAGCCCGAGTGATCAAACAAAGCCAACCATGGGTAAATCCTGATACACTCAAACACAGGAGTGGATTATTTCTATTATGCAAAATTGTTTTCCTTTTTTAAATTTATGTAAGAGCTCTTTAGTCTCCTTCTGTGTTGTCTTCGCTTTGCTGATGTACTGTGCATGTGTTTGGGACTTCCAGCCCCTCGTTTGCACAGCACATCACGAGAGAAGCAATGGAGAAAGAAGCATCTCCACTGCGTTAATGTTTTTATGAATTTTTATTTTTTTCATTATTAAGAAAAAAAATTTAAAATTTTACAAGGACATCGCAAAAACATGAGGAAAATCAGGTATGTTTCTATTTCCTTAGTTTTGCAGAATGTATCTGTTTTTTCCTCATATTTTGATGTGCCCTCAATATAGAATGCAGTTATCCAGCTGACACCAATAGAAAGTCTGGCCACTCAATGGTACTTCAGCAGCCAGATTTTTTTTCTTTTGGTATGTACTCGATTTACAGTGGGCACACTGGTTGGGATGTCCAATCACCATGCTCGTTTTTGAATACTAACGATCCTGTATTGTGTAAAAATGTGTTTGCATGTGTGTGTGTGTGTGTGTGTGTGTGTGTCTGTGTGTGTGTCTGTGTGTGTGTGTGTGTGTGTATATATATATATATATATATATATATATATATATATAGATATATATATATATATATATATATATATATATAAATATATATATTTGTATGGATATATATATATATATATATATATATATATATAATATTTATTTATTTACATTTATAATGTAAACAAATAAATATATATATATATATATATATATATATATTTGTATGGAGATATATATATATATATATATATATATATATATTTGTATGGAGATATATATATATATATATATATATTTATATTTAAGCAGTAAACCATAACTGTGGTCAGTATATTGAGATTTACCCATGGTTGGTGTGGTTTGATCATGAAGACTAAGCCCGAGTGATCAAACAAAGCCAACCATGGGTAAATCCTGATATACTCAAACACAGGAGTGGATTATTTCTATTATGCAAAATTGTTTTCCTTTTTTAAATTTATGTAAAAGCTCTTTAGTCTCCTTCTGTGTTGTCTTCTCTTTGCTGACATACTGTGCATGTGTTTGGGACTTCCAGCCCATCGTTTGCACAGCACATCACAAGAGAAGCAATGGAGAAAGAAGCATCTCCACTGCGTTAATGTTTTTATGAATTTTTATTTTTTTCATTATTAAGAAAAAAAATTTTAAATTTTACAAGGACATCGCAAAAACATGAGGAAAATCAGGTATGTTTCTGTTTCTTCTCATGATATAGGCATAGAATACTTAAGAAATTATTTATCAAAATTTACCACCTTCTCACAGGAAATAATTAACATGATTTGCTCCCTAACTTCTCTAGTATTAACTAACAATTTTTTCCACTTTGATGGTAAGATTTTTCATCAAACTAAAGGTGTAGCTATGGGGGCTAAACTAGCTCCTGCCTTTGCAAATTTAGTATTAGCCTGGTGGGAATGTAACTTTCTAGTATATTTACCTGGTTTTAATAATATTCTTCTGTATCGACGTTACATGGATGACCTCTTTTTTGCATGGAAGGGATGTGAGTCTGATTTGTTTACATTTATTAATTCCTTATCTGATAGTATTCCATTTCTAAAGTTTAAGATTTCAGCTTTTGAGAAGCAAGTTAACTTTTTAGATGTGCTTATTTCTGTTGATACAAATTCTTTAACTTGGAACTCTACTATAGTTAGGAAAAAGACATTCAGAAATAATTATTTACATTTCTGCAGTATGCATCCTCTATTTATGAAAGTTAATATGGCCAGAGGTCAGTACATCAGATTGTCTAGGATTATTTCTGATGATAATGTTTTTCTACATGAATGTGATGTTTTTAGTTCCTTTGTTATAGAGAGAGGTTACCCTACTGATTTACTGAATTCTATTGTTAAAGATGTAGTCTTTTTAAGGCACATTAATTATCCTCCTATTCTTTTAAAAGGCTTCTCTCCGAAGAAAAATACAACCAATACTATGAATGAAATACAGACTACTCCCCTTGTGACCAGTGAGTGTAGTAACACTACAAATGATATAACCAATACTATGTTTGAATCACAGACTACTCCCTTGTGCTGCACCTATCAGTACGTTTCTCAAATACATAATTCAGGACATTCTCTTTCTACACATAACTCTATAGATAGATTCACTAGTTTCTCAGTTCCTATTTGCAGGGACTCTATAGCTATTAAGAAAGTGATTTATAATAACTGGGATATTCTTACCTCCAGCCAGGAGGTTGACAACAAATTAGGGCTAGGTCCTGTTTTTACACATAAAAAATTTAAATCTTTACGTTTTCTATTTGAAAATAGAGACACTCAGTTTATTGTTACACCCCCTGTCATTCACAATAATAAAGGGATGTTTGCTTGTGGAAAATGCGTTGCCTGTAAGAATATTCTTACAGGTGCCTCATATACTTTTAAACATAATAATTTTAAAATACAGTATACTACATATCTTGACTGCAATTCAGACAATGTTGTTTATGCAGCTATCTGCACATTGTGTTCAGCATTTTATATTGGTAAAACAATACGCAAGCTGTCTACAAGAATCAAGGAGCATTGTGCGGCTATAAGAAAATGTGATTTTAGTAATGCCCTAGCTAAACACTGTCATATATGTCCTTTGTCTACAGGATTTAAATTCATTGTGCTTGATTATGTTCATATGTTTTTTGGGGATAGAAATACTTTATTGGAGGTTAAAGAATTAAGATGGCAACTAAGGTTAAATGCTAATGCCCCACCTGGACTAAATGAAAGTTTAAACATTAAATGTTTTTTGAAATGGCACAACTAACTACACATTTACTAGTGGTAGGCTTTGTTTACTTTTGAACAGGATTCTAAATACATTATACATAATTCAGTTAGTGGAATGTCTTGCTTCAACAGGGTTCTTATTACATTATTCATAAGTTATATTTCCTAATTGGTCTACAGTGTGACTTGTCATTTCACCATTACTTTGCTTATATATACAGGATTGTATTGTAATTGTATATTATTCTGAAGAAGTCCAACATATTAATGTTAAGTTGTCAATCTCGCCTTCATTCTTGCTGGATGGGTTCGGAGCCGATCCTCGGCTCCGACTTGGCACTTGCTTTAGCTCGAGAACTCCTTTTACCAGCTCGAGGCAACCCTATATCCCATGATGCAAGGTGGAACTACCTCAGATCTCGTTTGCCGCTTAGCGAAAGAGGTCTCCTTTGCCAGCTGAGGTAAGTTTTTTCTTAGTCAAATAAGAAAAAGTGTAGTTAGGGGTTTATTTTTCCCTGTTAGTGTTAGTGTAGTCTGTAATTAGTTACAGCCCACCCTATTCCCTATTTTTCAACCTTTTTATAAACTTTTATAAGTTTTAATCTAAAGTAGTTTAGTCAGGCCTAGTTCCCTTTTGTTATCCCTTCCTGTGTGTTTGTGTAAGGGATTAATTTGTGTGTTTGTTGGGACTGTTTGTGTTCTATCCTCTTAGGATGTCAAAAGAAGGCAAGGTCTCAGGCTTCAAGAAGTGTGACCAGTGCTGTCAGAAAATGTCTCTGACAGACGGTCACACTTCTTGTGTTTATTGCCTGGGGCCTTTGCACCTGCAGGACTCCTGTGCGTTGTGTCATGCTTTTAGCCAGAGAGTCCTGCAGGAAAGGAGGAACAAACTCATCCTCCGAGGTTTACTTAAACCTGAAGGTTCTCCTCCTAAATCAGGGTCAAGAAAACCTCTTAAGCCACCGAAGGCTCAGGCTACAGTGTCCAAGCCTCCTCCGGTGGCTCCGGCTCCGTCGGAGCCGATATCGGCTCCGGCTGGAGTCGATACTTCTTCTCGAGTAGTGGGTGCGGTGCCGGCTGGCCCCGATACCCTGACTACTGTGGCCTTGTCGGCCCCGGCTGGAGCCGACACTTTATCCAGCATCGGAGCCGAGAAATCCTCGGCTCCATCTGGAGTTCTAGGGACTTCGGCTCCAATGGCTTCGACCCATAGGAGATCTCGGTCCCCCTCTATTATGAGTATCCACTCGGCTCCGGGATCTCCTCTTTTGTCGGAGCGGAGCCATTGGAGCCGATCTTCGAGATCTTCCAGGCTGTCTGACCACGACTTGGAGAGGGTGGTAAGCAGGCTGTTGAAGTCTCAGGCACTGGCCCAAATGCTCCATAGCCCGTCTCAACAGACTTCAGCTATAGCCCCAATTCTTGAACTTCCTCCTCCGACTCCATACCAGAGTTCGGAGCCGGAGCTTCTTGGGACAGCGACTGTTTCGATGCCGGAGCCGATACATCCTTCGGCTCCATCATCCTCGGCTCCGATCTCCTCCTTGAGACCTTCCTTGGAGGGATCCGGTCGTCGGGTTTCCACTGTCGGCTCCGAGGGGGCTAGTGGCATCGGACCCTTGTCCGACCCCGCTCTCCCTCTCGGGGCTTCAGCTTTGGTAAGCTCGGCGCCGACATCGGCCTCGGAGCCTTCTCTCTCCTTGGAGCCGACCATTCCTATCTCTTCGGAGCGGGTATGTTCTGGTCTCCCGGGGAGAGGAGCCTTTGAGGTGATGAGGAGTGTCCTGGCCTCTGAGCCTGGTCAACGGTCCATCCCTCTAGCTCCTCCCTCATCAGTGCCTGCAGATGCCTCTTGCCAGCCTCTTGCTCTCAGGCCCAGGGATCCATCGCCCCAGGTTTCCCCACTGGGAATTTCCTCCTCTTCCGAGGTTTCTCCTGACCCTGCAGGGGAACCCCCTCGGAAGAGGACGTGTAAGAGGAAACACACAGACTCCCCTGAGTCTACTACATCTGATACCGACTTAGATGAGTCGGAGGGTTCCCCATGGTCCCCCTCTGAGGATGTCTCCTTTTCAGACATCCTTGAGCTCCTCAAACAGAGGGGGAATTGGCCCTCCATTGACCCCTCCGAGGATGAGTCGGTATACCTGGAGGCTTTTGGATCCCAACCCTCCACCTCCTGGGTGTCTCTGCCTTTCGACCCACTCATGCAGGTAGTGGCTCGGAAGGCATGGGCGGCTCCAGATTCTGTGGAACCTGTCCCCAGAAGACCATCCAAGTTCATTACGGCCCCGTCGGATAAACAGTTCCTTTCCAAAGGTGTCTCTGTGGATGCTATGGTGGTGGCGGCAGCCACTAAGAAGGAACTGGCGGATCCTTCAGTACCTGTCCATCCTCCTAACAAGGACTCTAGGACCATGGACAGGTATGGAAAGCGGATGTTTTCTTCAGCGACCTTTGCTATGCGTTCGCTGAATTACCTTTGTCACTTCACCAGGCTTCAACGAGATATTCTCAAGGAACTGGGTGAAGTAGTCCAGGATCCTTCTGCTGCTGGGGCTCAGGAAAAGATTGCCTCACAGCTTGCTATCCTGAATTCCATATCTAACTCCTCCATGCGGCTCATATCTTATGCGGCCGATGGAGTGAGCAGGGCCGCAGGCACAGGAGTTGCTCTTAGACGCCAAGCCTGGATGCGGCTGTGTAATTTTGCGGACCCCTTTAAGGCATCCTTCACTAATACCCCCTTTGATGGTTCGGCTTTGTTCGGACCTCAAGTGAAGGATACCTTGACCAGGTGTGAGCAGGACGGTAAGACTCTTTCTGCCGCTGGAGTCCAATTTTCCACTCCTTCTAGACCATATCCCAAGGGTCAGAAAGGGGGGAAGATGTGGTTCCGTAAAGCCCAAGGAGCTACACCGGACACACGTGGTCAGTTTACCCCCAGAGGCAGAGGGGGTAACAATAGACGCCGCCCTAGAGGCAGGGGGGGTCCTCAGAACCAGGGCAACAGGGAGTCTCTTCCTGAGAAGCCCTTTCAGCATCCCTGAGGTGTTGCCCGACTGTCCACCCTTGGAGGCAGTCGGGGGAAGGATTTCACTGTACCCAGTAGCCTGGCAATCTCTATCCCAAGAGAAGTGGGTACAGTCGATTATATCCGAGGGTTACAAGATCCCCTTCGTAAGGTTTCCCGTACCTCTACAATCCCTTCCAGACATCTCACCCGGTCAAAGGGATTTGGCAAAACAGGAGGTTTCAAAACTCCTAGTAAAAAGAGCCGTCCAGACAGTGCCAGCAGACCAAGTAGGATCCGGCGTCTACTCAAGATTCTTTTTGGTCCCCAAAAGGACGGGAGAGTGGAGGCCAATATTAGACCTCAGCAATCTGAACAGATTTGTCAAAAAGGCAAGATTCCGGATGGTCACGCTTCAGTCCATTCTGCCCTTTCTGGGCAAGGTCAACTGGATGTGCTCGATAGACCTTCAGGATGCGTACTATCACATAAAGATTCACAGGCGCTCCAGGAGGTTTCTCCGCTTTCGGCTAGGGACCAGTCATTACCAATTCAGAGCCCTGCCCTTTGGCCTCACTTCAGCCCCCAGAGTGTTTACCAAATGCATGGCAGTGGTCACAGCTCACCTGAGACGTCTAGGATTCCAGCTGTTTCCTTATTTGGACGACTGGCTCCTCTCCGCCACCACCAAGTGTCAGCTTCTTCAGTCCAGAGACTACACCCTTCAGCTTTGCAAGAATCTGGGAATTTCAGTAAATTTCGTAAAATCTTCTCTGCTGCCTTGCCAATCTATCACCTTTATAGGCAGAGTTAAATACCGTCAAAATGTTAGCCAGACTAACAGATCAAAGAATTCTGGACATCCAAAAATTTGTTCGGCTTCTGTTACAAAGCAAAAAGATCAAAGCCAGGTTTGTCCTGAAAGTTCTAGGTCTAATGGCTGCGGCCATTGTTCTTCTACCACTGGCTCGCTTTCACATGCGTCTCCTGCAGTGGATGCTTTTCACGCAGTGGTCGTATCACAATCTTCCGATGAGACACGAGATCTTAGTGACACAGTCATGCAGGGCTCATCTGGGCTGGTGGATATCTTCCCCTCTTCTTCATCAGGGCCGACCCTTTGTTCCCCCTCCTCCAGTTGCCACAGTCACCACGGATGCCTCTCTGATCGGGTGGGGGGGGCATTATCAGGGCAGGATGGTCCACGGGACGTGGCAACCCATAGAATACCATCTGCACATAAATGTCCTGGAGATGAGAGCAGTGCTTTTAACGTTGCAAGCCCTCGACGACTTTCTTCCCAAGGGGACTATTGCAGTACAGACGGACAACATGTCCGTGGTCTGGTACATCAACAAACAGGGCGGAACCAGGTCCTATCCCTTATGTCGAGAAGCTCTCAGACTTTGGCAATGGGCGATCTCTTCTCAGCGGTTTCTGATAGCAATGCACATCCCCGGCAGGTCCAACCTATTGGCGGACAGGCTAAGCAGATCTATTCTGATGCCTCACGAGTGGTCTCTCAATCAATCTGTAGTGGATCAGATTTTTCTGAAGTGGGGCACTCCTTGTTGCGATCTTTTCGCTACCCCTCAAAACAACAAGTGCCCAGACTATTTCACTCTATTTCCCCTTCCAGGCCAACCCCTGAGAGACTCTCTAACCCAGGATTGGCCTCGGGGACTTCTTTATGCTTTTCCTCCCTTTCCATTGATTCCACAAGTCATTCAGAAAGCCACCGTTTTGAGAGCCAAATTGATCCTCATTGCTCCTTTTTGGCCTCGACAAATTTGGTTTCCGTCTCTGCATCGTCACCTTCTGGTGCAGCCCTGGCATCTGGACCCAGTTCCGGATCTTTTGATCCACCAGTCGGGTCAGCAGCACCGGGCCATTCATTCTCTCAACCTCACTGCTTGGTTGCTCCACTTCCTTCCTAGCCAGGCTACCAATGATTTCTGACTCAGTCAGAGACATTATAGTGTCTTCTTTGAAGTCGTCCACTAGGACTATTTATGCTAGCAAGTGGCGATTTTCGATTTGGGCAAACTCCAGAAATATTGATCCTTTTACTGCTCCCGTACATTCTGTTTTAGATTTCCTAGCGGAGGTTTTTCATTCGGGATCCTCGTCATCTACAGTCAAAGTACAACTGGCTGCTATTTCCAAGTATCATGTTGGCTTGCATGACAATAACATCATGTCTCATAGATTATGCAAGGCCTTTTTGAGAGGAGTTTTTCTCCTAAAGCCACCTATAAAGCATCCTCCTCCGCAATGGGATCTAAACTTAATGTTGGCATCCTTGATACTACCTCCCTTCGAACCGTCTGCTTCATGTTCTTTGAAGTTATTGACGTGGAAGACTATATTTTTACTGGCTGTCACTTCTACAAGAAGGGTTTCCGAGATTCAAGCTCTCTGTATTCGTTCACCTTATTTGGTTTTTCATAAGGACAGGGTATCATTAAGAACTAACCCTTCTTTTCTCCCCAAGGTTGTATCTCAAACCAATATTAACCAATCTATAGATCTACCAGTCTTTTTCCCTAACTATTCCGACAGAGCTGAACAGAAATTGCATTTTTTGGATGTCCATCGTCAGCTCAGGTACTACTTGCATAGGACTAAACAAATTAGAAAATCAGACCAATTGTTTGTCTCTTATGCAGAAAACAGGTTAGGTCTTCCAGTTTCTAAAGTGACCTTATCCAGATGGTTGACTTCCACCATTTCCTATGTGTACTCTCTCAGAGGCAAACAACTATCTTCTAAGCCAAAAGCACACTCCACCAGGAGTCTATCCACTTCTGCAGCTTTTCAGGATAGACTTCCCATTGATACCATTTGTGCAGCAGCTACTTGGGCCACGCCTCATACCTTTGTTTCTCATTACAAGTTGGATTTGGCCTCCAGAGATAGGGCCAGTTTTGGTTCCACAGTTCTCAAGAGTCTGTTCCGTTGAGCCACCCGGGATTCAGATGCTAGGGACGCGGTCCCATCCAGCAAGAATGAAGGCGAGATTGACAACTTAACATTTAAAAGTTATGTACCTACCATAACGTTCCATGTTAGTTGTCTTCTCTCGCCTTCTTTCTTGCGTCCCTCCCTCCTTCCCCCTGGCCTGGACAGATCTTGAAGAGTTCCTAATAGTTTGTTTCCTCTGGATCTTTGTTATGAGGACTTCTTTTAGGAAACTTTGTTCCTAATTTGGTTAGGATAACCTTTAGCAGGGTAAGTTAGCTGCCAAACGAGATCTGAGGTAGTTCCGCCTTGCATCATGGGATATAGGGTTGCCTCGAGCTGGTAAAAGGAGTTCTCGAGCTAAAGCAAGTGCCGAGTCAGAGCCGAGGATCGGCTCTGAACCCATCCAGCAAGAAAGAAGGCGAGGGAAGACAACTAACATGGAACGTTATGGTAGGTACATAACTTCTAAATTTGGATGAAAGCACTAATTACTGGCTCTCAGTGTGTCTTTTCAACATTGGTATTGGATAATTCTGATTTTTACGAAGTTTTTTGGATATAGTTTCAGTTCTTCTTTGAATTTTAAAGAGTTTTTTCAGTATATATATATATATATATATATATATATATATATATATATATATGTACATATTTATGATTCTGGATAAGAATTTATAAAATCAAAAACAACCAAATACTTAAGTGGCGACAAGTGTATTCTTTATTTCACAAATCTTGCTCCAAGAAGCCGTGTGTGCAAACATCCTCATCTAAGATCTAGATTTTATCAAACACAAATTTTACTTTTCCATTTAGCATTAGCATTCCCTGTGTTTATGTTACTGTGTTAGTACCAACTAACTTCTTTGAGCAACTTTAATACTCTCAAAAATACAAAATATGTTAGAATATGAAATTTGTACTGTAGGATTAGGGAATGAGTTTTATGATGACGGCACTCATAAATTGATTTATCTATTTTTGCATTTAAGCTATTTCACAAGACAAATCCTACATTTTTCATTTATCCATATTCTGTCTTTTTTATTACATTAATTACATGGATTATCTAAGTTTTTACTGAATATGGATTTACATAATTTGCAAAGGTTTTTATGAGTCAAGTATCTATTGGGTATCCAAGTAGGGTAATTATGAGGCAGTTTGTCATTTTTTTTCTAGTGACCATTCATTTGGTGATGTATTTTAGTAGTGCAAGTGAGGGTTATACAAGAGTGGATTGTTTCATAGTTGTGTTAGTCTTTACTTAACTTAGAGAGGTAGAATTATGTCCCATTTTTGTGAGTAGTATCATTTCCCAATAGGTTGATAGCAGTTACTGTTTTTTTTTTCATTAAATTAGGAACATATTCAATTTCTAGGGCAGGGGTGTCCAACCTTTTGGCTTGCTGGGGCCGCATTGAGTGAACAGAAATGGTCTTGGGGCTGCATATAAAATATAACATACAGTTACCTCTTTCATTGCTCTGGAAGACCACAGTCGACCTCCTGACTGTACTGTAGGTGCATTTGAACAATGAATAAATGTAATAAATGCCTAATATTTGCCTTAAAATTCTAATTCTCATTCTAATTCTAATTCTGTAATCTAACAGTTAACTCTAACATCTTAGTTAATATATCTATCTATCTATATATATATATATATATATATATATATATATATATATATATATATATATATTTTATTTTTTTTTTACAGATAAACAGATATTCACTACAGCACTAGCATTTTTCACTGGGAAAACCATTCCAGCAGTCCAACTACGTAAAATTTCAACATCAGCAGTCCTACAATACTATAATCCACAAAAATAACCCAACTCACCCAAACAAATAACTGGTGCCAGAAATATGGCCTCATGCTAAATGCCAAAAAATGCATCATCATCCCCTTTGAGGAGAGTGATGTCCCCACAAATTATCACATTAATAACAATGTTGTAATCACGCAATAAGTTGTATGGTACTTGGGCACCCAGGTTGATAGAAACCTGACTTTTGACCACCACGTTGTCTCCGTTGTAAGGAAAGTTTTTTACATGGCCCACTTCATTAGTAAGGGTATCTCATCCAGGGACAAGGAGGTCATAACATCCCTGTATTCTTCCTTTACAAGAGCCATTATTGAGTGCAATGCCCCTTTTGGCATGTGCCTCAGCAAAACACCCTGCCAAAAGAAAGACTACAACCATTTCTGACAAAAAAGGTCAAAGGACTAAGTTCACTATGTTATCCAAACAGACTAAAAAGCTTTTTGCTTTCCTCTGTGTCTCACTGGCCCCTATAAATGTCATCATTGGCTTGCTTTCCGGCTAAGAAAGATCCTGCCTTAAGAGACTTCCTCTACCTCACAAATACTGGTTATACTTAAAACGCTCACTACAATGACCACAGCCTTCACTGCAACATAAACAAGCCACTTTTTATGGACAGGTTCTTGACACAAAAACCTTCAACTTCTGTAAAAAGCTCCTCTCATTATCAAACAATGTAGTTCAGCAACACGATGGCTGGATGGATAGCCATAAATGTAGTCCTTGGGTAAGTAGCATAGCCTTCATCAAACCAGATGGAAAATCCACATACTAACCTTTCCCAAATCGATGGCTAAGATCTAATATTGGTTACTCAAGTCTAGTTGCCCAAGAAGAGGGGCATGTTTAACTAAGAATTCCATTTGCAAAATTATATTCAGTTGTTGTTGGGTCTTTCGGCTTTTCCCGGTTAGGGGTAGCCACAGCGGAACTCCAGTCCGCTAATGATTGGCAGTTGATTTTTACATACCGAGTTGCCAGCCCTGAAGCACAACCTTCAATGAAGGCATGCCCATTCACGCATGTCTCCACGCAGAAGACGATCTAGCTGAGAGTCAAACCGAAAAGCGTCTTACTGTGAGGCGGCAGTATACATATTAAATCTCTCTTACACACACACACACACACACACACACACACACACACACACACACACACACACACACACACACACAAAAAGCCCCTACTTGTAAAATAGGCAACCTCAGTAATCGCATGACACCCACTCACTGAATGAAATTGTCTGGAAGTCAAAATATCTGAAAAAAAAAATCATAATAGAGAGGATTCATCCATGTAATTTCCCACCACCAAAAGGACCATCAATAAATCAACAAACAACTGCTCGGCAAAAAGTAAATCAATAAAAAAAACATAAACTATAATGCTACATAGTAGTGTAAACATATAACTTGTGTTAATCCCCAGGTTAATCCATACCAAAAGATTATTTTAGAGCTTCAGCTATGTACAAACAGCTTTCTCCTAAAAACTTTACTCACTGATATTTGCCTTGCTGTAATTATAACTGTAAAAAAAATGTTTTTAAGTTTATTCTGTACCTCAATGATTCTCACTGTTGCGAAATGTAATCTCTGCCATATTGTATGAGTACTACATCCATAATTTGCTGTCTCTCTCTCTCTCTCTCTTCATATATTGTATTATATTGTTTTGTGTTATTTTTGGAGCTTTTCTCCCCGGGCCTGCGCTGAAAATGGACCTGTGTCCAGTCGGACTTTCCCGGTAAACAAATGTAAAATAAAATAAAATAAATAAAAATAAACTTCCCTCCAATCTAAAGCCATTTGACATTCAGACATTTTAATTTGTGCGGAAGTTACTCACAGATTGACAGTTTACTGAGCTGTAATGCTGACCTTCGCTTTTGAAAAAAACAAATTCCCAGACTTTGTCAATAGCTCAAAGTGTAGAGAGGCTTATTTATTTATTATATATTTATTTATTTCTGGAAAACATCTTTAAAACTGTTAAATTGATTACACACCCAGAAACACAGAAAAGTTATTGTGATTATGTAAATCACAGACTGCTGCAAGAAATCAGTCACATTAGTACTCTATGCTTATGTCCGAACAGATGAATCATACCTGTCAATTCCAAAAGAAGTAAAGTAGCTTAATAAGGTTATTTGCAAGGTTACATGGCAGTTTATATTGGAAATAAGCAGAGATATTAAAAAGGCTCTGTTTTTCATAATTATGCCGAAAAGTCTTCCAAGGTAAATACAACTTCTGATTTAGTATGGAACCATACCTCTCAACCTTAGAGCAGGAAATCTGGACAAAGCGAAAAATAAAAGTGGGACACAGGCCCAAAATAGTTATGCATCACAGACACCATTGAAACAACTGTAGCTGCAAACATTATACATCACTTATAATCTTTCTATCCCATTATTATATATGGCTCATTCAGTCCTGCCTTCTTTTGCATCAAAGAAAACCATGCTTTGAAATGACAAATGCATTAAAAATAATAAATAAAACACATTGCATCAACATCCTGCAACTTCCTACCTGCAAGCAACCACAGAGCTTTCACTGAAACTAGAGCTGCTTGTTTCCCCAGAATGATAGCTCTCCCTAATTAAGTCTAATGGTATACAATCTACCAGTATCTGGACTACCTGAAATAAATGAAATTATGGCCTGTAAATTGAAAGTACACTTTGTTTAATTAAACTATATTTCTAAGCCCACTTACTATATTTTTTCAGTGACATCCCAATATCCATTTCCAGGTCACTTTACAAGACATTGGCAGTAATAGACTTGGCATCCTTCAGAACCCCACAGGCCCACGCTAATATATTGTCCATTAAATGTAAATATCCATCCACTGTAAATGGCAAGAAGCTATGTCTTAAAAAAATCTACTTCTGGCATGCGTACCCAAGTATTAGGTTTTGAAACAAAGAAACAAATTCTCCACACTCTGTAAGTCTCTGTCTTTAATAATCATCTACTGTTGCAGCACTCCCAACACATAAGCACACACATACACACTAACATCCCCAACATTTAAAAAATGACATTGTGCCCACTTGATTTGCCAGTATTGATAATCCGCCAAAGCTATGCTTACTGTTGTCCAATCTACCACTGCTTAGAACCCACCAATGAAAAAACAGTACTAGGTGCTTTTTTGTTTGTCTGAAAAAACAATACAACTTTATATGCTACAGTCCCACATAGTCAGTCCACTACTGACCCATTAACCCTAGGCTGCTGTCTCATTCTTACTCCCTGGAACTGCATTACCTTGGATGACTACTTTCATTTCCTAAGCAAAAGACACAAATTGGAAGATGAGGCAAAAATCCAGACATTCTTTGAAAATCCATACAGTTAAGAGGTTATGAGTTCATGTTCAATACAATACTCTCCCTGTCAGGAAAGCCGCAATTTAATGAAAGTATACTCTTAATGTATGATATATTTGTGAGCTAACTTGTTTGTGTTCAGTAGGTAGACTGATCATTGTTAGCCTCTTTGTGCATGCGTCTCTCTCAGTCATGCACACATATGCACACATACACACACACTCTTCTTCTACTTTCACACACACAATTCTGCTTTCATGCATGCACTCACTCACTCCATACTTACCTATTAACACAGGTAATTGCTGTCCCTTTCAAAGGCAACAGCGACAAATCCATACGAGTCCCTCTTCAACGAGAACACACACTCACACACACACTGATTGTTCGGCGCAAAATCATGGCGTAAACACACTGACCCTTTTTTGGCTCAAAAACAAAACTAGAAGGGTGCTTTGGCGCATGCACACACTGACATTAGCATTACAGGTCATGGAAGCGAAAAACACAAAACAAAAAAGTGTTTTGGGGCATGCGTACATCGATGTTGCAGTTAGAGGTTGAGGGCCGCATGGAAGAGCTCTATGGGCCGCATGCGGCCCGCGGGCCGCAGGTTGGACATGTCTATTCTAGGGAATTGACTTAGATGTGATGTGTGTATGTGTGTGTGTGAGTGTGTGTGTGTGTGTGTGTGTGTGTGTGTGTGTGTGTGTGTGTGTGTGTGTGTGCGTATGAGGGGAATGTTTTTGTAGATTTTGTGTGTGCAGTATGTGAAGTTACATTTGTTCCTGTCTTCAGTATATGCAACTATGTGGGTCACTTCTATATTTTCCATTCCCAGAGCTATGAACAGTCTTTGTCACTGTTTAACTATTCCTATATCAACAGCATATACATGCTGTGAATGCTGTCTGTGATCTTCCCCACTTTAGTAGCATAGCCATCCTACAAAGATTGTCCCCCACACACAAAAAGAAGTTTAATGGGGAAGACTGATTTTCAAGAATAGCTCTTTTCCTACAGTTCCAGTCTGTTTTTTTTTCTGGCTTTTTAGCACTCAGCATTTCAAGTGCTGGCATTTCAACAGGGAGCCAATCAATCACATGACTTCATAACATGTTTAAAATAAACATTAAATAAATGAAAGCACAGCAAATAAAAACAAAATTGGTTAAACCATATATATCTAAATTAGGAACTCAATAAGTTAAAGCTATGTTTTTTTTAAAAAGCATTTAGTGTTTAGTATAGTGCTTAAACCAGGATAGTTGTCTACTTGCAACAACAATTGCCATATTGTTTCTCACCTCTCCGATTACAAAAAATAATTTTTTAAATCCTTCACAACTAATCAAATGTTCATACAAAGCATTTTAGCATTTCAGATTTTTATAGCGTATATATATATATATATATATATATATATATATATATATACATACTCCAAAATAGCCTTGTTACATATGGAACATATGGGTCTATGTTACATTATTAAACAATGAAAAGAGCGAACACTCTTTCATTGAACTTGAAAGGTCGACACCACTAAACAGTGAAGACATAGAACATCGATTTTTTTTCCCAGGGAAAAAAAATTGCTGCTCCACAAAAAAAAAAAAAAATACAAAATAAAGTGGGGGGCTTTGCACCCCACACACACCCTACTTAAATATACCAACTCCGAGATTGCACCATAGTGGAAGAAATGGCAAAGTCCTAAAGACGGCCCACTGATTTTTTTTTCCCTGGGGAAAACATCGGTGTTCCATGTCTTCTCTGTTTAGTGCTGTCGACTTTTACAGTTCGATAAAAGAGTGTTCTCTCTTTTCATCGTTCGATAACATAGCATAGACCTGGAACATATTGCTTTATATATCATACCTTTGGATTTACGTATGTAATGAACATTACCACTTAAAATGTGTTATATTTATATAATATTTAATGCAGTTCTTTGTAAATATACCGCTGCATATTATTGTCACCACATTTATAAGTTCCCCTTTGATTATCCTGATTCCTTTCTAATATGTTAAATTTGTTATGCACCACATCTCAAATCACATTTGAATCCACTGAAATATCAAGGGTTAAAGGTCTGAACTCCTTAGAAGTTGTATATATATAGTTATCTTATAAAATTTTTGTTATTATTGTTGCTATTATTTTTATTATTATTATTATTATTATTATTATTACTGGGTGTGCCTTTATCAAAAATGGGAGGATATTTTAATTTTCTGTTTTAAGTATCTTCAGCTATTTCTATTAACACATCTTCATTGTAATCTCTTTTAATAAACATCCTCTTAATAAAATCTAATTTACCTCTAAACTTCCTCTCATCTGTTGTTAATCTCAACTCTCTAATCATCTGTCCTTTAGGAAGATTTATCTTCTTAAAGTGGGAGTGAACACTTTTATCATGTTAATAATTATTATCCAAGGGAGATTTCCTATAAATACATGTTAAATACCTTTATCATTATTTGTCTTAATAGTAATATTTAAAAATTAACCAACATCCCTTATCACTTAACATAAAATCTTTAAAAAAATAGTACTCCTATTAAGATCAATTAAAAATCATCTACAAAGCCATAGGATCTTTCCAAATAAAGAAAAAAATAATCTACAAGTATCTTATAAAACACTACCTCATCAAACAATCTAATATTATTTAAAATATTAGTCTCCCACCAGCTTAAAACAAAATTGCTATAGACAGGTTTTGCCATAGCTACCATTGCAACTTCTCTAGTTTGTTTGTAAAAGATTAACATCTCAGGTGAAGCCCCATCATTTGTTTATAGGAAGGCCAGGAACATTAGAACTTTTGTTGAATTTAAACCTAGACCATGTGAGAAAAGCACTAAAAGATGTGAAACTAATTGTACATTTTGTATATTTATACAGCAAGGTGATAGTTTTTATTGCCCTTATTTAAAGAAGATCATTAAAACCAGTGCAGGGGGTGACTGTAACACTAAAAAAGTAATTTACAGGGCACAGTGCAATGAATGTGATGCATTCTATGTGGGCAAGACTGTAAATAAACTCAAGCGTAGGATTTCATGACATCTGTCAGAAATCTGCTCTGGATGTAAAAATAATGCACTAGCCAAACACCTTTCTCTTCATAAAAGACACACAGGTTTTAAGTTCCAGATCCTGGATCGCATAGACATGGGTGATCTTGAAGGAGACATCCCGAATATTCTGGAGAAACATGAATTCAAGTGGCAATTAAAGCTGAACTCTTTTAGGAAGCCTGGACTAAACTACTACTGTTCAATTAAAAGTGCACTGGAACTTAGAAAATTGCCACATTGTTTACATGACTAATTGTATTTTATTTTATTTTATTCTACAAATTGGTTTTAAAAACTATTTTAATTCAGTTGACATTTAAGTGTATATTTTGTTTCCATCATCCTACATGCATTTTTTTCTTATTTTTATTTTTTTCTGGTTCTTTTTTCCACTTTATTCAAAATGATGTGTAATAACAATACTAATTATACAGTTATATAGGTTTTTAGGGTTCTTGTACACAGACCTGAAGAAGTCTAGAAGGACAAAAGCGATCTTTGTTAACAATAGGTTATGAAATAGAAATTGATTTTTTACATGCAAAATGTATATGTATATATTTATATATATTTTTTGATTGCCAACTGAACTAAGGGTGATATATTTCCAGCCATGTAGTATATTGTCTTGGATAAAATCACACACTTAATAATCTACTTAATAATTTGGTTAAATAAGAGGTAGCACATCATTATATAATTTTATTTAAAGTACATAAGTGTTATATATTATTATGACAGCTACTAAGTAGGGCAGGACCAGCTCGAATGTCACACTGATGGGGGAAGGGATGTGAATTTAACATGTGTACCAATAACACTTTGTTTTACAGCACAATAAACCACTCCCATGCCTGATAAAAAGTATATATATATTTAGAAAGCTTGTGAGGAAATTATTACTCTATTTTTGTTTTACTTGGATCGCTTGTCTGTGTACTTAATAAAGGATTTTCGACTGGAAACAGACTGCCTGCCTTCTTTGGATTACTTTTGAATACTTAGTAATGCAGTACAATTATATATTTTCTATTATTACTTTTTGTTTTGTTTTGACTTAAGACGAGTTTACGTTCGCTACTTCTACTACTATTGTCTGATCTGATTAATATACAGTGATTAATTAGAAATATAAAGACTGAAAATCTTCCACACAGAGAAGTTTCTTACACTGTTTTAAAATGTAGAATTAAAGACAAACAAAACATAATTATGCAATAGAATATCTACCAATGCACAACAAACTTTAATGTTTTGATTATACTTATCAGGCTGCTTAAAATTCAATATAATCCTCATTAGATATGTTGCTAGATAATTAGCATATCTCCACCATAAACATACATTCACCACCTGTTAAAAAATAACGATGTAACTTATGTAAGAAATCTCACAATTCTTTAATATAAGAATCTAAATTTTATACTAATGGCTGATATATAGTGTCTAAATACATTGACACCGATTCTGCAGCACAGCCATGTGCCTTTATTACTGGTCTAACAGGTAGCTTTGTAACAGTCTTCTGTAGCTTGTGGATTCTAAACATCAGCCCTATTCTAGGGTTTTTCCTACATGTAAAAAAAAAACAAACAGGCCAAAATCTGTATACTTATCATATAATAATTCTAAAAAAACTTCATTCAATTTATAGTAATGAACATGTATGTCATATAAATTAACATTCTTATAGGCATTCTCATTATTTAGCCGTGGTGGTGTAGCGGTAGCATTGTTGCCTCACAGCAAGAGGTTCTCCTGTTTGATTCTCAGCTGTAGCACCTTCTGTGTGGAGTCTGCATCTCCTCCCTGTGGTCGAGTGGCATCCGAAAGACATGCGTAGAATGGGCGTGCCTTCGTTGAAGGTTGGGCGTCAAGTTGGCACCTCAGCACCTGTAAAAAATCTACTGCCAATCATTAGCGGACCGGAGTTCCGCTGTGGCGACCCCTAACCGGGAAAAGCCGAAAGAAGAACATAGTCATTTTCATTATTTAACAGGCTTTCCATATTCATATTATACCATTCCTCAATTAGTATTACCATGGCACCTCCATTATCTGCCCTCATAAACTGGACATTTCTCACAATTCTCAATTGATTAATAGCTTCTTTTTCTACTGTATTCAAATTGTAATATGTAAAAACAAATTTTTATTTACTTTTTGCTAAATTCCCTTCTTGCACACTTTACAAATGTTTGTATATTGGAAACAAAGGTAGGTTGTATTCACTAGGCTTTTGAAGAACATCTTAAGTGCAGAAACATTATGTGTAAGTATTCCACATATAATTTCCTAGTAAAACATCTTAACTCAGTTAAGGAGTCCACTACATTTACTTGTTTTATAGGAACAAAAGTAAATCCATAATTTAAAACAATCTTTTGTTCATCAGAAAAAAAACACTATCTGTTAAAATGTAAATACTTGCAGCAGATTCAACACATGTAGTTGGAACATCTAATATCTCTTTCAGCCTTGACCTTTTCCTCAACTTCTTGCACTGTTCTTCCACTTCTGCTGACACTTCTCATTTGCATAGTGGTGCCTCTCATTCCTTGAGCTACCACTTTGCTTTACAAGGGGCCAGTGTATGTTTTATCTGCTATTTTGGGGCAACCTCCTTGGTGGTGCTGGAACTTGACCTTCCATAAAAAGACAGTCTGCTGACTTCCCAAATCCAAATTTTCCTCAGTTGTGGAAGCATTAATATTAATGTGAGACTCATTTAAAAATGTAGGCGCTTTGTATGCGGTATTGTTAGCATACACTTCCATGTTCCTTATAATTTTCTTCCTTTTTCTAATGGCACGCAATTCAACAAGTCTGTCAATAGTCACAAACCAATTTCAAATTAAAAGAATTTGGAGTGTTCTTTATCTTGTTGTCCAACTAATTGATTTCATACAATAAATTCAGCACAAAACTCTTATGCTTTATAAATCTGTTTATCAAATTCAAACCCATGTCATTAAATAAATCTCTTAGGTGACTGAACAAATTTCCCATTTTAATGCTGTTTGGGCATTTAAACAAACCTTACCTTTGGAGACTAACTTTAACATTAAACATTATTCAAAATATAAATTGTTGTATACTAAAGATCTATATTTAATTAATTTATTCTCTAAGTATTTAACACTGTCTTTCAAATCAGTAATAGAGCTCACATTAATACGCTTCTCACAGGAAGACATTGCATCTTCTGTTATAAATGGATTTAAAGGTTTCTTCAAATAATCCATCATAGAATCAACAGCTGAAGTACTTCTTGAATCAGAAGTCTTACCAATTCCTGTATTATGCTCCATGCCATACAAATTTGTAGATGAAGGAGAATTAGATGAGTTTCTGGTGTCATTTGAAGGGGGTTCAGTATTTGTCAGCATGGGAAGACATGGTTACCAGATCATGTTGCTTTGCCAAGGATAGACTGCACCTGTCTCTAGGCTTTTGAATGCTGGTTACAACTTTACCCCCAAGAGCCTTTTTTTAGACAATGACAAACTGGTAAACCTATTGACATAGCAAAATCAACTCAAATGAACCTCAGGGTGTTACTGCTCAGTGCCAGGAGCTGAAAGAATAACTACACTCCCTCCCAGCCCATCTCACCCTGGAGACTATAGACAGCTATACCATTACTGAGACATGGTTTAAAGCAACAGAGAGTATCTCAGCAGTGTATGGTTTCAGTGCCCTCCAAACTTTTAGACCAGTAGATGCACAGATGTGGACTAAAGTTGCAGGTGTCTCGATATACATGGATAACAAGAACACATCTCTGCTGGTTAAACAGGATGTCAAGCTGGAGTTTCTCTATGTGTAGGTCACTATAGATAAAATCCCATAATCTATCCTAACAAGCCATAGGCCACCATCTATGTCCAACAAAACTCATAGCATATACTTAAACCCACTGAAGACACCCAACATCCAACCTAACACCTTACTCTTGGGTGACTTTAATTGCCCCTCTGTCAACTTGGAATCCTACACAGCCTCAGCTCTGAAGGCACAGAGATTCCTGGACTTGATAAAAACAAACACATTTGGACTTCATAAATACAAACACCATATTTTGACTAGAGGTTCCAAAGTACTGGATCTTGTAGTCACAGTTATGGAAGAACGGTGCACCACTAAAATATCTTATCCACACTAGTAAGGTCCAGCTATATAGCTGTCCCTTCAAAATCAACTCAGAAAACCTGGTAAATCCACTAACAGTTAGGAACTATTCCATGGCAAACTACCTTTTATTAAGTGATGATATGTCAAAATTCATTGCCCCTCCAAAACCAGAGAACACAGCAGCCTTTGCAGAATTGTTCACAGAAACTCTGTAGAACCATGTTAATGTCTGCACAGAGGCTACTGTACCTACCAGAAGTAAGCCCAAAACTAATTCCAAAAACAAACCACCCTGGTAGCATCCCAAATGAAACAGGTTATACAACATGTGATGCTCATGCACTGGCCCAGTAATCAAGGAGACTCAATCCTCACCACTACCACCAGTGAGGGGCGTGCACATTGGGAAGTATAACAAGTACACACACAATAAAGTACAATTTCCCTTAAGAGCACACAGAGGTCACAGTCAGTCCAGGGCTGGTTTCTCCCTTTCTCTCCAGATCCCCAGTAAGACTCCCCACTGGCACAGCTATAGAGTGAAGTCCTTAGCCAGGGTTCCAAGCCAAGTCCTCCCAGCACTCCCACTGTCCAACCAGTGCTTAATGTCCCTGCCCAAGTAGCTGATACACACACACACACACACACACACACACACACACACACACACACACACACACACACACACACACTTAGAGATATGATTTATATACAAACACACAGACACTCCTGGGAAGGCTGGCACAGTTTCACTATGTATGCCCCTTCTGCCCAGGCTGTAATGTAGTAATCCACTGCCAACAGAATGCCTACTTATCAGCTATTATAAGGCCCTTCCCAAAGGGTGACCAATTTCACTGTGTAATAATACTTTTATCCAATTAGTAAGTTTGAGCAGAACTTTTAAGGCTATTGGAGTGGCTTAGTACAGTATCGCTAAATACATGTAAGTACTCTAGAGTTTAAATTATCTCTAGACAAAACAGCCACAGTTGAAAGGTTTAACAATATTTAATAATAAATAATAAAAACACAAGACAAATCTCCTCAATTCAGCACAGCGCTAGTCAAGAGTTCAGAAATCACGGGAAAATGCTTTAAAACAATATTGGTGGATAGTCTGTCATAAATATAGAAAACAGCTAGACTAACTCTGACTAAATTCCTATCTAACTCTAAGAGCAATGCTGTTCTAAATTCTACTTACATATAGAGCAAAGGCAGAGTGCTGGTGATGTTGTCAGTTGTGAATACAAATGCAAAATGCTCTCTCTTTCTCTCTGAGATCTCCTAAACTGATAATACATCACTGCTGACACTTTAGATTGCATCATTCTTGATGCTTCTCTGGCTACCAGGCTACCAGAAACTCTAAATTTACATTTCTTAGTAAGCTTGTACCTGGTCAGGAAGCCACAGCAATAAAATACATTATACATGTAAAATCTAGCAATTAACTTTTGTTCTAAGACAATAGAAGGAATTCCTTCATCCAGACATCCCATCTCTGAGCCCTGAGATTAAACAGTCATAAAATGCTTTACTTTATCAGCTTTCTTCCAGCAGGGTGTACCATGGTTACATTTTTGAAGTTTAGAACATATAACACAGTTTTTATTACATTTGAAAACAGCCTGTGGATTATATTAATATTTACAATGACATAGAATTATCTACAAAATTCTGTCTAGCTGGGCTGTCAGCCTTTCCGTTTTTCTCCCCCCCCTTCCCCCGAGAACTTAAGCTAGTTTTTCAAGTGACTCTCGAGAAACGTTGCTTGAGAGGGTAGGTTTAGCTAAGGATACCTTATCCCATTCCCTGTCTTGAGAGTCCATCTGAGTTGGCATTGCTAATCCCACTGCGGTGCTGCACTGACATATCTTATGCTTGCAACCCTAGGCTCCATCTTAGCAACTTGGCATTTTGCTGGCTGGCTTGATGTAACCATGTTAGGGGATTGTGATCTGTAACTACAGTGAATTTCCTTCCATACAGATAAGGCTGAAGTTGCTTCCATGCCCACACTATGGCTAGACATTAATTTTCTACAGCTGCATAGCATTCCTCCCTGGGTTGGAGCCTATGACTGAGATAAAGTATAGCCCCCACCCCATGGTTCAAAGCATTCATTTGCACAACACATTCATTGCTGTAATCTGGACTGGCTAACACAGAGGGTCCTCCCAAAGCATCTTTAAGCTTCTGGCATGCCTGCTCACATGCTGTGGTCCACACTACCTTATCTGGCCTGTTTTTCCTTGTCAGATCTGTGAGGGGAGCAGCCATGGTACTACAACTGGGGATGAACCCTCTGTAGCACCCTGCTGTCCCCAAGAATGCCCTCACCTGCCCCTTGGCAACAGGTGCAGGCCATGCCTGGCTTCCAGTCTGGCAGGCTCTGGCCTGATCTTACCACTCCCCACTCTATGTCCCAGGTAGGAGACCTCTGCCATACCCACCATATCTTTGCACGGCTTAATGGTCAACTCTGTCCTCTGTAGTCTGCCCAGCACCTCCTTGACATGTTGAAGGTGCTCTTGCCAGGAATGGCTGCAGATGGCAATATCATATAGGTAAGCAAGGGCAAACCCTCATGCTCCTGCTGGGATATAATCTACCAGCCTCTTGAAAGTTGCTGGAGCATTTTTCATCCCAAAGGGCATCTTTATGAACTCATACAAGCCAAAAGAAGACACAAAGGCTGACTTCTCTCTAACACTGGGAGTCAAGGGCACCTGCCAGTAACCCTTGGTAAGATCAGTGGTGGTGAGATACTTAGCCCCGGACAGCTGCTCTAGGGCCTCATCTGTCCTAGGCATAGGGTGAGCATCTGACTTTGTGTGACTATTTAATTTCCTGTAGTCCACACAGAACCTGGTGCTGCCATACTTCTTTCGCACCAGCACCACTGGGGAGGCCCAAGGACTGTTGGACTCTTAAATTACCCCTAGTTTCAACATTTCCTGTATGTCTTCCCTCACAGTCTGTTTGACTCTTTCAGGCACCCTATAAGGGGCCTGCCTAATAGGTCTTTGGGTTCCTATATCCACCTGGTGCTGCACCAGGTGGGTTTACCCTGGTTTCCCAGTGAACACGTCCACAAACTCCTTGTAACACTGCTTGGATTTCTCGAACCCGGGTAGGAGATAGCTGCTGGGACATTGCTACCCCTTCCCCCGAGGAGTCAGTTCAAGTCTCACTGAGGAGATCATTCACCAGATCTCCTTCAGACTCCTCCTGGAATACACTGCAAATACTCAACACAAGGGCCTCCCTATCATGGTAAAGTTTCATCATGTTAACATGATACAATTTGTGCTCCTGCCTCCTGTCTAGCAGATCCACCATGTAGATACCATCACTGACCATTTTTACCAGCTTGTAGGGTCCCTCCCAAGCTGTTTGTAGCTTGTTGTGTCTGACAGGAATGAGAACCATTACCTGTTGCCCTATAGCATACTCTCTAGCTCGAGCATTCCTGTCGTACCAGACATTTTTTCTGCTGTTGAGCTTCTGCCAGGTTCTCCTGGGCCAAGTCCATGAGTTCCCTGAGCCTTGTCTTGAGGTTTAGGACATATGCCACAACAGACTCCTTGTGAGATTCAGACTCACCTTCCCACTCATCTCGGATTAAATCTAGAGGTCCTCTTACTCTATGCCCATACAGCAACTCAAAGGGTGAAAAACCTGTGGAATCCTGGGGAACCTGTCTGTAAGCAAACAAATGGGTCAAATATTTGTCCCACTCCTTGTTAAACTGGTCTGCAAATGCCCATAGCACGGACTTGAGTGTAGAGTTTAACCTGTTGGGGATGGTAGGGGGTGGTCTTTAGGTGCTTCACCTCAAAGAAGTTCCACAGACAAGCCAGGAGGTCTGACATGAGATTGGCACCTCTGCCAGTATTTCTTTCGGGAAAACTACAATGATGAAAATCTCTAACAAAGCATTTGCCACCTTTTCAGCCTCAATGGAGGACAAAGCCACTGCCTCAGGGTATCTTGGAGCATAATCTACTACCACTAGGATATACATTTTCCCTGTGGAACATGGGGTACTCAGAGGCCCCACAATATCCATAGCTACCCTCCAAAATGGCTCCTCAAGCACAGGCAAAGGCATCAAAGGAGCTGTCACCTTGTCTCTTGCCTTGCCTACCTTTTGGCACTGTTCACAGGTCCTGCAGTACCTTGTTACATCTCTGGAAATTCCAGGCCAATAGAAAGTCTGCATAATACATCTCTTTGTACGTTTTATGCCCATATGACCTGCTAAGCGAATATCATGGGTTATGGCTAGAAGCACCAGACGGTAGGCTCTAGGCACTATCAACTGCTATATTCTCCCACCCTCTAGCCCTCCCTTAGGGGTCCACTCTCTGTACAGTAACCCTTTGTCCCAGTATACAGATTCCCTCTTCCCTTGAGAATCAGGTGCCTCAATAGCTACCTGCCTCTGGCCTTGTGATGTAGGGTCTGAGAGCTGAGCCTGTCTCAACTCTTTCATTGTAACCCTTCCCAGCTCCCCTTCCACAGGAACTCTGGCATCCTCTGACAGTGGTACCTCACTGTCAGCCTGGGTACTACTATTAACCTCTACCTTTGCAGTCACTCTGTCCAAGGGAACATCAGTACCCACAAGCAGCTGTGGCTCACCTTCAGTCTTACTGCTACAGTGTAGCTCCCTCCCTGAAGTAACCACCTCACCAGTCCTGGCTGCAAGTGTTTGATCTGTCTGGGTCTCCCCCAGGCTACCAGATCCACATGCTTGTCTCTTAGCCTGACTGCTTGTAACTGCATTAACACATGGTACTGCATTATCAAAATCCTTCCCTATCAGAACATATGGAAGATGGTAATTTGGTACCCCTGTTATCTCAAGACAACCTACTATTGGCATTTTGTCTTTGCCACTTATTGGCTCCCTCACATTTGGTTCCCCACCTTGCCTCCATGGGCATCTATATGCCACATGGCCCCACTGGTTGCATTCAAAACATTTAACCCTAGGTCCTGGATGTGTACCTGGACTAGTGGCTTTCCCTGCTACTGGCAGATTCTGTTGTGGCTGTCTGGGCTGCCCACAATGGGTTCTCTTAGACCCCTGAGGAGCACTGGGTGTCCCTTTCCTGTGCAGGGATGTCCTGCTTGCTAGGTATAGGTCTCCCTTCTTCCCCAACTCATCTGAGGTTGCACATTGTCTATCAGCTAACCTGATCCTCATGTCCTCAGGCAAAGTGCTAAGGGCTTGTTCCCTCACCAAAAGGTCTGCCATCCCTTCAGAAGTGGTGAACTGACATACACTCACCCACCTATGAAAATAAGTTGCTCAGTTCAGCAACATATTCACGCACATTTTCATTTGCCTTGCATCTATGCTCACGAAACTTTTTCCTATAAGCTTCAGGTGTTAGCTCAACAAATTCTAGCAAACAATTCTTAACAGCAGTATAATCAAAAAATTCACGATCAGATAATTTGGAAAGTACATTTACAGCTTTACCATGGAGCAAGAGGGTGAGGAACCGTACCTAGAGCTTTTGGTCAACCTCATACTGTTTACATACCCTCTCAAGCATATAAATGAAACTATCAAATTTACCCCCCCCCTCTGTAAACTGCAGGAGAAATTTACTGACATTTTGTGCTCCTGGGGTCCAGTTACTCCCTTCCCCATTACCTCAATGACTCTGGTGAAGAGTCAGCAACTCCTTTTCATGCTGTCTCTCCTTCTCCTCACCTTTCATTTCCAAATGCCTGGCCTCCAACTCAAGTCTCTTTAGCTCCAGATTGATTTTTAAGTCCTTTGTAGAAAGGTTGAGCTGTCCATTCTCTGAGTGTTGTGCATCTCCATGGCCAATCTGATCCTTCTCCTGATTGCTGTTTGCTGCTGAAGCTGTGACCAAGGCTGCAATCATGTCTGCTTTAGTCAGGTTTCCATGCACGAGTCCCTTAGCCTGGCACATCTCAGCGAACTGACTTCTTGTCATCTTGCAATACTCCTCTGCTGACATGCTTGCCTGCTCTACCTGACTAACTAAGCCAACAAAAGAAAAAAACAATTGTGATCTGAACTCTGAATATTCACTGCATGGCTGATTTAGAGTACAAAAACACCTTCCATGATCACTGTACACAAGCTACAGGAATTCAGTGTCCACACCACTGCCAAACAATTAATATGTGATGCCCATACACTGGCCCAGTAATCAAGGAGTTTCAATCCTCACCACTAGCAAAAGTGAGGGGCGTGCACATTGGGAAGGATAACAAGTACACACACAGTAAAGTACAATTTCCCTTAAGAGCACACAGAGATCACAGTCAGTCTGGGGCTGGTTTCTCCCTTTCTCTCCAGATCCCCAAGAAGACTCCCCACTGGCACAGTTATAGGGTCCAGATCTCAGCCTAGTGGTCAGGCTAAAACCTCCCAGCACCCTCTCTGTCCAATCAGTGCTTCATGTCCCTGCCCAAGTAGCTCACACACACACACACACACACACACACACACACACACACACACACACACACACACACACACACACACACACACACACACGCACACACACACACACACACACTTTAAGATTTGATTTATATACAAACACACAGACACTCCTGGGGAAGGCTGGCACAGGTTCTCCAGCTGTTCCCCCTTTCAGCCCAGACTATAAGGTAGTAATTACTGCCACAGAACACTAATATCAGCTACTAATAAGGCCCTTACCAAAGGCTGTCCAATTCTACTGTGCAATACTATTCAAATATGTGTGACCAGAACTTTTAAGGCTATTGGAGTGGCTTAGTACAGTATCACTAAATAGATACAAGTACTGTAGAGCTTAAATTATCTCTACACAAAACAGCCACAGTTGAAAGGTTTAAACATAGTTAATACATAATAAAAACACAGCACAGATCTCCTCAATTCAACACAGTGCTAGTCAAGAGTTCAGAAATCACAGGAAAATACTTTAAAACAATATTGTTGGATAGTTTGACATAACTATAGAAAACAGCTAGACTAACTCTGACCAAATTTCATATCTTACTCTAAGAGCAATACTGTTCTAAATTCTACTTACATATAAAGCAAAGGCAGAGTGCTGGTGATGTCAGTTCTGAAGACAAATGCAAAATGCTCTCTCCGAGATCTCTTAAATTGATAATACATTACTGCTGACTCACTTTAGATTACATCATTCTTGACTCTTCTCTGGCTCCCAGGTTGCCAGAAACTCTAAATTTACATTTCTTAGTAAGCTTGCACCTGGTCAGGAAGCCACAGCAATAAAAGATATTATGCATGTAAAATCTAGCAATTAACTCTTGTCCTAAGACAATCTAAATAATTCTTTCATCCAGACATCCCATCTCTGAGCCCTGAGATCAGTCATAAAATGATTTGCTTTATCAGCTTTCTTCCAGGAGGGTGCACTATGGTCTTTTGAAGTTCAGAACATATAACACAGTTTTTCTTACATTTAGTTTTCTTACATTTGTAAAACAGCCTGTGGATTATATTAATATTTACAATGACATAGAATTATCTTCAAAATTCTATCTAGCTGGGCTGGCTGGCAGCCTTTCAGTTTTTCACACAACAAAAGGAAAAAATATCTTGACTAAAATCAGGAAGTGTAACTCTCATAAAGATAAGAACTCTCTTTTCAAATTAAACAGGCAACTAAGGGGTTAATTAAGCCCAATAAATTCAATTTTGAGGTCAATATGGTCTCCCACGCAAAAGGCAACCATAAGGCCTTCATCAGCTGTGCCAGAAACCTCTAAGGCAGCACACAGCAGTGTGCTGAACTGGTGGTTAGTGGTATTACATTCACTGAGCCAGAGGATGTAGTGAATCTGTTGGTTAACAAATTCATTTCCATCTTTACTCCTCACTCACCTCCAGCTGCTACCCAAGAAATACCTTCAAACATAACCCCTGCAACTATAAATAGAAAGCATATCCTGGCTGTGCTCATTAAGGCTAAGGACACAGCATCAGTGTGCCCTGATAATATCCCAGGATGCCTCTTGAATAGTCTAAAATATGACCAGTAGGACCACTGGAGTAACTATTTAACTATAGTCTCAAAACAGGCTTTGTGCCATGAAAATGGAGGGCTGCAATGGTCATTCCTCTTCATAACCAAGGACCATCAACAGATTCCAGAAACTTTGGGCCCATTAGTCTGACTAGTTTATATGCAAGTCCAGACATTGGATCCATCCCATTTTAGCTTATTCAGAGGAAGGTCATGCCTACTGAACCTGGTGGACTTCTTTTTTTTTAAACAAGAAACATCTTTATTAAATTATCACTTATAACATAGGCAATTAACAGTTATATTAATGAAAAGAAACCATATTGACATGTATATACATCACTTATAATCTATCCAGTCACTGTCAGTCAAACATTACATAGCTCATTCAAATCCTGCATTATTTTAAACTTCATTCCTCCCCTACATGTATTGTTCCCACAATTTCCATTTTTATGTAATTTGCTCCTACCCTTTACTAAAGATCCCATTTCCAGTTATTTTATCTCTGTTACTATATTCACTATTTCTACTAAAGTTGGTCTAGACTTTGATTTCCATTTTCTAGTAATTGTTTTTTTGGCAGCCACATAATTAGACTCAACAAGGCCTTACTATGTCTAGGGAATTCCGATTCTATAACATAGCTCAAAAAATAATTTCCTTAGATATACCACTTTGCTAACTTAGTATTTCTGATAGAATAGTCTACAGGGAATTTTTAAAGTCTGCCAACTCATTACACTCCCAGAAAATATGTTCCCTTTTACCTTTAAGAAGGTCCCCAATGTAGTGGAAGATGGTAAAATAGTGCATACTGTCTACCTTGACTTGCCTAAGGAATTTGATACAGTACCCCACTAGGACATTGTTAGTGAACTTGTGGAATTAGGCATAAACCTCTGTATAATGTGCTGGATAGCCAGTTGGCTCACAGAGTGGACCCAGGAAGTTCGGACTGGTGAGACCACCTCCACAAATAGGCAGGGCACTAGTGTACTCTCTCAGGGCTCTTTGCTGGGCTCGCTTCTCTTTGGCATGTGCTTCTCCAAAGTCAAAGTTAATGCCAAAGACCTCTGGCTAACCAAGTTCACAGATGATCGTAAATTGGGAGTAGTTATAGAATCCTCCCAAGATGCAAACATCTTATAAGTGTGTCTAACACAGACAAATGACTGGTGCCAAATCCACAGCTTTAAATTCAGTGCTAAGAAATGTATTACATTGCCTTTTGAAAAGTCACTCACCCCAAGAAACTAAGTCAGTGATAAAACACCCTTAAGAGTAGATCTACTTGACAAGGATCTGGGAGCACATGTAGACAGTAACATGGCCTTTAATCAACATGTGTCCAAGATAGTAAGGAAATGCTATTATGCTGGTCAACTTATAAGTAAGGGCATCACATCTAGGTCCAGTGAAGTCATGGTAGCACTGTATTTGGCCTTCCTCAGCCCATCATTGAGTATAATGCCCCCTTTGGTATGTACCTGACCAGATGCATGCAGCAACTGGAAAGACTGTAAACATTCCTTACAAAAGAATGCAGGGCATAAATTCAATGTCATATGCAGATCCCTCAAAGCCTTATCTCTATACTCGATCTCCTACAGACTACTGAGAGGCAATCTATGTTTGGCATTCAGGGCATCTCTTCACCCCAATCTGATAAACCTTTTGAACATCTGCAAAGCAAACAGCATCAGAACTACTAGATCTAAATTTTAATTGTAATATAAATAGGACATGTTGAAGAGACAGATGTGTATCTCTGAGATTTCCTATTCTCTGAAAAAGGCTCCCCATCCATAAGACACAAATTCCCTTCCTAACCCTACCTAGTGTAATTTGGACCATTGGATGGGAAACTGAAAATTCACCCTTGGTCTGGCGCATATATCTCCGATGGACAAAGGCAGTCATTAAATTGTGTCATAACCAACAGTCACCCCCCTAAATAAACATCTAAAACATATAATATGTGGGACATATTTGGGTTGCATGGCTAGGCTTATAAATTTGTGATTTTTTGGCAGATAACTGGTATGATCTGAGGATTGAAGTAACCATCTGGTTGACTTACATTTGAGTTTCAGACTTTAAATCCTCAGAAGATATATGTTGACACAGACCCTGTTACCCTAGCAACCTTCTAAGTTTATAAGAGCAATACTTAAAATCTGTTCCTTTTTTTTCTTTGGCCCTTGTCCCCGTTTTTCAGGCTTTGTCCAGTTTCTTGCACTGACAGATTGTGAGATATGGTTGCCATGGCTGTTTTGCCATCAGCAGGATTTGCTTCTCTTGGCTGGTTTTTGCCATCCTTATTGGGTATACCTTTGAAAGGAGCCTTATCATGCACATTGAGCAGCTGGCTGGCACGGCAGTTTTGTCTGGTAGCCACCTGGGGTTTTTGCCTCTTCAATGGCTCTGTTTGCAATAGATGTATATGGCAGGTTTTCCTTTCAACTGTACCTATTTTCACAGAATGTTCAGTTGATGCCTACATAAGCTTTGGTTTAAAAAAGCAAAAAGAGAAAGTCACTAATGTTTCTGAGTAGCTCTGATAACTGCATTCCTTATGGCACACACTACAGTGATTCTTTAGGGGCTTGCACGCCCTTCAAAAATAAAAAGTTGAAAATCAAATGGGACCACTTTGTGGACTTCAAATACTAGCCCTTGGATCCGAAGATCCCAGGACATCCTACAGGTCCCAAGTCCTCTTGGATCTGACAGGTTGGACTTTGGCAGTCCTTCAGCTCATCTTTACTCTTATCAGAGCCACGTTTCTTGGATCTGACCTGCCTGAATCTGATACTTTGTGCCAGCTTAATATTTTAATGCATGCCTTGGATTCAAGGCATTTGGTTTCGATCTAAATGATGCTGAACCAAAGAGCCAGTACTGAATCCTTTACTTTACTCCTTGGATCCAAATCTTCTGGATCTGAATGGCACTAACTAGACCCTTTGATCTGAGGTCAAATAGTTTCAGTGTGTACCTTAGATCAAAAGCTGACTGAGATCAGATGTTGAGCAGACACCACAGATCATACATTTCAACTGTCCAGATTTTCGTGGAATGTCTGTTTTTTTGGTTCATATTTCTGATCTGCTCCTCATAAAATTTTGTGGCAAATCAGTGTGAAACAGTACAACATACCAAGGCCTCAGATTTGAAAGTTCCGGTGGGCATCCTTCAGTTCTTTTTTTGCACTTTGATCTGACAGGCTGCAGTAAGGTAGCTGCTGTTTTTTTTTTCATTGGATCCCCAGATCTTGGATATGATTGAATAAGCTGTACCAGGAAGCAACAAGTCCCTGAACAACCTCCTGGCCTGAGAGTTAACTCCTTTGGTTCCTGTTTGAATTTGATCAGTTCAACTAACTCCTTCTTTGGTTCAACTTTCAGATCCAAAACTACCAGACCAGGGTAGCCTTTTTCAGATCTGAATCACCCCATCAGATCTGACATCTTCATATCCTTCAATAAATTCATGCTAGAGTGAAACCTGTCATTCTATCAACCATCTAAGTCTGTATAAGCAATATCTGAAGATTATCCCATTCTTTGTGTCCTTTTCTAGATTTCTTGCTCTGAGATTTTGAGACAAGTGGATTTTTTACCTCATATTTTGAGCAGTTTTTCACAAAATGGTGATTTCCTAGTGGGTCTTGGTAAACAATTGCAAAAAAATGGCAGATATTTGAGTTTCCAGATGTCACACCCTTCAGACAAAACCTGTTATTCTATCAATGTTCTAAGCTTATTGAAGCAATACTTAAAAATCATCCTTAACTTTGGGCCTCTGTTCCCCCTTTTTCTTTTTATTGCACTTTCTAGGGTTCCTGCTCTAGGAAGTTCAGAGGCTTGCTGGCCATTCTCTTCAATTAGTTGTTTCATTTGCAGAACTAATATTGGCCAAATTACCATGTCTAGATGACCATTATAGGCCCATTCCACTAGCCCTATGGGCTACGATATACTCTTTGGAACTTAACTCTACTCCCTTTCCTACTTAACAAACAGGGCATCTTGGGAGGCCATACTCAATGGCTTCTCAGTAAGACCCACTCAGACTAATGCATATTCTGCACTCTGACTCCATGGATATATCCGCTGAATCTGCTTGTCTTTATCAGGATGCAAACATCCATAGGAGGCTAGATGTCAGAGCCTGAGCCCTAAAAGCATAGTTGCTATGCAGAACCAGGGCTCCAGACAACCTTCTCCTAAAGACCTGATAGGAGCCCCTGATGCACATTCTGACTGTCTGTATATAGAGGTGGTTGAGGGATGTTCTTTTTTCGTGGCACCTGGACACCTGGACCAACTTACCAAACAATGCCTGGGTGCTAAGCATAATATCCAGAGGTTATTACATTTCCCCTTTTCTCTTTCTGGATCTAAGCAATCTATGTTGAGAAATCAAAGTTCCGATGGTTCAGTCCATATTGCCACTGCTACACATGGATGATAGGATGTACTCTCCCTTTTTTCTGGACACCTAATATTACATTAAATTAAACAGGTACTCCAAAATACATCCACTCCCTGGCTGGGAACCAGTTATTACCAGTTCAGAGCTCTGCCCTTCAGATTCAACTCAGCCCCCAGGATGTTTTTCCATATGCATGGCAATAGTGGCTGCTTACCTGAGGCTCAAGGAATTTCAGGTGTTTCTGTATCTGAATGACTGCCCCCTTACTACTCCAACCAGGTGTTATAGGCTTTCTTTTGACTACCATGAACCAGATAGCATCTTTGATTTTTCACTGCATCACATCAGTAAGAAATCAAGTGAGAGACTCACTGTCACTTCCGACCTCCTCCAGCAAGAGTGATCCTACAAACTTGTAGTTCTATACTTTATCAGCCTCTATCTATTCCTATAAAACCAACTCCAATTTACAAATATCTTTTTCGCTGATGGATCTAGCCAGATGACTTGCTCATAGACTGGCTGTCCCCCCCAGCCACAGTGACTGCGGATGCATCCCATCTGGAATCAGGGAGCATTTCAAGTATAAGAAGGTCCAAAGCACATAGTCTTCCATGGAGACCAGGAAGCATATCAATGTCCTAGAGATGAGAGCTGTCCTACCCACACTGCAAACCTTTAAGAATGTTCTCCCTCTGGGGACTATTGCAATGCACACCTATAACATGTCAGTTGTTTACTTTATCATCAAAACAAGAAGGAAATCTTTTTTACCTCTTTTGCTGAGAGGCTATAACGATTTGACAATAGGTGATTTCTTCACACTGCTTTCTTATTTCATTACGCATACTGGAGAAATCCTAGGCTCTGGCAAACAGACTCAGTCAGTCTAGTCTGAGCCTTTGAGTGGTCCCTTAATCAACCAATTGTGAACCTGATTTTTAACCATTGGGGACTACTTTGTTATGATATTCTTGTTTTCCCCCTAAACAATAAATTCAGTAGATATTTCACTCTAACCAACCCCCCCAAGGGGGAATCCCTGAGAATGCTTGGCTTTCCGATTTGCCACTGGTCTCTTTATACTTATCCACCCTCTACCGATCATCTCAAAGTTTCTACAAAAAGCCAGCAGGTTGAAGAGCTCTGTCATACTCATCCTCCCTTTTTCATTTTTTGGCCTAGTCAAGTGTGGTTCTTCTCTCTCTCTGGTCTCATCTGAAATATTCCCTATGGATTCTGGAGTCTATTCAGGATGTTCTGTCTCACCCTTGACACTCCGATCTCCATGCCCTTAAACTAACCGTATGGTTTCTCTATTCCCAGTGATTGTAAGACAGTACAGGCTAGCTTCCCTTGTTCATAAAATTAGCCAGCAGGTTCAAGACCTCTAGTACATCATTGCTATCATCGTAACAATGCTGGAACCAACACAGTATAATCACCTTCGGTCACACCAATAAGCGTATGCTGCTCAATAGTCGAGTAAATTGCTGGACAAACTTCAATAATCCACAGGTAGCTGGATAAGCTCACAATTTATTAGACATCACGACACTACACCATAAATGACTGCAAACACGTAAAACAAATCCTGGTGAGCAAAAAGTCTCACACAGAATATTGTAAAAACGTACATATACTGTGCACAACATAAAAATAAAAAATATGCCAGTTTAGCGCTTTCAACCAAGTCAATTGGTCTTCTTCAGAACTGAAAATGAATACATAATCTCACTCAATTTATAAATGTTTTGGCGCCAAAGGACTATCTAAAATTTAAAGACACACTACAATTTAAATAAAAATTGGACATACATCATGTCAAAATATCTGTTCGTAGTAAAGATCTATAGGAAATCAATATGACAATCTGATATTTATCATCACAGTGGTGCAATATTAGGGGTTGAAGTGCAAAATATAGTATAATATAATTTATTAGGGTGTAAGCTATAAACTAAATTTCTTTTCACATATCCCATTTAAAATATAAATATGAATTCGTGTGTGCTAATTTAATATAATTTTCACTGTTTATAGACTAAATTTTTAGAAAATATGTATGAAGTGTATAAAACATACATAATATAAATAAGGGTATATGTAAAAATATGTATTAAAAATATGTTAAAAATGTATATATTATATATTATTACAGACGGTATGGGGGACAGTACTATTACGTTATTATACAAATGAATAAATACATTATGATAAATAAGTAAATCAATTCATGAAGTTAATGCGTATACAACAAATATAAACGTTACAAGTATAAAACCATGAAAATTTTAAAAAATTATATGAATGTGTAGACCTGATGACAGGGGAATTTTCATAACTGCTACCAATAATTCAGGAAAATGCCTGAAGCAAAATATATGTGACAATTTTCATAAATTGTATAATAAATATACATATAAATACTTATAAAAAACATTTTTATATAAAACATGTTTGTTATATAAAAAACTCTTTGTAACGAACTCTTTATAAAAAACAATTATAAAGAACACTGAATATACTGTAGCATACTAGTATCAGGGATAATACACTGTAAAACAAGGTATCAAGGCAGACTTGAGAAATAAGCCGTTGATATACTACAAAATCAAATGATGTTGTCAACCTTATACCTCTGATATTGTTGTGAATAGGCATTATAATAGTAATGATCTAACAGAAATACATTCATTAAGACCAGGTGGATTGGTGGCGTCAAGATATAATTGCCACCAAGTTTCTTTAAAGGCTATAAGGCTTTTAAAATTTCCTCCCCTAGGGTCATTATGAATGACATCTAATATGAAAAACTTAAAGGTGTGTTCTGTTCCCAATGCCTGTATATGTCTGTATAGGGCATTATGTATGTCCTTAGTCTTAATACTGTACATGTGGTCATATATGCGTTTCCTTAAATGACGTTCGGTTCTTCCTACGTAGAAGGCAGGACAAATATCACATTTTGCAAGATAAATAACCTGTTTTGTGTTGCAATTACCTGATTTGCTGACAATAATGCTTTTATGTCCATTTTGGAGATATATCTTCTTTGCACTGGACATAAATTTACAGTAATTGCAAAAACCACATTTGTTACTAGTAGTCCTTCTTTGATGGACAGAACTCAAATATTTGGTATTATGCTGTTGTTCTAGTAATCTCTTCAAGTTATTTCCCATTCTATAAATAAATCTGGGTTTAGAACCTAAGATATTAACTAAGGTCTGGTCAGTACTGATCAAGTACCAGAATTTGCTTATAATTATTTTGATATTGTCACTACCTACACAGTACGGTATAATACATGCCCGTTGAAAACCAGGGTTAACTCCATTATGTGTAAATATGGGTTTATTCTGTACATCACCTGATCCAAGTAACGATTTGTATTTGCTACCTCTCTGACTGATAACATATGATACCACTTCTTCCATCATGTCTGAAGGGTATCCTCTCTCTCTAAAAAATCCCTGAATTAAGTTCAATTCTTTATGTAATTCTTCTTCGTCTGAAACCATTCGTACGGCTCGAATGACCTGTCCTTTAAAAACGTTATATTTTACCTTAGGGGGATGATAACTGGAATAATCCAAATAGTTATTAGAGAAGGTCTGTTTTCTATGAATTCTGGATTGTACCTTCCCTTTTTCATTAACTATAAGGGTATCAAGATATGGTAGTCCAAAAAAATCATATAAGAACGTAAATTTCAAGAAAGTGCTACTACCTTTAATAAATTCCATAAATTCTACTAAAAGTGCTTCTGAAGCTTGCCAGATAATATAAATATTGTCTAAAAACCTGGAATAGTATCGAATGTGTTGAAAATATTTAGATGGAAACAATACATTGTCTTCCCAGTTTAACATGACTAAATTGGCATAAATGGGGGCACAAGCTGCCCCCATTGCTACGCCTTTTGTCTGTTTGAAGATCTCACCTTCAAAATAAATGAAGTTGTTATCCAATACTATAGCCATTAGTTCTGCAATCAAACTTATGGCATCCCATTCTAGGTCAGTATGTTTGGTCAAACTGTTAGTGAAAGCTGATAAACCTTCATCTTTCGGTATGCATGAAAAAAGGTCAATCACATCAATGGTGACTATGATGTAAGGTTCACTAGTGTCAAGCTCCTTCACTGGATATTGAGATAAGAAGCACCAAGAGTCCTTCACCATTTGCGGGATGAAAGTATATACATTTTTTAATATGGTATCTATGAATTTTCCAATATTAAAGGTTTTGGAATAACTTCCTGAGACAATGGGTCTCAGGGGTGGGTCCTCGGTGTTTTTATGAATCTTTGGGATACCCACCATAGTTGCTAATCTGGGGTGGCTAACTTTAATAAATCTGTAAATAGCTTCAGTTATTCTCGCCTCAACCCAGTATTCTTCAATATAGGAATCGATTCTTTGATACGCTATGTTTAATTCATTCATAGAGACGGTAACGTAATTACCAGAAAAATGTAGTTTATTGTAAATTTTCTGTATATAATTCAAATTGTCATAGATAGCAATACCTCCACCCTTATCGGGTTTCATAATTCGGATCGAAGTATCTCTCTTTAAAGTTTGTAATAACTTGCCTTCATCTTCCGTCAAATTGTGATGTGCCTTCGTAGATGAAAATAAACTGTGTACACTATATATCTCCCTGGTCACCACCTTATCAAAGGTATCTATAGTCGGGTGGTTGGGTGGGGTAAACTTGCTCTTTATAACTAGTGATTGACATATGTTATCTCCCCCTTCAGTTCCTCCAAACGGAATCCTGTCTTTATAAAAAACTTCTAAATTGATTTTCCTAATGAATTTCTTAAAATCAATTAATACATCTGTAAGTTTAAAACTCGGATCAGGAATAAATTTCATGCCTTTTTCAAATAAGCTGAAATAAACCTTATCAATATATAGTTTGGAATAATTAAAAATTTTAAAATTACGATACGTGTAAATATTGTCAGTAATGACTATGTCATCCTTCCCTGAAATGTTACTTTGACTTGTGCTGGCTTCACTATTATAAACATTCTGATTTTCATCTAAACTGACATCCTCCTCTATAAATTCCCCTTTGTGTGAAACTTTTGATGTGTTCTTTGGTAAGGTGGGTTCTTGATTCTTGGGTATTTCTGAAAACCCTGTGTACTAAATTCATCAACATCATGAACATCATAATGTTCCACTACTTCCTTATCTGTATCAAGACCTCTAAATGCCCTGTTAGTATACCCTTCATTAATGGGAAAATTACGTTTTTTGGGCCATATATATGCTACTTGTTGTTGATATTGATTTTTGTCTCTTAACATTTTGTTATTCTTGCGTATGCATATAGTTGAAGCCCATTTCTCTGCTTCAACATATTGTTTATTATATAACTTTTCCCAGTCATGAAATAATAAATCATTTACAATCATAGTATTAAGGTCATCAACTTCTTGAATTAATTTACTTAATCTCTCGTCATAAAATTTCATCAATAACTTAATATATTTAAAACCAAATTCATCAAATAACATATTAAATTCATTTCTACCTATATCTGTCAACTCAATACCCAGAGGAAGTTTAAAAAATCTTATACCTTTTGGTACAATTTTCAGGTCTAAACACTTTTGTAAATACATATTATCTATTTTAATGCCGTTAATAGTTTTTAATTTCCTACCCAAAACAAATATTTTAGACTTTAAATTGCCACTTTCACCCTTGTTGTCCTCTTGTGTATGTACCACTTTGTCAGATTCATTCACATTATTTATTTCAAATTCAAATGTTAGCAATCTATTAAAACGATTATTAGTATCTATTTGTCCATCCTGATGGAAACCAGGTTTAGTATGCAAAGCATAACCAGTAGTCTTGTGTGTAGGTGGAAGTTCCGTAACTGCTGAGTAGGTTTTATTTGGAGGTAGTCGTTTAGGTTTGGTCCCAATTCTTTTTGCCTCCAAGTCATGACAAAAGGGCGAAAAGTCAAACGTAAAGTCAGAGATATTAATGTTACTGCTAGACATAGGAACTGTAATGTCAAGCCCTTTATTACAACTATTATGTTGTGACCTTTGGCCATTAGGAATATCTGAACCATCAGATATCTCAGTCTCATTGTCAGAATTGGAAACGTTAGCTTCACGGAAATTATGCATCCTACTGTTAACTTTCTGTCCCTTTTTTGTCCCCTTCTTAAAAAAGTGCTCGGACGCCAAAACATTGTCAATACTATGTTGTGCACTAGTAGTCTTATCATTATCCTTAAGATGTATTGCTTCTGTGCCAAAAGAGCCGACACCACTTTGCTCACGTTTGTTTGCACCAAGAAGCAATTTGTGTACAAGTGAAGTCAAAAGTTTGACTTCTTCCTTTAAAGCACTTAGTTCTTCTTTAAAAGAAGCCGGATTGTCAGCAATATCTACATCACTAACAAAATCAGTACCTGGTGTAGTTGAAACATAACCAGCCTCCTTTCTGACTCCCACAGCTTCCACGCCGGCGGTATCCGAAGTAGAATGCGACATCGTAACAATGCTGGAACCAACACAGTATAATCACCTTCGGTCACACCAATAAGCGTATGCTGCTCAATAGTCGAGTAAATTGCTGGACAAACTTCAATAATCCACAGGTAGCTGGATAAGCTCACAATTTATTAGACATCACGACACTACACCATAAACGACTGCAAACACGTAAAACAAATCCACACACGAATTCATATTTATATTTTAAATGGGATATGTGAAAAGAAATTTAGTTTATAGCTTACACCCTAATAAATTATATTATACTATATTTTGCACTTCAACCCCTAATATTGCACCACTGTGATGATAAATATCAGATTGTCATATTGATTTCCTATAGATCTTTACTACGAACAGATGTTTTGACATGATGTATGTCCAATTTTTATTTAAATTGTAGTGTGTCTTTAAATTTTAGATAGTCCTTTGGCGCCAAAACATTTATAAATTGAGTGAGATTATGTATTCATTTTCAGTTCTGAAGAAGACCAATTGACTTGGTTGAAAGCGCTAAACTGGCATATTTTTTATTTTTATGTTGTGCACAGTATATGTACGTTTTTACGATATTCTGTGTGAGACTTTTTGCTCACCAGGATTTGTTTTACGTGTTTGCAGTCGTTTATGGTGTAGTGTCGTGATGTCTAATAAATTGTGAGCTTATCCAGCTACCTGTGGATTATTGAAGTTTGTCCAGCAATTTACTCGACTATTGAGCAGCATACGCTTATTGGTGTGACGAAGGTGATCATTGCTATCATGACATAATAAGGTACACTTCTTATCTGTCTGTCTCTCTTTCTCTGTTTCCCTCCTTTCTTGCCTTATGGGAAGTTTATTATAAAATATTTGACTGCCATGATCACATTTACAATATTATATTTGTATGCTTCTGGAGTTCTTCTCCCTGGAACTCAGTTGAAAACTGGTTCTGTTGATCAAGTTGGACCATCCTAGTAAACAGATGTCAAATAAATAAGAGTTAATTACCTACATGGGCTTCTGTTTCGAATATTGTACCCTTTTCAGCTACTATTAATTTCCCTTTTTTGTCAACCCTTTTTAAGGAGAATGCTAGTTTTTCTCTGTTATTAAACTCTGCTTAACAACTGTATGGATTTCTATTTTTCACTATGGAAATCAATTCCTTCCCTTGGCTCCTTCCAGATGATATAAAGTTTTCCTCTGAAGGGAAGCCTACTACGTAGACCTTCCATAAAAGATCCCTTTTCTCCTTCAGATCTCACAGTTATTCTTCAGAAACTGATACAGAACTCCTTGAACCAACAAAAAATGGTAATATGAGTTTTCCTTCTTGAAAAACATTTTTTTCTTGGTCACATTACATTGACAAAATGAATTTTCTGAACTTCAGACATTGTTACCAAGCCTCTTTATTTTTGTTTCATAAGATAAGGGTATCCCTTTGTACCAATCTCTATTTTTATAAAAAAATAGTCACAGAAACTAATATTAATCATTATTTCAAAACTGTCATTTATCATTCACAATTTTTCTAATTATGTTTAATTTTTGGGGGGACCAAACAGTACAGAAAATCTGACCAACTGTTTATCTCCCTTTCTTTCTAACTGCTTAGGCTAAACAGTCCAGTATGTTATCCTAGCCAAATAGATTACTGACTGTATTTTCACTGATTTATTCCCAAAATGGTTTAGATTTGTCTTGTTATCCTAGAGCCATTCTACCAAATATATGACTGCTTCATCAACCTTTCTGTCACTTGTTTTTACAATTCATAACCTTGTGACACATTATAAACTGGGCATTGTCTCCAGAAACAGACCTTCCTTTGGTTTGATGGTGCTCTGGTATATCCTTCCTTAAGGGCCTCCCAAGAATGATGTAACTGGGGACTCTACCCATCAGTAAAGAAGAAGGAAAAGGACAGCATCATATTTAGAAGTTATGTACTTACATAACTTGGTATGTGTGTTGTCCATTTTGATTTTTCCTCACCTTCTCTACCAGCCATCGACTGGCCTTATATTTTCCAGAAAGATATTGGACATTACATGAACTTGAGTTCCAAGCTTTCAGTCATAATTCTTTCTTGTCCTATCTCTATAAATCAGTAGACATAGGCAGCAAACTCGACCTGAGGAGTTAGAGGTAGTGTGGTGCATATGGGAAGAGGGAGGACCTCAAGATTAGGATCAAAAGTCTGAAAATGCGGCTGAATCAGATTTGAGTATTGGATCTGTGACCCCATCAGTGAGGAAGAATGAAAATGGACAACACATATACCAAGTTATGGTAAACACATAACTCCTAATTCTGAATACAGCTGACAAAAATAACATTGATTTTTTTTTTGCTTTATATACTGGTACCGTATATAGTCAAAACATGACAGAAGTCAGTAATGCTGAAATTAAAGAGCTCCAAAAGAGGAATTTTTATAAAAATGTGAACTGAACTATTTCTGTATTATTATTTTTTTCTGGGTGAAAATTTACTGTAACCATTTCAGGATATTTTAATCACTGGCTTGCAATACTACTATAACAGCAACGTGTTTACAATTGCAGAATGCTAGCAATGAATTGCAGAAAAAATTTTGTGCAAGTCAAACCACATAATCTTATTGCAGGTACATTGTGCAGTTTGTATTTCAGGTTCCTTTCATTTCTTTGATAGCAGTTTTGGCAGATGTAAAAAGGTCAAGAATGTTTGCCAAAACTACCTTTACTGATAGTGGAGTTTTCCACTTTGTGTGACCTCAGAGTTGGTAGTTAAACATTCAGGGTGTGGGAATATCACATGGGGGATGCAGGAAGAATTCCTCAGTGGTTTTGCTGTCTCAATGTGAATCCTGTATTTTACAGCTGCACAATTTTGAATATTAAGTAATAGTGTTGCTGCAGATTTTGATGTTATAAAATATGCATGGACCAAACCGGTTGGCTGATATGAATATATGAGATAAGGCAGAGAATTAGAAGTTCTAAGAAACCTGATACACAAGCTCCCATGTACCTCTTATGTGGGATACTGTGTTTCTGACATCCTCAACTGCTGGTCCAGTATTTAAGGACATCTCCTTGAGACGGGGTCCTTTTCTGGCAAAGGTGCTACTTATATATTTGCTGGTTAAGTTTTAGCAACTTATGATTTTCTGCTAATACCCAGATTAAGTGTGTACAGGAAAGACATTGCATTTGTGTAATAAAGCAATTACTTGTGACTGAACATGTGATTTTGTAATTGTTTGCTAAGTGTCACAACAGCATAGTTATAACCCATATAATAGTAAGTCTGTAAACTGAGAGAAACAACCTAGTTTTTAATTTAACTGTAGCATCAAGTGTATCCATTTTGTTGTCACTAGGTGCATACACATTCACAGAGTTAAAGACCTTAAAATGAGAGTCATATGAAAAAGATTCAGTTTAATGGCCAGCTTAATAATCGTATAACTGTTCCTTCATGAATAAAGCACATAGACATCACTGCTATTTTTATAAAATAAAGAAAACAAACATTCTGTAACACATATTAATGTTAGAGTCAATGTATTTCCTTTTTTAAGACTGTAAGAATATTGTTAAAATATTTACATAGTACTTCTGTACTATCCAGATGATTTACCATATTTTTCTGTACAATCTGTAAAGGATTAAGAGAAGTGTTTATCTAGTCAAAAAATTGTATTACATCATTCCGCAAAATGCTAGTTTTATTTGAGATCCTTGCCTGATGATTAAATTAAAATATGGATTTGTAATTTCATGTAAGTAATCTGCAGTAATGCTTGTGTCACCTAGAGACCTTAACCTGAGCTTAGCTTTACATACTTAAATCTGTTTTTTTTTCTTATCACATAAATGTCTTCTAATTTTCTTTCATAATTAAAATGTATAATTATGCAGATATAAAAATACTCTTACAAGTTCGGTCCATTTGAGAATTTCTTCCCAGGAGAAACTTTCCTTAGGAAATTTTTCCCGGAAATGCTGTAAAACAGCTTCAGGAACAAGAGGTTCATTCATTAATGAAGCTAGCACATCGGCAGTACCTCCCGATCCTGCAAGTATCAGCCACGGAGTGGAGTTATTCATTCCTTGGTAGACTCTCTGCAAAAACAGAATTCAAAGCCATATTAAATTGGCACTACAGGATTTACATTAGCATTTCAAGAAACTCAAAATCTTGCTTTCTGGCTACAGTAAAATTAGTATGAAATACACATTGTTTGAACAAATAAAATTTTGCGGGTCTGTTGTACTAGCTGCTGTCTAATCCATTGTAAATGTTATTATAAATTGCAACATACATATATTTCACAGTCATTAGTGTAAACTCATTTGGACATCTTTGATAATATTTAATAGTAAAATATTTGGAAGATGTACAGTGTACTGTTGGCATGACTGCTTGTACTTCAATGAATACATGAATGTAGAATGTATGAATGAATGAATGAATAGAGATTTCTGCTGAGGAGCAGTTTGCTAAATTTTTGTTGTTGAATCCTTAAGTCACGGAAGAAATTCCTTCAGATAGATAAAACCTAACCTGAGGTGCTGGCAGTTACAATTAGTTAGGGATTTTGACTTCTCATTCCCCACTTCTGTTCAGTTTTCATTGAATGAAAAATTTTGCAAAGACAATTTAATGAATTAATCATCGGATGAATTGATTTCCATCATATGCGTTTGACCCAATGGGTGTTAAGATAGAAGCTCAATTCTGTGGGTGCCAAAAATTTAACCACCATAGCCCACTTGCCAAACCTTTACTACCCAACTCAGATTTAACCTTCAAATTGATGTGTCTCCTAAATATAAATAACAGTGAAGGTTCCAGGGTTGCAATCAAGTTATCGTCAGACTTAAAAATATTGCACTTTTTACAAATCACCTCCCTAATAAGGTGGGAATACCCTCAAACCTTAAAATCATAGCTCGTTCAAAACATCTGCTATTTTTTACTTCTACAGTGAGCATTTTCAAGCTTTACTCCATTCACTGTAGCCTAACAGGGGTATAAAAATCACTCACTCTCCTCATGGTAACTTTTTCAGTGATGTCATTACCCAAATCTGAAGGGTACTCCCATCCATGAACATATTCAGTAATTTCAGCTTTTACAGGTGAAAGATTGGATCATCAGAAACCGTTCTGGAAAGCCTAATTAATTGTACCTTTACTAAAGTTTTTTTTTCTTTTTCTGGACATACAGATAACAACTTCTGAAGTACAAAAAAGAGTTAGATTAAGTAGGTTTCCTATAAATATTGGATATAAAACCTTAACTCACTTTTGCAATAGTTACATCTAAATAATTAACAAAATTAATTAACAGAATAAAACATATGGTTATAAGTAAATCTTAAGCCCTTAGTATGATTAATGTAACCAGTAAAGGGTAAAATCTTACTTGCATCCTCCTTCCAAAAAATCATTATATTGTCCAGAAACCTAGCATAGAAAGACCAACTAATAGAATATTTTGAATGGAGAATATAATCAGATTCCCATCTTCACATAATTATTGTTGTTTTATATATATATATATATATATATATATATATATATATATATATATATATATATATATATATATATATATATGTGTGTGTGTGTGTGTGTGTGTGTGTATCTATGAATGTATATATGTATAGGAGTGCAAACAGCATCCATGGCCACACCTTGGAGTTGTTGACAGTATTCACCCTCAAAAAAGCAAAATTGCTCTTTAGAACTATTTTCATAAACAGCAACATAAGTTCCACTTCTATAGCATTCAAAAATTCAAATGATAGAACAGATTCCTTGAACATATTCAAGCCTTCATCATGAGAAATTCTAGAAAAAAGATCCACCATGTCAACAGTAAGAAAACTCTGGTTCACCTCCCAAAGTATATTATTAACTGCAGACAAAAAAATCCCATGAATCCCTCAAAATAAGAGGGAATCTACAATTAAAGGGCTTCAAAAGTATATTTATGTAGACTGTCAGGGAGTCTGTTTTGCAATCCACTGCTGATACTATGGGTCTAAAGGGAGGCCAATTAATATCCTTATGGACTGTAGGAATTCCAAATATAGAGGGAATCAGAGGGTCCCTTATAGATAAAAAAGTAATACTTCCAGATTAATCATGCCCTGCATAATGAAGTCATAAAGTAAAACAATGTGTTTTTAATATGCAAGATAAGTCTCAGCTTTTGATACTAAGGCATATTTGCTCTTATCAAGCAACACATTTTACCAGAATAATTTATAGAGTTCATAACAACAGTACATGACCCTTTGTCTGGTCTCATGATATGGATGGAGATATCATGGGAAAGCACCCTTAACATCTTCCTCTCCTATCTGTCCAAATTGGAGAACACACTCCTGTATGTTTAAATGATGTAGTGTGAAATTTTCTTCAGTTCTGATGAAGTTCATGTTGTGAACGAAGGTGCTTAACTGAAGTTTGTTCAAATAAAATATTCTGCTGTTCTACTATGTAGTTTTTGTGGTTTTCTTGGAGTTTTAGAACAGTTGTGACGTCCACTGGGCTTGGATATTTCCTGGGGACTTTTAACTGTTTTTCTTTGATCTTCACATTTAGCAGAACATAGTACAGCTTGCCTTAAAGACTCTGACTTAACTGGGATGTAACATGAGCAAATCTGTTAAGACACTGGATACTTAGCAATAATGTGTATGCAATGCCTTAAGAGAGATGCTGTAGGTTGTGATGCATCTATAATGTTGACAAAACTGATTAAATCAGGCACAGAAGAATGAGATTCACTGGTCCACGTCAAGTTTCCGTATGAGTAGAACTCCCTCGTGAGCACCTGACCCCCTAGGCCTAGAAAATGCATTAGTGCTGCACCAAATGACACAGTGCTAGAATGCCTAGCATAAATATCATCCACTTTTCTGCTTTAAGGTGCTCAGTAGTGCCTTCCTGTGATACAGCTGAGTACTTCTTGTATGACATTTCTGAGGACATTAATATTACATCTTCTAGAAAGGCTTAGCTGAAGTGCCAGGAGAAGTTTTTAACATAATTCAATAATTATACAGCATTATCTCGATTTAATCCAGTTATAAAAAATGAAATTAAACTGGATAGATGTAAATTTTTAAACCTAATCATTATTAAGAGATATTCATGAAAGTACTTGTGTGCCATACTCAGGCCTATTTGTATTTAACCAGGTCCTTCTGCTTGAATAACATTTATATCCCAATATTAAGAAATGGAAATTATAACAACAGTATTCAATAATTATTGCTCTCAGATTTCTACATAAGCATGTATATGAGCTTGCTGCATCTTCCTTTCCCACTTATAGTCGTCAAGCCTTATCTTAATAATGAAGATGGTGCTCATCATTCTTGAAATTCGATAGCTTCCATCTTATCCAGACCTGGCAGTTAGGCCTAATATTTCTACTATCCATATTGTTATGTGCCTTATATTTAAGTAATCAAAATGACTCACATGTAGTCTTCTTCCAGGGTTATAGACATAACCACAAGCATCTTATACAACTACAAATTTCCTGAAGTAATATCACCTACTATTCATGATCCTTAACAGTATGCATTCTTACAACCATCCTGTATACCCTCTCTCAGCTTCCTGACAATCCAGTGTCCAGCCTCTAGTCATCTAACATTGTAATACCAAACTTCACATTCTAGTTTCCTTCATCTCTTCTATCTAAGATATTCAGATGATGCATTTCTATTTATATCAACCTGCCATGTAAATATATAGTGTCTAATTGGGTTCCTATTACTTTAGTGAACACAATGAACTGCAAACACTGTTTAGTCGAATGTCATTATGCGAAATGGCAAAATACTGAAAGCACGGATCAGCGATTTTTTTCCTAGGGAATAAAAATCACTAGGCCACTTTTGGGACTTTGTCATTTCCTTCACTGTGGTGCGATCTCAGAGTTGGTATATTTAAGTAGGGATGTGTCGGAGGCATAGCACCCCAATTTTGATTTTTTTTTTTTTTTTTTTTTTTTTACGGATCAGTGATTTTTTTTTTTCCTGGGGAAAAACAAATTGCTGATCCGTGTGTTCGACGTTTTGGGTTTTCGGGGATTGTGGGTCAATTATATAGCATTCGCAATTCAGTGCGTTCGCCTATATAACATAAACCCGTCTTAAGTTTTGTATTATTCTGCATTCAAGTATTGTCATACCACCATCTCCATTGTATTTTGTAGCCTCATTTTTTTTTGGAAAACTTCCTTTGCACTCATCTGTGGGTCTCTGTGGCTCCTGTTGCTATACTGAAAAAAGAGTTATGTACTTACCATAACTTGGAATTTGTACTATCCAGTGTCATTACTCATCACGAATGGGTCTTGGATCCGACCTTGTATCTAAGCCAGCAACTTATGGACAGATCCAGAGCTCAAGCTCCTCTCCTTCCAATAATCCCCTGCTGACCTCTAACCCTCAGATTGAGTTTAACAGTCTGCACAGTATATAAACTATCCTAAAAGCAAGCCACTCAAGCTCTACCAGATCCCAAGAAGGCAGGGGGAAGGAGGGCGGGAATGTGATGAATAATGACATTGGATAGCACAGATTCCAAGTTATGGTAAGTATATAACTCTTTATCTGATGTAATCCATGTCATTATTCATCATGAATTGGTCAGAATCTCCAGCTACTGTGAACCGTGGGTGTCCTCAAGAAAAGATATGCCAGAGCACTGAGGAACCAAAGAAACCCTGTTCCTAGACACCAAGTCCAACTTGTAATGCAAACTGAAAGTGTAAGGATTTGACCAAGTAGCAGCAGCACAAATCTCATCCAAGGAAAGTTATCCAAAAAGCTGAAGACGTGGCCACCGACCTAGTTGGGCCTTAACTGGTCTACATAGCCCCACATGCCTGCTATCACAAATGTAGGAAATACAGCTGGTAATCCATCTGGAAATAATTACTTTGGAAATTGGCAGACCCTTTCTGTTTTGAGAAAAGCTACGAAGAGCTGGTCTGACTTCCAAAATTCCTCAGTCTATTTTCAGATAGAAACGTAATTGTCTATGAACATCTAAACAATGCAAGATATATTCTCCTTTGTTAGAATAATTAGGGAAGAAAACTGGTAGTTATATTGATTGATTGAGTTTAGCCTTCTAAACCACTTTCAGAATAAACAAAGGATTTGTTCTAAGGGACACCCTGTCCTTGTGAATGACCAAAAATGGGGGGTATAAGGCTTAGAGCTTGCAGTTCTGAGACTCTCTTGGCAGAGGTAATGGCCACTAAAAATGCTTTCTTCCAAGACAAGTACCCAATGTCACAAGATGCGTCTGGTTCAAAGAGCTTTTGTGTCAAGGACTGCAGCACCAAGGTCAAATCCCATGGTGGAGAAGGATCATTGATAGGCGGTCTAAGAAAAAAAACTCCTTTCATAAAGGCTTTGCACAGTTTAGAAGAAAAAGTAGGCTCCTTATTCAAATGGAAATTAGAAATCGCCACAAATTGGAACTTAATCATAGAGAAACTCATACCATCCTGAAAGAGAGAAGACAGGAACAGCAAATTATCAGGAATTGGGGCCTCAAAAGGATCCAAATTATGCTGTCTGGCCCAGATAGAAAACCTTTTCCATTTACTGGAGTATACCTTCTTTGTAGATGGCTTCTGAGATGCCAAGATGACGCTCCTCCCCCGAGAAGGAAGCCTGGATAGCGAAAGGATTACTGGAACTGGAGAAACCATGTGGTTACATGGAGAGTCCAGAGATTAGGAAGTGGAAGCCCTCAGGGATGGGAAATGAGATTCGGAATGGGATCCAATGTCCAGGGACGCTACTTCAGATGAAACTGTAGAAGGGAGAACCATGCCTGACAAGACCAAAAGGGGGCAATGAGGATGACAGGGGTCTTGAGGTGGCAAGATTTCTGTAAGACCTAGAGTATCAGAGGAGTAGGAGGGTAAGCATAGAGGAGTCCCAGCAGCTAGTTGTGAATCAGAGCATCCCTGCGTGACTCGCCCAACTGGAGGGACCAGTACAAAATAATTGCTGCATTTGTGGTTGACTGGGGAAGCAAAGCAATCATAGCATGGCTGACCCCAGCCTTCTAAAATCTGACTTGCTACTGATTGATTCAGGGACCACTCATGGGGACTCAAGACATACCTGCTGAGTTTGTCAGCCAGCCTGTTGGAACTGCCGGAAATGTGAGTTGCAAGAAGAAAGTGCCTGGAGTACATTGCCCATTCCCACACTCTCATGGCCTCTCTGTATAGAGGATAAGACCGTGTTTCCCCCTTGCTTATTGATATACCAGACCACCGCCATGTTGTCCATTTGAATTGCTATGGTCCACAGAGGGAAGTACTCCTGAAAGGCTTGCAATATTAGAAGGACTGTTGTCATCTCCAGGACATCTGTGGGGGACCATGTGCCTTGAACCATCCTGTCCAGAAAATGCCCCCACCCCAACAGGGAGGCATCCATGCATGGTCACTGTGGCCTTGGGAGGGGAAGACAAATTGGCCTGCCTAGAATTAGGTCCTGTTACTAAAGCCTCTAAGTGAGGTGATTTCTGCACACCTAAGTCATCTTGATGGTCATGGAGATTGGATGAACCTGAGTGGACCACTGGACTGCCAGGCTCCATTAAAGAATGTGCATCAGATACTTGGTGAGGGGCACTAACTGGATGGCAGCCACTACTGAACCTAATGCTTGAAGAATAAGATGAACTGATGGGCGGATGCTTGAAGAATAAGATGAACTGATGGGCATTCTAGATCCAGCAAATGAGATACCTGATCTCAAGAATAAGATGAACTGATGGGCATTCTAGATCCAGCAAACAGGATACTTGATCTTGAATAAGCTGGACCCTGTGTAAGGGTAGTGCTAAAGTCTCCACTACTGTGACCAGTTGGACCCTGATGACCTCTAAGTTTTGGCATGGAAAAAGATTGGATTTGGGCAAACTGACTTTGAAGCCTAGATGCTGAAAAGTTTGAAGGTGTAACTGGTGGCCATTACTAGTTGATGCCTTATGGGGGCTGTGAAGAGCCAATTATTTGGGTACAGGAAGACCTGGAATCCTTGCAGCCAGAGATAAGTTACCACCATTGCCATGCATTTAGTAAACACCTGGGGGGCTGTGGTAAGTCCAAAGGAGAGGGCTCTGAACTGGTAATGATTGGCCCCTAACTGAAAGCACAGGTGGCTCCTGGAGCATCTGTTGAGCTTGATATGATGGTACGCATCCTTGAGATCCACTGAGCACATCCAGACATCCTTGTGCAACAGAGGCAGAATGGAATGGACAGTGACCATCTGGAACTTGGACTTCTTGACCGATAGGTTTAGTTCGCTGTGGTCAAAAAATGGACATAGGTCCCCAGTCTTTTTTGGCACCAAAAATAAGCATTAGTTCCAGACCGTCATTGTCCTGTTGAGACCTCTTGAATGGCTCATTTTTGAAGAAGGTCTTGAACCTCGAGATAGGCCAACTCCCTCTGGTGGGGTGGAATGTCTGGAAGAGATTTTAGAAATGGAGGGGGCTGAATAAATGGTATGAAGTAACCCAGGAAATAATCTTTAACACCCACTGATCGGAGGTGAGACTTGTACAGGCTAATGGGTGAAGAGAGAATTGATCACCGACTGCCTCCAGGGTAGGACAGTTGGGCAGCGCTTCAGGAGCACTGAAAAGGTTTCTCAGAAAAGGGTTCCCTGGAGCCCTGATTCTGTGGACCCTCTCTGCCTCTGAGGTGGTGTCTACCATTGAATCCCTTCCCTGGTTTGTGGAAGAGGATTCTTGGGGAGCATCCCTGGAAGGAGGTCAGAGTCTTGTGGAACCAGAGATTCTCACTACCCCTTTGAGTCTTGGAAAAGGAATGTTGGGGAGTAGAGAACTTGATTCTTACTGTGGACAGAGTCTTGCCCTCCTGCTCACTGTGGATCAATGTTTCCTTGACAGAAGGTCCAAACAGGATTGAGCCGTCAAAGGGGGCATTAGTAAAGGATGCTCTAAAGGGTTTCGCCGCTCAAGAGGTGGCCTCTGCTGCATTGGAGATCAGCCTCATCAAAGCATTAGCCAAGGAAGTCAGAGCAGTCTGCTTAGGAGAGACCAGTTTAAGACTGTCCTGAGGCAGTAACTCTGTAAGAGAGGTGGTGAGTTCAGACACCAAGTCCCTCTAATGCCAGGTAAAGTGTGCCATATAGTTAGTTGATCTCAGTCCAAATATAGCTGAGACAGACATTCTCTTTCCAAAGCAATCAATCACCTGAGACTCTCTGTTCGGGGGGTTGGACCGAGGAGCTCTGCTCCACCAGCTCCTTCTTAGCCGTAGTGGCCACCACAATGACATCGACAGGGATGCCCTTACTCCAAAAGGCTTTATCCTTGGGAGGACTGAGGAATTTATTGGCTTTTTTGGGACCAGTTTCACTGTATTTGGCTCCCTCCAAGCCCTGCTGGAGATAAGCTCCACAAGCTCATTGGCAGGTGGTATACCCAAGTAGAAGATGGGCCTATCCCAAAGGCCTTCAGAAACACAAATTCCTCTAAAGATGGGGTGGGGGAAGACCAACAGCCTTTTTACTTGAGAATTTCGAGGAAGTCCCCGAAGGACCACTTCCTCAGACGGACATCTGTGGGACCCATCTCCCTCCTCAAAATCCATGTCCTCCATGAGGTACTCTCTGGAGGAGTCCAAGTGTCTCCTCTTACATGTTCTCTTTTGAGGGGGTTCCTCCATGGTAGGCTCAGAGGAGGACTCAGATAAGACAGGAACCCGAAGTGGGGCAGTGCCCATCTGAAGGCATTAATAGGAGGGCTGACCCTGGAAGGACAATGAAGCCTCACCACCCAAAACTGAGAGAGAGGCTGGGGAGGACATAGAGACAAAGGAGAGGTGACTGACAAGCTGGAGAGGGTCCTCTCTACCACCTGGAAGGTTGACAGACTGGAAAAAGCCCCCCACTCCTTCCCCACAACTGGGGCTGCCAGGGGTGAAGAAGAGACCCCGATGTAGCACCAGTAGCTGCCGACGATATTGGCCCTGAGCTGCCCAGTGCCAAAGCCCCCAAGGGAAGGGAACAGATCAAGAGTTCCAGGCCTGAACCCACCCCCAGAGAACTTGGACTGACCTCACAGGGATGAGGCACAGCCTGTTCTGAGGACAGTGGAACAGAGCCGGCCAGGGACCCTGACAGTGTCAAGAAGGGAGGAGTACCAGACACTGTTGGCCTCTCACCTGGAATGTTCTGGTCTTGATGTTCTGAAACCAGATGGATCAGAAGAGGAGAATGGAGAATTGATCTCCTGGAGGAATTGGATGAGGGGCTCTCAATAATATTTGGCTCTGATAAGATACATTGATCCAAAAGTCTGGTCAGATCTGATGGTTTGGGTGGCATGGACGAGTCCAATAGTTAGATTGGATCTGGGAAAGGCTTGCTCCGAGTCAGATCTGATGATCTCTGCAGGGTAGAGACCTCGGATCTGAGAGGCTGATCTGAGGCTCTCGGAGTGGAAGAGCTCAGATCTAAATCCAAAGAGGCTGGACTAGAATCTGGGAATCTGCGATCTGAGATCCTCGGCTTTTTGGAGACAGAAGGAGACCCTTTTGAAGGAGGGGGAGGTCTCTTCTTAGGATCCTGAGAGGGCTTGGTGAGACAGTCCAAAGGCAGGGGACCACCCTGAGCCAAGTCCTTCAGAAGTAATTTGCTGTGGTTCTCCATAAGAGCCCTGGGGTTGAATGCAGCAGAAATGTCACATTCAACCTCCAGGTGAGCTGCTCCCAAACAGTAAAGATGCTCCTTGTGCGAATTGCATGAGGAGCATCGTTTGAAACCCAAGGGTTTCTCAGCCATACTCTCATACACACACACACACACACACACACACACACACACACACACACACACACACAAAAAGAGAAGTTGTTATTTGCCTTTCGGCTTTTCCCGGTAAGGGGTCGCCACAGCGGAACTCTGGTCCGCTAATGATTGGCAGTAGATTTTTACGAAACGCCGAGGTGCCAGCTTGATTCTCAACCTTCAACAAAAGCATGCCCATTTACGCATGCATGTCTTTCGAACGCTACCCAACCACGGGGAGGACATGCAGACTCCACACAGAAGGCACTCCCAAGCCCAGCCAAGAATCGAATGGGAGAACCTCTTCCTGTGAGGTAACAATGCTACCACTGTACCACCGCGGCCTTTCACAAAAAAAGAGAAGTAAAGAAAAAAAAAATTTATTTATTTTTTTACAAGAGGTAGGGGAAAGGGTGGGAAAAAGACTACTGAGGAAACTGGGAGGGAATAACTAACGCTATGCTACAGATATAGCTATGGGAGGGGAGGTAAGCTATGCTAGACTGCACTAACTAGCTAAAAGTAGAAGAAGGAACTGTAAAGAAAGCAAGAAATAGGCACTTATCTACTCTAGAAGATGCTCTAGCCCAGATCACATCCTAAGCATTCAGCGGTAAATGAGATCTGAGGGTTAGAGATCAGCAGGGGATTATGGGAAGGTGAGTAGCGTGAGCTCTGGATCTGTCCATCAGTTGCCGGCTCGGAACCGAGGTCAGATCCAAGACCTATTCATGATGAATAATTCCATGGATAGCATTAGATCCTCTACTTCATCCTTAGCCAGACATGACATGTTCCCTTTCATGGAACATTTCTCTGCATATATAATACTCTACCTTACATCAACATTGTCAATGTCATTTTCCTGTCTGTGTAAGTGGACTCCTGATGACTACCATAAGTGCTTGTACACATTCAGCATTTACCTCAGCTGCTCATACTTTAACCTGTCTGCAAGATGATCTAACACAGTCTGGGTGTGGATCTCTGCCACAGTCTCCACAAGAAGCTGCTTGTCATGCAGTGGCCTGGCCACATGCATAAGTAATAAACATTGTGGTTCATCGCACATCCAATGTAAATAGTGATGGCTTAGCCACAATTATGGACATGATGTTTTTGAGTCTCCAGGTATATCTATAAGTGGTGATTTTCCAGACAACTTGGTAGCAAAGGTTGGACAAGATGCTAAAAAGATGATGGTGGTGTAATAAATTAAGTTACCGGAAAAGCACCATAACTGAACCAGTTTAGGTTTGCAAACCATGATAAAGTTATGGGCATATGTGAATTGGTATGTACTATAATAATACATAGAGAAGAACATTATGTGCAGGTATTTAAACTGCTCTAAGTATAATTATAGTATAAAACAACTCATGTATGCTGAATCAGAAGATATTACTACAACCTTAAAAAAATAAAAATATATTCTTATTTTGTAAAATGGAATTTGGAACCAATGCTGTTTTGGGAATCCAATTAACATTTGGAAAATATCTGACATAAGTTGCAGTTGTAGGTATGGTGCAGTATCTGCAAATATATCCTGATGTTCTAAAACAGATACTTGCCACGTATTTCCATGTATTACACAGAAGTACACTGAACTGCCAAATAATTTTGATTGTGACAGTATAGAAATTTGAGGGCCATCTCTCTAACTGAAGAGTAGAGACTGTGAGAATATTTGACATCCCTGAAACTGTTGTCCTTCTGAACACACTACTGAATACACCTGTTGATATACCATAGCCTTCATACACATGAAGAGTCTTACATTTGCTTTAAGGTTAATCTGTAAATTCTACAGAATAAAAATTATGAATAGTGAAGATGGCATTTCAAAGTAATTTTAATAATTTGCTTATGAAACAGTGACCTCATTAAAATGCTGAACATGCAAAATACTATGTACCATTTTTTTGCAGGAAGAAACATGCATGCAGGATCAGTAGAAAACTTTACTTAGCTTCATTGGTATCTTACTACTTTATTTTCATTTTACATATAAAATTTAATTTCAAACAGCTTTACTTACTTCTAAAGTCTTTGGGCATCCATTTACTAGCATACATAACACAGGTATTTCTATACTTCCAGAGCCTGTAGGAAATAAAAAGAAAAACATTACGTTAGAGCTTTATGAAAAAATAATACCTGTGTGAATATAAGTAACTAAGCTACATTTGATCCAGGCTGTGTTTATTAATCACATTAAAGTAATTAAGACATTGCCTGTATTTATTGTTACTGTTCACCATGAATGGGCACATAACACTCAGTAATATCATGGGGACCGTATCAACATATTTTACTTATTAGTAGATAAATTATGCATCATCACAATGTTACTGTTTCAGAAATACTTATCTTTCAGTGAAACAACTGATATTTTTTCAGTATGTGACTCAGGTAAAAAAAATGCAAGAAATATAGTGCAGGAAACGAGAGTGAAAAATAACGTCTCACTGCCCTTATTGCCAGTATACATTCACTTTTAAGTATATAACATATAAACTACTGGCATAAAATGTTCTTAGTGTGGAATTGTCTTTTAATTTTATGTCTTGGCATTCCAAACTGTTTAAAGCTAAACAGAATATTTAATATATTCTGTTACTGCATTTTGCCCTGTTTAGCTTAACTAATGGGTTTAGCAGAGATAATATTTACTTCAGTGTAAACATTTGCAGGTTGCCTTTAATTCCAAATAACCACTGGATATCTTTCTGTGAAGCAATATTTTTAAACTAGATTTTTATTACCATACATCCGTGCAAAAATCATTTAGGAAGTAACACTGGACAGCTGCCTTGTAGTTTTTTAAGGTGCTGATTATGTCATGCTAGTCTGCTAGTTACTTGTTTTGAGAAGAGGTGCTTAATGGAATGTGACCCGTTTGACTTGATTACAATACGTGTTTACTGTGTCAGGGAATATAATGAGAATATAATATATTACATGACTGTCACCTTACAACTGAGTAGCAATAGCAACCTTAGAGACATAACATTTCACTAGTGGGTTGCTGGGGGTGAGGGAGAACAGCCCTTACGTGGAAATGTAGCAGACTTCATACCGCAAATAAAATATAGTTTCATTTTTGATATTATAATAGATAAAGCTCTCGCAAATTAAACTGTATCTGTTTGACCAAATGGAAAAAATATCTACATAGAAATATGAAGCAACAAATGGATGCACTTATAGTATAAAAACGGCATACCTCTGAACTGTCCAGATTTTCACAGAATGTCCAGATTTTTGCCTCATATTTTTGGTCTGTTCCTCATAAAATTTGTGATTTTCTGGCAAATCACTGAGGACTGAAGTCAGCAAACAATGACCTATGTTTGAATTTCAGACTTCATATCTTTCAGAAAATGCATGCTAACACAAATCATGTTATTCTAGCAACTTACTAAGCTTATATGAGCAACATTTAAAATCTGTCCCTTTCTTGGGTCTTTGTTTTACAGTTTGTCCAGATTTCTAGCAATAAGAGGTTAAGAGGCATTAAAAACACTATAACTCAAAATGACAGGTGAGAAACACCCACACCCCCATATGGAGGGCTTTGCCTTTCATACAACCCATATTATATATATATATATATATATATATATATATATATATATATATATATATAATATAATATATATATATACAACAAAACTTAAATGTATAATTTCATAATACCATGTATCTGAAATAGAGCCTCCAATCTAAAATGCTGATAGAAACTTTACTTTTGCAAGGCAATTTAAGAAGCATTTAGCATATGTATGCTGTATAGCAATTTTAAATTACCAGGTACTTCTGAAAAGTGATGTTTCAGAGCCTAGACAGTGAATTTAAAACATTCAGAAATTTGGCATTTGAAATAAGTACATGTTCCCAGAATTTATAAGTTGTTCCTTCTCTCTGTCCCTATTAATTCCAGTTCTGTAATTGGAAAGGGGAGAGGTGTCAATTCCGAACCACTGTTGGAGAGGCGTAGATTTTTAATGCCTGTGTCTAGTTTGCTAGTTCCCATTGTGGTGGAATTTAAATTGTGTACTTTTGCTGAACTCACTTTCTTTTACTGTTGAGTTGAGCTGTGGATGTAACCATTGAGGAGTCAAGAATCTAAGTTCAGAGCCCTTTGACCTCTGAGTCGTATCTGCTGATCATAACATATCTCTGCAACATGCAAAGCACAGCCTGCTCAGAATTAATGTTACTAGGAGCAGGTATCAGTCAAGCAACTCCTAGCTTCTGTCAGAGAGAGCAAAGTTCTTACCTCCTGTCCCTGACTGTTAAGTTTACATTTCAGTGAGAATATTTCCACTTTCAAATTTTGGATTGTTGCATAGTTCACCACTCATTTTTGTTGAGCTGTGCATTGTGTTTTACAGGCCAGTATAAGTGAAGGTCAGTAAACCCTTTATTACCCACTTTTTTATCTGATTATGAAAAAGCCCCCCCTGTTTATGGGAATTTTTGTTTTGCCCTTTGCCACTTCTAACAAGTACCACTCTGTACCATCATCAGCAAGCTGTCTGCCCTGAAGTACTAATGTTCTCTTCATTTTTATATATGTGTATTGTTCTTTTGGTTAACATTTCTACTATTTTATACTATCATCTTATATGTGCTGTGTCCTACATTTTCAAGTATTTTGCCTAACCTTTTATACTGTGTGACATTTATTTATTTTACATATACTGATCAGGTGAGTATGCTAGTCCAGTGACCCTTTTCAGGCCCAGTCTGGGTCTAGAAGGCATATATTGCAGGCATTACTAAAGATTATATCGATTTATAAGCCATTACACTATGATGATTGACAGTATCAACATCTTTCAGTATCACTTTATATACAATTATTTTAGTGAGGTGATTAGAAAGTAAAGAATTTGCACCGGTAAATAGATTTTAATTGGAATAATAGAAGGAGAAGTGGGATGCTAATAACATTGAAGAAAGGAAGCATAACTGGATTGCTCTTTTCTTTTTTGGTATTTATGATTCGTTTTTTTTTTTTTTTTTTTTTTTGCTAAATCAGTTTGATAGATGGGAATCATGTTTTTGATGGTGGATGGTGGAGATTTGTTACTATAAATGTTCATGTTATCAGAGAAGTCAATGATCTTGATCTGTGGAAGATTGCTGGGAAGTGTATTGCTAAATAAAGAAAAATAGCTAGCTTATCTGGCAACCTGTGCAGTTCTCAGAACTAGATCCCCACCCCAACTTTAATTTGAGGACCAAAGAAAGAAAAAAGTTGGTGTTAACCTTGATTGAACCTCCCCTAAAAGAAAGCTGCATCTGAGTCTTGCTACAGTTAAACTACACTGCTTCAGTCATGATTGCAAGCAATTCCAGTCCTGCACTTCTGCCTGACATCTAGAGGAGCAAACAACAGCAACTTCTCAACTGTCCGAACTTTTGCAGCATGCCCCTTATTTTGCCGTTCACCACAAATATTTGAAATTTCTTGTAAATCACAGAAGACTACATTCAGTCCATAATGCTAGACATTACAGTTTCATACTTTTCATTGTTCAGAAAATGCATGACGTTGATGCTGATGATGGTAACGCAACATATGTTGTTCTATAATTTTCCAAGTGAGTTACTGTAATATTTAAACATTGTCACCTAACTTTGGCCTTTTCCCAAATTATTTTAGCTTTGTCTCCCAACAACCTGAGGAACCAAAAAAGGTATTTACATTTACATTGAAGACCAAAAATGGTATTCCTGTATTTGTCTTTGTTTACCGGAAAAGTCCAATACCCATTTTCAGAGGAGGCCCAGGGAGAAAAGCTCCATTTGTTTACATTGCATTATACTAAGTTCCAGATAAACACAGAGACGTTACATTTCTATTTACATTTATACACAAACAGTAGTTACATTTATGTACTAGGATTCTGCAGAAGTGGAAGTTACTAAAGAGAAAGCCCATGTGGTTTTATAGGCAACAGTTATGTATAAAAATTGTTTTGTTATTTCATTGAAAGGTTGAGGGTATTGTACAGTAAACACAAAGTTTCAAAAAAACAAATCTTTTGCTTTTCTTTGCTGAAACTGTGGCAACTGCCTTACTGGAAATGTAACAAGCAACTTTGTGTGTACATTTGTGTGAGTATATGTGTATAAGTGTGGGGATATGCATCTGAGTTCTGCAAATGTGTGCAAAATATTTTGTGTGTGTGTGTGTGTGTGTGTGTGTGTGTGTGTGTGTGTGTGTGTGTGTGTGTGTACATTAAATACGTCCATAAGGTATATATGTGTATTGTAGATGTAAAATATGTCCACCAGCAGCAATTACATATTCTACAGAATCTATCAAACATTAGGTAAAGGAACTGATCACCACCATTAGCCCCATTTTTCCCATTTTCTACATGGGGTCGAGATGTTGTGTCAGCTGTTGGTATCTCTCTATTCAATGAACGTCTTCTACCTTTTTCAACAGTCATGCCTGACTGTTGCAGGTCTTCTCTCACATAATGCATCCATCTCCTTGCTGGACACCCTCATTTCCTCTTGCTTCTTCCATTGAGTCCCAAATCTTCTTCACCTGATTTTTCTGCATTCCTACACATGTGCTTGAACAGCAATAATCTGTTCCCTTTGAGCTTCACTGTAATTGGATATACTTGGGTTTCTGACAAATGGCCTCATTTCTTCATCTGTCCCACAGTGTGCATCCTACCACCCACCTCATGCTCTTCATCTCCAGCACCTCTAGCTTAAACTGGTCTGTCTTCACTGCCATGGTTTCTGTACCATACATACTGGTTGCACCACAGTTTTGTAGTCCTCATTTTTCAGGTTCTCTTCTATCATACACTATCCCTGACACTCTATGTCAGTTGGCTGCAGCCCCTCCTATTCTAGCTTTGACCTCCTCATTCAGACCTTTCTTATCAACAACCTCTCCCAGGTACCTGAAGCTGATAACTTGTACCACTATTTTTTCTTCTATCTAAATTCTCAGCTTCTGCTGATTATCACATTTGCTGCTTTTGCATTACTCTTATCTGTACTCAGTTTCAATACATGTGCCTTCAGTTTTGCATTACATTCCCCATTCTTTGCAGAAGTTCTTGTTCAGAGTCTGCCTTTAATGCAACATTATTTGCAAGCAGCAACTTTGCTGACCTGTTCCTTCTGAACTGCAGTGGCGGCTGGTGAATTTAAATCAAAGGGGGGCTGCAGAAGACAGTTGAATGGGTGGGGCCAATGAGAAGGGGTGTGGCCATCTTGAAAAGGGTGGAGCTATGCTGAAAACTGCAAAAACTGGGACTTTAATTAAATACGCCGCCCTGGGTGTCAAACCATCATTATGAGAGTCCAATCAAGACAAAATGAAGTGTAGAAGAAAACAAGTATTTCAATGCATCAGCTACATGACAGCTTACTTAATATCTAGATTGAAACAAAAAGGTTGTGAGGCTTGAAAAAATAAATTAATTTTTAAATACATTACTGGAATGCCAGTCAAAATCAAGTATAAAAAAAGCAAGCAGCACTCAACTCAAACCATTTCTCCTTGCACTGCAGTTCTAATTATAATTTATATTCAATTTTACAAAAGTACCAAGTAACATGCTAAAAGTAGCAATTGCTGTGATATCCCCACTTGTAAAAATGTTTCTTATCCAAAAAAGACCTGCTGCTTAACAACAACTACCTACTTGTTTCATGGGGAAAATCAAAGTAAAAAATAAACAACAAACAAGAAACAAACTCAAGATAAATTGCTTAAAGGATTACTGCACAGGTTATGGACCACACATGATAGATTGCATTTTGTTTAGTTTACGTGGACGTGTAAAGCCTGCAAAGATGACTGCAAGTTTCCAACAAATGTAACGAGGTTCTGAAAATACTGTAATCCTGTTCTTTATTACAAATACTATCATATGCATTTCAATAACAAAGGCTTATACGCTATCTAGTTATGTAAATATTCTCTGCATGGCAACAACAAAAAGGCTTTCAATGTTGGTAATTCTTTAACAGTATGCTTATTAAAGCTTACCTGCATCTTACAATCTCAGACAAGCTTACCTGATGGTCATTAAAGCATTGCTAGTTAAACACAGACCAACAGGTACTGCAACAACATGCATTTTCTGAATAAGAAGCATAAATCAACAGTATAAAAATATGACAGAAAACCAGAACATTCTGCAAAATCAAGGACGGATGAAAAGCCACTGTAGTACTTGTGTCTATCTTGGATGGGGGGATACTTGCACACTTACACTGCATAACTGCTCCTTGTCTTGCTTGGACACATCCAGAGTCACTACATGGGGCAGTGGGGTACAACAAGTATGTCACAATTTGAAATGTCTCTGGCTGACGGTGATGGCCCTGACATATTTGTCATATCTTTCAACCTCAGAGCATGAAATCTGGACAAAACCATAAATAGAAGTGGGACAAAGGTCCAAAAATAAGGACAATTTTAAATATTGCTCTTATAAACCTAGATAATTAAAAAGATAATAGAATAGTAGATCTTGCATTAGTATGAATTTTCTGAAGGGTATGGAATCTGAAACAAATGTCTGTCATTATTTATCATCTAACTAATAGAATAATGTATCAGCTAGTTGTCCTTGTACAGATACTGGAGCAGATTTACTTCTGAATTACTGACTTTCTGACTTATTCTTTGAAAATGAACTGCTGTAACCATTTAATGTAACTCATTATTTCACATGCGTTTAGTAGCAGACCTGATAATTGTCTTAACTTCACTTCAGTCTGTTTGATGAATTTTATATTTTATTGTTACTTGTTTTTATTACTTTATACATTGCCGTTGCATTGTTTTAATGTTGAACTCAGTGCTTTGCTGAAAAGCACTGTAATGAAATGCATGTTGAAGATGAAGATGAGGGGACATATGAGTTTAAACTATCATCCATGTGTGCTTTGTAGATCTGGAGAATGCCCCTTTCTCCTGCTGTCCTTGTCTCCCATTTCTACCCCTCCTAGGGTCAAAATCAGGTTTAATAATTGAGTTGGCCCCTTTAAAGTAGTGTGCTGCTTTTCCTGTCTTCTTGTACTTCAGTGCATATGAATACACTGTGATATGTGTCTCCTCTATGATCATCAGCTTTTCTCAACTGAATTATAGCCACAACTGTAAATGTTCCTGTTTTTCCACAGGTCCATTGCCAGTGGGATAATTAAACAGTTGTAGCCAAAGCTGCAAGTTTTAACCTCCTTAATTGGTAATAAGCTTCAGATCGCATCGCCCTATGAGCTGTACCTGCTGGAATCGAACCGCAGTTAAGCTAGCCTGTTTCTGAATCCCAGTTTCTTGTAATGTATTTAATACATCTCTAATATCCCATTTCCTTGAAGGCACTTCCATACTGTCATCTTTATTTGCAATTCTGATCTCATCCTTGTCATTATTGCAATACTGTTTAAATTTTTTTTTGTTGCTTTCCTGAAGTGCTAAAACATATTTTTGTGGTTGTTGAGAGTTGTATTATGTTACAACAATGATTTTTGCTAAGGACATTCATGCTAGTACAACTCAGTCAATCATTAGCAATATTGTATTATTTCAGATTAAAATCAAAAATATTAAAACTAAAGTGAACAATATCTGAAATGCCAATCAAAATAAATGACAGGCTCTGTTTCAGTTCACTAGTTTATGATCTGCTCTTATTAAATTCTGAAACGAATATGAGCAGTTTACATCTAACTTTTGGGTTACTGCTTAGTATCTCTCCATTCTTTCCTTACTTATCCCCTTCCCAAAATGATTGTAATTTAGAATGTCTTTGCTGGCTTGATAACTGCCCTCTTAAATCCAGTTTACTTTCTAACATCTTGTTATTTAGCTCTTCTGTTGAACATTTATGACATCCGCCCATCTCAAAAAGGATGTGGAGTGAGCTACAGTGCGAAGGACTGAGTTCTAGTAAAACAGAGACAGGGTGTGATTGATGTTTCTCAAAATAACCTAAAGAAATTGAGAGGACAATGATTTCTGCAGGGAAGTGGTGAGGCAAGGACATGTCCTCATCTGAGTGTGATGGATAACTGGTTATTGCAAGGAAGTGGTGAGGCAAAAAGGTACCATCACCTGCTGGAATGGAAAATTGCTATTGAAGGCAAGTGATAAAGCAGAGCAATGACTTCACCTGAGTGAAATATGTTGATGTGGGTGGTACGAAAGGAAAATGCCCCACATACTGGTAAGGACTGACAAGCTAACTGGATAGTATATGATAATGGTACTAAATGGTAAATGATAATAATAACAGAATGGGGGACTCTCCATCTAACCAGTGGTTGAAAAGTCTATATTACCAAATCAAAAAGTCATGTAATCGAACAACATTAACATCAAAAATGCCATTTATCGAAGTTGCAGCCCCCACACCCCCTACCGCTAATTACATATACTAACTCCTTGATCACACTACAGTGAAGAAAGGGCAAATTTTCCAATCTTCACTGTACTGCGATCTCACTATAAATACCTTGATGAATGGCAGCTTGATGTGAAATGCCATTCAATGACATGACTTTTCGATTTGGTGATATAGACCTGTTAAAAAGCGCATGAGACCATGTCTGTAGGTATTTTATAGTAGGTTAAATCATACTAACAGATGCTCTCCAAAGCTTGAATAGTGTTAAAGCAATTTAACATTCTTACTTTCAAAGGTGCCAGACCAGCAGCCACTGTTTTAACAAACTGCCATATCTGTTGCTAGACTTTAGAAGTGTTCTAAATTTAAGGGTGACAAGCCATTGGTTGGGGCTGGCAGGAGATAAGGATGAAGTGGAATCAATGAATCGGTGACAAGGCTCTTGTTGACTATAAATACATGTAGAAAAAAGTCATTCAATGGTAATAAGCTGATGTTCCCTGGGTCAAATTGTAATAAGCATTTGTATTGCTGCTTGTTACCCTGCCACCTTGAAGAAGTAATTGTGGATGTACACATTTAGATGTTTTGTTATAAATAAACTCTGATGCCAAGATGCTCCTGGTGTGGTTATGGTGTGGGGTGAGGCCTAATAATATAGAGCACTACTGAAAAAAAGAGGACATTAATTGCCAAGATTGTATCATTTGGGAACATTAGCACAAAAAATGTATACACTGAGGAAGCTAATGACACTAAATAGAAAACCCATGAATAAGACTCCAAAACAAAGATAGAAAAATATTGCCAATTTCCACCTGCAAAACTCTAGTTAGCTGATTTCCAAACTTCAAGTGTGCTGAAGCTACCACTAGTTTCACAGTGTATTGTGTCTTTGTTTGTTTCCCTTCTAAATTATTGCTTGAAATACTAGTATACATGCATACATACACACACACACACACACACACACACACACACACACACACACACACACACACACACACACACACACACACACACACACACACACACACACACACACACACACACACACACACACACACACACACACACACTTACTTACCGGCCCGACGATCGGCTAAATAAATGGAACCTCCACACCACACTAGACCCGATAAAAAAAAAAAAAAAAAGCTGCACTAAATAAATCCTCCACCACAGTCCACTGATCACTCCAACGGACAGATTCTCGCTCTTTCCCAGCACAAAGCCCGGGAAGAGAGCGAGAACCAATCAGCATGCATCCCAGCAAGCATGTCAAGACATGCCTGTGGACGTCGCAGTCCGAGCCCCTTCCAAGTCTATGCGATTTGGAACCGCATAGACTTCTGGGCATCACAATGCTATCTTCATAGCTCCCCCCGGGCTGCAATCAAAAAAAAAAAAAAAAAAAAACTGTTGAAACCGCCGCAGCCCAAGGCGGTTAAACTGCACATGCGCGAGTCGCGGACGCGAATTTAAAAAAAAAAAGTTATTTATTTATTTTTTTTATTATTTTTAAAACTCAGTGAAGTAGTACACAACAGTAATTTGTGGCTGAGGGGGCTGCAGTCTGGCAGACCGATGCCACGAGCCGCCCCTGCTGAACTGTTTGCTAATGTAGTCCATCAACAGTTGGCTCAGAGCTGAAGCATGATGCACATCCACTCGCACTGGGAACCCCTCTGTGAGTCCAAACTCTGTTCATAATTGTGGCATCAGGTCCTTGTGTGTAGCCTGCACTAATTCTACTAAATTTTTCTGGAACATCGAACAATCACAGGACTATTCAAATCAGCTTTTTGGAACCTTGTTATTTGCTTTCTCCCAGACTAGGAATGCCCAATTTGACTCTTTCCTCATCTCTGAGTTCTTCTCAACTGTCTCACTGTAAACACTGGGTCTGTTGTGCTGCATCTTGACCTGAATCCAAACTGCCCATCTCCCATCTTACTTTCTACTACTCTTTATATTCATTTACCAGTCACATCTCTAGGACTTTCATGCAGTGTGACAAAAGCTTGATACTTCTGCACCGCCCACAGTTGTGAATGTCCTCTTTTGATTTTGAACACAATGGCACTGGTATACTTATTCTTCAGTCATCTGGGATATGCCTTTCACACCATGCTGCTATGAGTTCCCTCAGAATACCCTCAGGAGCCATTTCTCCCCTCACCTAACTCACCCAACATCTTAATATCTGCCATGACCTCATCTGAGGGTGCTGCTTTCACTGCCTTCATTTTCCTTAGGTCTGTTCTTACTTCTTCTGTGGTGGGCTCCTCTTCTACTTTCACTGTAGTCTGTATCTGGAGCAGTACAGCTTCTACAGAGTTTTTTTTCCATCTGCCTTTGATGTCCTTATGAAGGGTGCCTGATGACTATCTTCTCTATCTTTCTGTTTTTGACTTTTACCTGATGGAGTTTCTTGGTGCTACCTACAGAGTCATCTTCCAGAAGCTAGTAGAGTGTCTCTGATGCCTTGTTTTTCACATTTGCAACTGCTATTTTAGTCTCTCTGTCAGCTAACCAGTACTTCTTCCTAGCCTGTTCTGTCTTTCTAGCTCCCATTTTTTCTTTTGATGCCTTCTTGGACGTCTGCATTCCACCAACAGGTTTCCGTATGTACCTTATTTCCATAACTAGCATGGGCGCATATCTGTTCTGTAGTCCTCACACATGCTGTTTCAGTTGCTGCCATTTTTCTTCAACTGCACCAATTTCCTCTTCTTTCTTAGGTGCTAGAGCCCTATATATTTTCATAAACACATTCCCCCACTCAGCTCGAGCCTTCTCTGACCAATGCTTACAGCTAATTTTGGCAAACAGTGGTTTATTCTGTGGGTTGACTGTTTCACTGACTATGACTTTGCAATTGCTGATTCTACCACACTGCCTTTTCCTTTCTAGGAAGAAGTCTACCAGAGTTGCATGCAGGCCACTCTTGTAAATGATCTTGTTACTGTCTCTCTTGCTGAACCAAGTTATGGCCACCATCAAGTCATTTTCCAGACAGAAGTCTAGAATGGCCTCTCCTTCTTTATTCCTGTTACCCCACCCATGTGGACCCAGACAATTCTTATATCCTGTTCTGTCTGTCTTGATATGTGCATTTAGGTCCACCATTATCAACAACAATAACTCATGTTGTAATGCTTTATCTAGTAAGTCCTGCAAATGTTTCCTGAATGCACTCTTTTACTTGCAGTCACAACTCTGCTGTTGGACATGGGCTGAGATTATAAATACTGCCCTATTCTTACATTGGTGGCTGATTACCATGAATCTGTACCAAAGTCTGATGACAGCCTCACTGTCTTCTGAAGTCTCTCCCTCCTTTAATCCTTATGCTATTTCTATTCTGTCCTTCTCTTGAGTAGTAGACTCTGTACCCTAAGCCCAGTGGGTTTACTGTACTAGCCTTTCCATTTTGTGTGTTGGATGGAGATGATGTTGAGCCTCCTTCTTACCATCATTTCATCCACTTCCAAGATCTAGCCTCTCAGTGAACCTATATTGAGGGTAACAATCCTTATTCCGTGTTTGACAGGTTGACTGATTTTATATCCAGCTTTCACTCAACAGATGTATTCCAGGTAACTCAAGCTGGGCATTGGATACTGGCCTGCCAGTAGCTTATTGACCCAGAGCTGCAGGGCGTTATGGCAGGTACACACTGGCCAATAGGGGCACACAGACTCCTCCCACTGTTAGCATGGATCCCTGGCATAGGTTTGAGTAGGTTAGGTCCTCAACCCACTTATCACTGGCAAATATCCATGCCCATTTTTGGTGACATTACTCAATGTGACCAAATCACATAAAGCCAATTTTTACTTTGTCAATTGTCTAGCCCTGACTTGGAGTGCATTCTATGATCCGTGTTCTCCTGTCTATAGAATACTGTGCATGACAGCTGATGCCCAGAGTAGTTGGTCTATGCAACTCTTCCCCTGATAAGCACCATTTAGATTCTGTGCTGCTGCCCACAACACCATTCATCAGTGATTTTGAGGTGGAAGCACTCATCATATTTTTGGAAGTTGGGGGGACCTTATATAGACACAGGAAGAAAATGCAAACTCCATATAGACATTGACCAAAAGTTGAGATCAATTATTGTACCTTCCACATGGGAGGCAAAGACTTTAACTATTATGCCAACTTAGGAGGAGGAACTATTTTATTTCAAAAATATAAAAAATATATATATCTTTATAATAAAACAATAACAAACCAATTTACCAGATAGCCTATTTTCTAAATGCTACAATGTCCTCTATGATGGGTATTATAAGGAAAATAGCAGATCTTCCAGGGGTGGAGAGGTCCCCCACCTGCAGCTGGGTCTCATAACACTCAAGGGCGGTCCATTATTTCCTCAGTAACATCCACCCTGTTGGGCATTATTGCTTGCATGATCACTTATGGTGGATGGAAGGACAGAGATATTTTCTAGACTATGTGGTACATTTGTGATAATAAAGTTGAGAAGGGTGTGTTTTCTGTAGTAAAAGTTGGGTCTGGTAGGTAATTTCACCAGTTGTGTAAGTCCTTGACTGGCTGAGAAGTGCAATGCTTCTATACTGGTAGATGTAAGCAAGTTGAATGTAAAGTCTCCTGGAGTTATGATGGCATTGGTGTAGTTATATATTATAATATGTAGCTGATGGGATGTTTAAACGGGGGGGTAGTCCTAGACTGAGACTTTTTTGAGGAGACGAAAGTTCAGTATTTGCCATTTACGTTTGTGGTCATTATTTGATTTATTTTGGGCTAGGAGGGAGGCTTTGATGTTATTTTATTATGAAGAACATTGTCTTTCCTACTGTCTTGTTCCAGTTTTGCAGCTGAGTATGTTCAAAAGTGTTGGCTTAGATTGGGGGGCGTCAGTTTTCAGCCAAGACTCTATGGTATCTGCTCACCTGGGTTATGGGCTTTTAGAAATGCTTTAAATTGTTCCAATTTATTTATAATGTTTCCTGCATTCAGAACTATGCTTCATGCTTGTACTAGTAGGTCTGTGGATTGTTTCAGTGAAGCTTTGTTTCAGGAGAATGTTGATTAGTGTTGTTAATCTTATTAAAAGTTTAAGAAATTTGATGTAGGGGAGGAATATTTTGTTTCTTTGCAGGGATGACACAAATAAAATAGATAAAAAAATTGGCATTGCTAACCCCATATTATACACCATACTAATAAAACGAAAGAGGGGTCTGTTCACAATACAGTTTATTAAGATTAAGTACTTTTGTCTACACAATATCAGATTTCATTAGAATCAAGCATAATGGCACCACTACTAGCTTAAATACATTAACTGTACAAATCACATGCTATTAATTCACCAATCATAAAAATCTGTCAAATCCAGCAATAAAAACTGGATACTAACTGATGATTGTTGGGGTTCATATTACATTATCGAAAGATAAAGTAATCAAATGCTCAGAACTTTGAAACGGCCGCATATCGAAACTTTTATTGTGGGGGGCGCAGCCCCCCACACCCCCCTCTAAATATATATTCCAACTCTGAAATCACACCACAGTGTAGAAAGGGCAAATATCCCAATTTTTACTGTACTGCGATCCCACAATGCAATCTTCGAAATGCGGCCATTTCGATGTTCTGAACATTCAATTAGGTTATCTTTCGATAATGTAATAGGAACCCTGATTGTTGCACTGGTTGTCAGGCACTTAAATGCGAGAATTTAATGTTATGGTGAGTTTCATCGTAGTGTATTGTATTGTGCAAGCCAGTGTGCACTTTTTGTGTTTTTCCCCTTTTATCACTGAGGTGTGACTGTGGAGTTGGTATTTATTATTTTGGGGGTGGGGGCAGGGAGGCTTGCCACTTGTAAAAAAAAATTGATTTATTGTGTGTGTGTGTGTGTGTGTGTGTGTGTGTGTGTGTGTGTGTGTGTGGTGTGTTTAATTTTATGGCTCACTATTTTCAGTATTCAATTTTCAATAAACGGTGACCAGAAAAAAAGATTTTTGGTGCTTTGTAGGTAAACTGAGTAAAATTACATATATTAAAGATGTTTTTAAATGATTTTGTTTAATCGTTTAGTTCCCTGTACATAGACGTATTATCATTTAAAGTAGGCAAAATGTCCACTTGTAACTTTGTATGCCATTATGGTATATAGTACTCAGTCATCACTCCTACTAAATGGCTGGACATTCCCTACAGTCCTGGCTATGTTTAAACATGGCAATACGTACATATTGCTTTGTAGTATGAAAATAATCCCAATAAATGCAATGACTTAATTGATTTGCAGTTTTTCCTACAAAAAATGCAGAGCATGAAACACATACTGCTAAATAGGCTATGACCAGTGAAAAAGTACCACAGCTGAAATTGCGAAATTACCGGTTTTCATACTGTTTAAACGTTGAAAATAAATATACGTTTTTCGTCCCACTTAAATGTAGGACTTCTTCAGAAATACAAACAGTAATCAAATTCAAAGACTTCTATTTATAAAAACTTTTTAAAAAATGCGCCAAAATTCTATTACACATATCCGGTTCCTTTTAAAGGAACATGCAAGCAAAAAACATTAAAACATTAAAAATAGGCTATGACCTATGTAGAACAAATTATGTATGGACCTTCTAAAATGTGTTCCCACTATCTGCATGCATTACACTTAAACATTCCTACATGCCTAGAAGAAGGCATTACATTGTTTAACAATTCTAACTTCCCTTTAATGTTCATATTATCCCTATAAATAAGTCTTTGGGCATTGTCTAATTTGTATATATTTTCCTTTGACACTTTGAAAATATGTCAGTGGTTATAAATACACTGTAGATCACACTACTTATCACACATGCCACGGCTTTTAATGTACCTAATAGCTCCATTGCCAACTGAAAAAATCAGTATCATACTATTAATAAACTTATCCCATACATGAACTATCTTTTTACCTTACATAAAGATTTCAAAAAATAGGTGCAAATGAATTTTTTACTTATTTACAGCTTCAGAAATGCAATAATTAACTAACAAAATTCTTGTAAAAACACTTCATCACTTGAAACCAATCAAGAAAGCCTAATAAAGTATTCTTTAACAGCTTCCTTCCTCATCCTAAAATGATAGTTGCTGTTGCAACAGAAATAATCACTCAAAAAATTAAGTTTTCTAAATATGATTGATTCAAAATATTTAAAAAAATATTTTTACTAGGTATTGTATGTAAAAAATTATACAATGAAAATAGTTAAGAATGTTAATCTTAAAATGTCTGTAGTCAGTTTCAAAAAAGGAAAGAACTCACCCAGATGTGTTTCATCACATAATCAAATAATAAAAATGTTGCCCAAAAATCTTAAATATGTATATATCTATTCTTTGTGCTTGATATTCAAAACAAATAATTTTTCACAATATAAATGTACAAAATTAGAAAATATTGGAGCTGAACATGGATCCATAGCAACCCCTGATCATTGCTTAAAACTCACCTTCAAAAATAAATAAAACATTGTTATTTAAAATTGTGGTGACAGGGAGGATGTGTGGTAGCTATGGGTAGTGTGGAAAGTGGGAGGAGGTATGTTGGTGAGGGGCAGCATTCATTTATAGGGTGACAGATTTTTTTACTGCAGATGCTTTGGATATTTTTTTTTTTTGATACAGGAGAGGGAGGATATAAGTTTTGAGGTTTATAATTGTAGATATAGATTGAATGCATAGAATATGTGAGACAATATACTGGCTAGGGTTTGTATGGTTAAGGGTACAGAGTAAAGTTAATGTGCAAGGAGCAGTAGCAGAGAATAGTTTTGTGGCGAGTTCAGAATGGTGGTGGAAAGCTTTGTATAAACAACAGGTAAAAAGAGGAAGGTTTAAGATGAAGGATAGAAAGAGATGGAAAAGAAAGGAATGGTGGTGTGCTATTTTAGGAATGTATGTTAGAAGAATTTGTCTGAGGAACTAGCATTGACAAGTGAGGGGTGCAGAAGTGAAAAAGAGGTAGATTGGAATGTTATGCAGGTGTAAGTTGCAAGGTGTAAGAATGGGGCTGAAGTTGAGGGTAAATAGAATAAGGCTAGGAGATGAGGAATTGTATTTGGCCAGTGTGGATGTATTAATATGTTTTAGCACTGTAGTGCTTTTATATGTCACATTTATTATGTGATATGCTTTAGCAATGAACTGTGATTATCTGTTGTATTTGCTAGTTGTTCACTACCTTCTTATACAGCATAACATCAGCAATATTTGCCAGTAATTATACTTTTCCACTTTTTACCTCTACTACTGTGTTGTCCTTTCCTATACTTATCTCAGCAGTCCAGTATGACTGTAGTACTTTCAACTACACATGTAAGTTTCCTCACTTTTTTCAGTAGTGTATGCTGCGTACTTTTACCATTACACTAACTATCCCATTGTGCATGCTCATGTTTCCTCAGTTTTTTCAGTAGTGTATGCTGCGTAGTTTTACCATTAGACTAACTATCCCATTGTGCATGCTCATGTTTCCTCAGTTTTTTCAGTAGTGTATAATGCGTACTTTTACCATTACACTAACTATCCCATTGTGCATGCTCATGTTTCCTCAGTTTTTTCAGTAGTGTATGCTGCGTAGTTTTACCATTAGACTAACTATCCCATTGTGCATGCTCATGTTTCCTCAGTTTTTTCAGTAGTGTATGCTGCATAGTTTTACCATTAGACTAACTATCCCATTGTGCATGCTCATGTTTCCTCAGTTTTTTCAGTAGTGTATGCTGCGTAGTTTTACCATTACACTAACTATCCCATCGTGCATGCTCATGTTCCCTCAGTTTTTTCAGTAGTGTATGCTGCGTAGTTTTACCATTACACTAACTATCCCATCGTGCATGCTCATGTTTCCTCAGTTTTTTCAGTAGTGTATGCTGCGTAGTTTTACCAATAGACTATCCCATTGTGCATGCTCATGTTTCCTCAGTTTTTTCAATAGTGTATGCTGCGTAGTGTTACCATTAGACTAACTATCCCATTGTGCATGCTCATGTTTCCTCAGTTTTTTCAGTAGTGTATGCTGCGTAGTTTTACCATTAGACTAGTTATCCCATTGTGCATGCTCATGTTTCCTCAGTTTTTTCAGTAGTGTATGCTGCGTAGTTTTACCATTAGACTAGCTATCCCATTGTGCATGCTCATGTTTCCTCATTTTTTTCAGTAGTGTATGCTGCGTAGTTTTACCATTAGACTAGCTATCCCATTGTGCATGCTCATGTTTCCTCAGTTTTTTCAGTAGTGTATGCTGCGTACTTTTACCATTACACTAACTATCCCATTGTGCATGCTCATGTTTCCTCAGTTATTTCAGTAATGTATGCTGCATAGTTTTACCATTACATTAACTATCCTATTGTGCATGCTCATGTTTCCTCAGTTTTTTCAGTAGTGTATGCTGCGTACTTTTACCATTACACTAACTATCCCATTGTGCATGCTCATGTTTCCTCAGTTTTTTCAGTAGTGTATGCTGCGTACTTTTACCATTACACTAACTATCCCATTGTGCATGCTCACGTTTCCTCAGTTTTTTCAGTAGTGTATGCTGTGTACTTTTACCATTACACTAACTATCCCATTGTGCATGCTCATGTTTCCTCAGTTTTTTCAGTAGTGTATGCTGCGTAGTTTTACCATTAGACTAACTATCCCATTGTGCATGCTCATGTTTCCTCAGTTTTTTCAGTAGTGTATGCTGCGTAGTTTTCCCATTAGACTAACTATCCCATTGTGAATGCTCATGTTTCCTCAGTTTTTTCAGTAGTGTATGCTGCATAGTTTTACCATTAGACTAACTATCCCATTGTGCATGCTCATGTTTCCTTAGTTTTTTCAGTAGTGTATGCTGCGTACTTTTACCATTACACTAACTATCCCATTGTGCATGCTCATGTTTCCTCAGTTTTTTCAGTAGTGTATGCTGCGTACTTTTACCATTACACTAACTATCCCATTGTGCATGCTCATGTTTCCTCAGTTTTTTCAGTAATGTATGCTGTGTAGTTTTACCATTACACTAACTATCCCATTGTGCATGCTCATGTTTCCTCAGTTTTTTCAGTAGTGTATGCTGTGTACTTTTACCATTACACTAACTATCCCATTGTGCATGCTCATGTTTCCTCAGTTTTTTCAGTAGTGTATGCTGCGTACTTTTACCATTACACTAACTATCCCATTGTGCATGCTCATGTTTCCTCAGTTTTTTCAGTAGTGTATGCTGCGTACTTTTACCATTACACTAACTGTCCCATTGTGCATGCTCACGTTTCCTCAGTTTTTTCAGTAGTGTATGCTGCGTACTTTTACCATTACACTAACTATCCCATTGTGCATGCTCACGTTTCATCAGTTTTTTCAGTAGTGTATGCTGCATAGTTTTACCATTACACTAACTATCCCATTGTGCATGCTCACGTTTCCTCAGTTTTCTCAGTAGTGTATGCTACGTACTTTTACCATTACACTAACTATCCCATTGTGCATGCTCATGTTTCCTCAGTTTTTTCAGTAGTGTATGCTGCGTACTTTTACCATTACACTAACTATCCCATTGTGCATGCTCACGTTTCCTCAGTTTTTTCAGTAGTGTATGCTGCGTAGTTTTACCATTAGACTAACTATCCCATTGTGCATGCTCATGTTTCCTCAGTTTTTTCAGTAGTGTATGCTTTTAACATTACACTAACTATCCCATTGTGCATGCTCATGTTTCCTCAGTTTTTTCAGTAGTGTATGCTGCATACTTTTACCATTAGACTAACTATCCCATTGTGCATGCTCATGTTTCCTCAGTTTTTTCAGTAGTGTATGCTGTGTTGTTTTACCATTAGACTAACTATCCCATTGTGCATGCTCATGTTTCCTCAGTTTTTTCAGTAGTGTATGCTACGTACTTTTACCATTACACTAACTATCCCATTGTGCATGCTCATGTTTCCTCAGTTTTTTCAGTAGTGTATGCTACGTACTTTTAATATTACACTAACTATCCCATTGTGCATGCTAATGTTTCCTCAGTTTTTTCAGTAGTGTATGCTGCATAGTTTTACCATTAGACTAACTATCCCATTGTGAATGCTCATGTTTCCTCAGATTTTTCAGCAGTGTATGCTGTGTACTTTTACCATTACACTAACTATCCCATTGTGCATGCTCATGTTTCCTCAGTTTTTTCAGTAGTGTATGCTGCGTACTTTTAACATTACACTAACTATCCCATTGTGCATGCTCATGTTTCCTCAGTTTTTTCAGTAATGTATGCTGTGTAGTTTTACCATTACACTAACTATCCCATTGTGCATGCTCATGTTTCCTCAGTTTTTTCAGTAGTGTATGCTGCATACTTTTACCATTACACTAACTATCCCATTGTGCATGCTCATGTTTCCTCAGTTTTTTCAGTAATGTATGCTGCGTAGTTTTACCATTACACTAACTATCCCATTGTGCATGCTCATGTTTCCTTAGTTTTTTCAGTAGTGTATGCTGCGTACTTTTACCATTACACTAACTATCCCATTGTGCATGCTCATGTTTCCTCAGTTTTTTCAGTAGTGTATGCTGCGTACTTTTACCATTACACTAACTATCCCATTGTGCATGCTCATGTTTCCTCAGTTTTTTCAGTAATGTATGCTGTGTAGTTTTACCATTACACTAACTATCCCATTGTGCATGCTCATGTTTCCTCAGTTTTTTCAGTAGTGTATGCTGCGTACTTTTACCATTACACTAACTATCCCATTGTGCATGCTCATGTTTCCTCAGTTTTTTCAGTAATGTATGCTGTGTAGTTTTACCATTACACTAACTATCCCATTGTGCATGCTCATGTTTCCTCAGTTTTTTCAGTAGTGTATGCTGCGTACTTTTACCATTACACTAACTATCCCATTGTGCATGCTCACGTTTCCTCAGTTTTTTCAGTAGTGTATGCAGCGTACTTTTACCATTACACTAACTATCCCATTGTGCATGCTCACGTTTCCTCAGTTTTTTCAGTAGTGTATGCTGCGTACTTTTACCATTACACTAACTATCCCATTGTGCATGCTCACGTTTCCTCAGTTTTTTCAGTAGTGTATGCTGCGTACTTTTACCATTACACTAACTATCCCATTGTGCATGCTCATGTTTCCTCAGTTTTTTCAGTAATGTATGCTGCATAGTTTTACCATTAGACTAACTATCCCATTGTGCATGCTCATGTTTCCGTAGTTTTTTCAGTAGTGTATGCTGCGTACTTTTACCATTACACTAACTATCCCATTGTGCATGCTCATGTTTCCTCAGTTTTTTCAGTAGTGTATGCTGCGTACTTTTACCATTACACTAACTATCCCATTGTGCATGCTCATGTTTCCTCAGTTATTTCAGTAATTTATGCTGTAGTTTTACCATTACACTAACTATCCCATTGTGCATGCTCATGTTTCCTCAGTTTTTTCAGTAGTGTATGCTGCGTACTTTTACCATTACACTAACTATCCCATTGTGCATGCTCATGTTTCCTCAGTTTTTTCAGTAATGTATGCTGTGTAGTTTTACCATTACACTAACTATCCCATTGTGCATGCTCATGTTTCCTCAGTTTTTCAGTAGTGTATGCTGCACTTGTACCATTACACTAACTATCCCATTGTGCATGCTCACGTTTCCTCAGTTTTTCAGTAGTGTATGCTGCGACTTTTACCATTACACTAACTATCCCATTGTGCATGCTCATGTTTCCTCAGTTTTTTCAGTAGTGTATGCTGCGTACTTTTACCATTACACTAACTATCCCATTGTGCATGCTCACGTTTCCTCAGTTTTTTCAGTAGTGTATGCTGCGTACTTTTACCATTACACTAACTATCCCATTGTGCATGCTCACGTTTCATCAGTTTTTTCAGTAGTGTATGCTGCATAGTTTTACCATTACACTAACTATCCCATTGTGCATGCTCACGTTTCCTCAGTTTTTTCAGTAGTGTATGCTGCATAGTTTTACCATTACACTAACTATCCCATTGTGCATGCTCACGTTTCCTCAGTTTTTTCAGTAGTGTATGCTACGTACTTTTAACATTACACTAACTATCCCATTGTGCATGCTCACGTTTCCTCAGTTTTTTCAGTAGTGTATGCTGCGTACTTTTACCATTACACTAACTATCCCATCGTGCATGCTCACGTTTCCTCAGTTTTCTCAGTAGTGTATGCTACGTACTTTTACCATTACACTAACTATCCCATTGTGCATGCTCATGTTTCCTCAGTTTTTTCAGTAGTGTATGCTGCGTACTTTTACCATTACACTAACTATCCCATTGTGCATGCTCACGTTTCCTCAGTTTTTTCAGTAGTGTATGCTGCGTAGTTTTACCATTAGACTAACTATCCCATTGTGCATGCTCATGTTTCCTCAGTTTTTTCAGTAGTGTATGCTACGTACTTTTAACATTACACTAACTATCCCATTGTGCATGCTCATGTTTCCTCAGTTTTTTCAGTAGTGTATGCTGCGTACTTTTACCATTAGACTAACTATCCCATTGTGCATGCTCATGTTTCCTCAGTTTTTTCAGTAGTGTATGCTGCGTTGTTTTACCATTAGACTAACTATCCCATTGTGCATGCTCATGTTTCCTCAGTTTTTTCAGTAGTGTATGCTACGTACTTTTACCATTACACTAACTATCCCATTGTGCATGCTCATGTTTCCTCAGTTTTTTCAGTAGTGTATGCTGCGTACTTTTACCATTACACTAACTATCCCATTGTGCATGCTCATGTTTCCTCAGTTTTTTCAGTAGTGTATGCTGCATAGTTTTACCATTAGACTAACTATCCCATTGTGAATGCTCATGTTTCCTCAGTTTTTTCAGCAGTGTATGCTGTGTACTTTTACCATTACACTAACTATCCCATTGTGCATGCTCATGTTTCCTCAGTTTTTTCAGTAGTGTATGCTGCGTACTTTTAACATTACACTAACTATCCCATTGTGCATGCTCATGTTTCCTCAGTTTTTTCAGTAATGTATGCTGTGTAGTTTTACCATTACACTAACTATCCCATTGTGCATGCTCATGTTTCCTCAGTTTTTTCAGTAGTGTATGCTGCGTACTTTTACCATTACACTAACTATCCCATTGTGCATGCTCATGTTTCCTCAGTTTTTTCAGTAATGTATGCTGCGTAGTTTTACCATTACACTAACTATCCCATTGTGCATGCTCATGTTTCCTCAGTTTTTTCAGTAGTGTATGCTGCGTACTTTTACCATTACACTAACTATCCCATTGTGCATGCTCACGTTTCCTCAGTTTTTTCAGTAGTGTATGCTACATACTTTTAACATTACACTAACTATCCCATTGTGCATGCTCACGTTTCCTCAGTTTTTTCAGTAGTGTATGCTACGTATTTTTAACATTACACTAACTATCCCATTGTGCATGCTCACGTTTCCTCAGTTTTTTCAGTAGTGTATGCTGCATAGTTTTACCATTACACTAACTATCCCATTGTGCATGCTCATGTTTCCTCAGTTTTTTCAGTAGTGTATGCTGCATACTTTTACCATTACACTAACTATCCCATTGTGCATGCTCATGTTTCCTCAGTTTTTTCAGTAGTGTATGCTGCATAGTTTTACCATTACACTAACTATCCCATTGTGCATGCTCATGTTTCCTCAGTTTTTCAGTAGTGTATGCTGCGTACTTTTACCATTACACTAACTATCCCATTGTGCATGCTCACGTTTCCTCAGTTTTTTCAGTAGTGTATGCTGCGTACTTTTACCATTACACTAACTATCCCATTGTGCATGCTCACGTTTCCTCAGTTTTTTCAGTAGTGTATGCTGTGTACTTTTACCATTACACTAACTATCCCATTGTGCATGCTCATGTTTCCTCAGTTTTTTCAGTAGTGTATGCTGCATAGTTTTACCATTAGACTAACTATCCCATTGTGCATGCTCATGTTTCCTCAGTTTTTTCAGTAGTGTATGCTGCGTAGTTTTCCCATTAGACTAACTATCCCATTGTGAATGCTCATGTTTCCTCAGTTTTTTCAGTAGTGTATGCTGCATAGTTTTACCATTACACTAACTATCCCATTGTGCATGCTCATGTTTCCTCAGTTTTTTCAGTAGTGTATGCTGCGTACTTTTACCATTACACTAACTATCCCATTGTGCATGCTCACGTTTCCTCAGTTTTTTCAGTAGTGTATGCTGCGTACTTTTACCATTACACTAACTATCCCATTGTGCATGCTCTTTCCTCAGTTTTTCAGTAGTGTATGCTGCGTACTTTTACCATTACACTAACTATCCCATTGTGCATGCTCACGTTTCCTCAGTTTTTCAGTAGTGTATGCTGCATTTTTACCATTACACTAACTATCCCATTGTGCATGTTCATGTTTCCTCAGTTTTTCAGTAGTGTATGCTGCGTACTTTTACCATTACACTAACTATCCCATTGTGCATGCTCATGTTTCCTCAGTTTTTTCAGTAGTGTATGCTGCGTAGTTTTACCATTACACTAACTATCCCATTGTGCATGCTCATGTTTCCTCAGTTTTTTCAGTAGTGTATGCTACGTACTTTTAACATTACACTAACTATCCCATTGTGCATGCTCATGTTTCCTCAGTTTTTTCAGTAGTGTATGCTGCGTACTTTTACCATTAGACTAACTATCCCATTGTGCATGCTCATGTTTTCTCAGTTTTTTCAGTAGTGTATGCTGCGTTGCTTTCCCATTAGACTAACTATCCCATTGTGCATGCTCATGTTTCCTCAGTTTTTTCAGTAGTGTATGCTACGTACTTTTACCATTACACTAACTTTCCCATTGTGGATGCTCACGTTTCCTCAGTTTTTTCAGTAGTGTATGCTGCATAGTTTTACCATTACACTAACTATCCCATTGTGCATGCTCACGTTTCCTCAGTTTTTTCAGTAGTGTATGCTACGTACTTTTAACATTACACTAACTATCCCATTGTGCATGCTCACGTTTCCTCAGTTTTTTCAGTAGTGTATGCTGCGTACTTTTAACATTACACTAACTATCCCATTGTGCATGCTCACGTTTCCTCAGTTTTTTCACTAGTGTATGCTACGTACTTTTAATATTACACTAACTATCCCATTGTGCATGCTCATGTTTCCTCAGTTTTTTCAGTAGTGTATGCTGCATAGTTTTACCATTAGACTAACTATCCCACTGTGAATGCTCATGTTTCCTCAGTTTTTTCAGCAGTGTATGCTGCGTACTTTTACCATTACACTAACTATCCCATTGTGCATGCTCATGTTTCCTCAGTTTTTTCAGTAGTGTATGCTGCGTACTTTTAACATTACACTAACTATCCCATTGTGCATGCTCATGTTTCCTCAGTTTTTTCAGTAATGTATGCTGTGTAGTTTTACCATTACACTAACTATCCCATTGTGCATGCTCATGTTTCCTCAGTTTTTTCAGTAGTGTATGCTGCGTACTTTTACCATTACACTAACTATCCCATTGTGCATGCTCATGTTTCCTCAGTTTTTTCAGTAATGTATGCTGCGTAGTTTTACCATTACACTAACTATCCCATTGTGCATGCTCATGTTTCCTCAGTTTTTTCAGTAGTGTATGCTGCGTACTTTTACCATTACACTAACTATCCCATTGTGCATGCTCACGTTTCCTCAGTTTTTTCAGTAGTGTATGCTACATACTTTTAACATTACACTAACTATCCCATTGTGCATGCTCACGTTTCCTCAGTTTTTTCAGTAGTGTATGCTACGTATTTTTAACATTACACTAACTATCCCATTGTGCATGCTCACGTTTCCTCAGTTTTTTCAGTAGTGTATGCTGCGTACTTTTACCATTACACTAACTATCCCATTGTGCATGCTCTTGTTTCCTCAGTTTTTTCAGTAGTGTATGCTGTGTACTTTTACCATTACACTAACTATCCCATTGTGCATGCTCATGTTTCCTCAGTTTTTTCAGTAGTGTATGCTGCGTACTTTTAACATTACACTAACTATCCTATTGTGCATGCTCACGTTTCTTCAGTTTTTTCAGTAGTGTATGCTGCGTACTTTTACCATTACACTAACTATCCCATTGTGCATGCTCACGTTTCCTCAGTTTTTTCAGTAGTGTATGCTGCGTAGTTTTACCATTACACTAACTATCCCATTGTGCATGTTCATGTTTCCTCAGTTTTTCAGTAGTGTATGCTGCGTACTTTTACCATTACACTAACTATCCCATTGTGCATGCTCATGTTTCCTCAGTTTTTTCAGTAGTGTATGCTGCGTACTTTTAACATTACACTAACTATCCCATTGTGCATGCTCATGTTTTCTCAGTTTTTTCAGTAGTGTATGTTGCATACTTTTAACATTACACTAACTATCCCATTGTGCATGCTCACGTTTCCACAGCTTTTTCAGTAGTGTATGCTGCGTAGTTTTACCATTACACTAACTATCCCATTGTGCATGCTCATGTTTCCTCAGTTTTTTCAGTAGTGTATGCTGCATACTTTTACCATTACACTAACTATCCCATTGTGCATGCTCATGTTTCCTCAGTTTTTTCAGTAGTGTATGCTGCGTACTTTTACCATTACACTAACTATCCCATTGTGCATGCTTATTCTCTCCATTACTATTCATAAAGTATTCAGTTAATGTTGTCACCTGCTGCTTACTCTACACCCCTTAGGTAAACCACTACCACCCAGTTGTCTTTTCTACCTAAGTATGTAGTTTGCCTTGACCCGACCCCAGTTACACCACTCATTCCCTAAATTCTTCACCTAATGTGTCACTTATTAAATTGTAGGTCCTCTTACCTAATCACTGCTACCACTATGGAAGTATAGCTTGATGCATGCCCTTTCTGGACTACTAAAGCAGTTTAGCAACTTCCCTGTATATACTATCAACTCAGTACTCTTACCAGATTGTAATAATACTTGTGTGAGATGGTTTTATTTATTTTACACTGGATGGGTCAGTAAACAGTAGCTCAGTTATGCTGAGCTAGTCAAAAAACATTACGTAAGCCCTCAAAACATTTTGCTAGAAAACATCACCCTTCTAGAAACACATCTGTAGCTACTGCTAAACTTTCTGGTATGCCATCCTTTAAAGAGAATCACCAGTGCTGCAAAACCACATATTTTAGGCCCCCTGTACTTGGAATAAACCCAAGCAAAGTGTTATTTTTTGATACTACAGTCCTTAGACAGACCCAGCAGTCACTAGGCCATATAAGGGTAGAGTAAACGTAAAATGTCTCACTGGTGCCAGGATTATGGATATCAGTACAGCGGTCTGTACTCCACAGTGTCTTAAATGTGATACAACTTTTAATTTGCTCATATGGTGTGCTTCACTGTACATGATGCAGAGAGCCAAGACTGAGCTGTCTGAGTATGATTGTGAGATAAGTAAGGCCCTAGTAACAAGGGTATTCTGTCATCTCTGAGAATGATACCCAAGTACAAGGTCAAGAAAAGTGTCCCTAACAATTGGCTAGGAAACTGTTGTCATTCTTGGGGGATCCAGTTTTTGACAGCATGATATTTAATGGCTGACAGGCCTTCTTGCTTTCCCATGAATTGTCAATACCTTTCACCTCACAGGTTTTGAGTACTGGATGAAGCATTGGCTGCCCTAAAGTGCCCTTTATAAGGTAAGGTTGGACCCATGGACATTATAGAATAACATGGAACCATATAACATGCAAAACTGCACACATTCATTGACTCAATGTCCAGCTTGAGGCTTGCAACCATGAGGTACAGATCTTTCCACTACACCAGTCATAGTATTAACTTGTATACAATGCAAGTAATATGTAGTAAAGTTAAGATTTTTCCAAAGAGTAGATGTTTACCTTTTCTGCCAACCTGTTATCATACCATACATTTTAAGGTACAATTAATTCTTAATGGAAGATCAAGACTTTAAACATCTCTGTGTCAAGCAACTTTTCTTGCATAATAATACATCACAACAGTATGGCTTTCATGAAATAGGATGGGTGAGATTCAGAAAGGCTTGCCAAAAGAGGGAAGGGAGTGTTAACATGCCAGTTTTCCAACTGCAGAAAGTCTTTCCAATTCTTTAACCACAACCCTAGCTTGCTGGTGCCTTGGCATGGAATGCAGTCTCACAGGCAGAGCTGCATGTTAATGTGGAAGTCCAGTGGAACAGTTAATGCTAATGCTAATTAGCCATGTGTTCTCCACTGGACATGCCAGTAGCTCCTGACATGCTTTGGGTCACCAAAAATGTAATTGTTGGAGGAAAAAATAACTAATGTAAAAATGCAATGGCCATCTCTTCACTCTTATAGGGGTACATTTGGTGGAATTAAGTTTAGTGAAGACATGGGGATATGAGTGTGTCTGTAGGAGCATGAATGAAGCTGCATGAACATGTGTGTGTGTGTTTGTGCTTGTGTGAGTTGGAGTGCCTTTGTCACACAATGCAAGGGTTATTAGGGAGAACACTACCACTGTCAGGTCTGATGGCATTAGTGTGTGGTACTGTGCAATTCAGAGACATGCTGATGAGCTGATAATAAGGTATTTGTCATTACGCACATGACTATCTCTGAATTCCACTTTCTTACCATTGTGGTAATTAACCAACCTGTGATGGGAGTCTTCTGAATTTTAGGACATATTCACAAACTATTTTTTTTTTAAAACACAGTATTAGTTTGTAATTGTGGAGCTTGGGTAGACAGGTAACATAATCCTGTTCACTGGATATACCCTTAACGAAAAAAAAAAATAAAAATGAATGAATGGATGGATGAATGAATGAATAAATAACAAAATGAATAAACAAAAATTGCTGATTTCTATCACGCCTTATTCAGATCAAAGAATACTAAATAGGTTTTACACTGTACAGGACAATATTTGTTGTTTTAATATTTTATCATTCATTAAGTGTTAATTTACAGTGGGAAAGAAGTTTCAGAGTCATATCAATAAAGGGAAACATTCAAGCTTTTCATTCATTTTAATGTTTTTGATAATTGCTTTTATTGTTGACAATGGATTAGTAGTGATTAGTGTATCAACATTTTGTGATGTTTCAATTATGTGTGGATGTGTGAAGAAATCATTTCAAAAAGTGTATAAAAGCACTTACATTCATAACTATAGTCCATTGTGTTTTTAGAATAATTGTCATTTTATTATTTATTTCTAGATTTGATAAAGAGCTCATTTTCAGTTAATTGCTTTTTTTTTCTGTATATCTTTGGGCATATTATGATTTGCTGTTTAGGTTATGTTATCCTACTTATTTGTTGACTAGTTTGTTAGACTGGTACAAGATCTTTCCAATGCATGACCCAGGTCTATTGCAGCTTACAGGTTTTAAAAGTGATTTACAAATAATATGTGATTCAAATAAAAATATAAAAAGTTGTAGTAAAATAACATAATACAATAGTGAAAATTAGCATTATTACTAAAAGTGCATATAATATGCATAAAGGTATGCAGTTTCTAAACAGGTAAGAAGTATACAGTTTAGTTATACTAGGTAAGTGCTGTATTGCATGTGAGTCACAAGCAGATGACATTGAAAACAGAGCATGGAGATGTTGCATGCTGTGGATATGTTGCTGAGTAGTGGGGGATTTCCTGCATACTAGTGTGTGTGTGTGTGTGTGTGTGTGTGTGTGTGTGTGTGGCATTAATGTAGTTAACTGTATAGCTGTATCATTGACAGTTGTTTTGCTGACACAGTTTGGGCAACAAAACAGCTTACTCATAGTTGTGCAAGATTGCTGCATTACTGAGATTGGGGTATATGTCCTTTCCCCAGTACTGGGTGATCCTGGAGTTGGAATATGTAATTAGCAGGAATTAAGAAAACACTTTGCTTAGAAGCTGTACTTGCTAGTTTTATTCTGACAAGCATTGTGTTATATTATGGAGGAGCTGATGACCTTGGATCTCCTTGAAGTTAGGATTTTTGTTTTGTTTCAGGTTGTAGAAGTTATGTACGAGTGCTTCAGACAATGATGAAGCTATGTAGTACTACCTTCTATGTCAGAAGTAAATAAAATAGAACTACTGGTGCTCGTCACATTAATTAAAAATGAGAGTACAAAATAGGTATCATTACTGAGTTCTATCTTGCACTCAGGTAAGCAATAGCTAAGCACTTGTCATGCCTGTTTGCAGACTTTTCTTTTTATGCCATCCTTTTAGGGAGCCTCCAGCTGGATAACTGACCCCGTTTACATACCTCCATACCCAGTTCGCTGTTCTGAAATGTGTTTTTCTAATCTCAGTATTAGTTCTGTAGCTCTTCCTGGGTCATTCTGTTCATCCACCAGAATGAAGTGGGAGTGATTTCTGTCAAGTGAGTAGCATGGTCCTTGGCTCGACTCATCCGTTTTGTAGCATACTGGTTGGCTATGCTGAAATTACATAAGTAAGTGGTTAGTAAACACATAAGACACATTTCTTTTCTATTTTTGCACACCTGGCATTAGAAAGTCTTTTTGTCAAAAGCAGATTAACACATTTATGTAAACTATTTTGAGACACCTTTATTTAATTGTAGAAAAAGGCATAGCACTGATATGTTAATGTAATTCAAATAACATAGTTTATAAAACAAACTATAAATAATAGTAGATTTGTCACAGTAAAAAGCTTTGGTAATTGCATTAATGAGATGTACATTGCAACCATAGACTGCTTCTTCTCCCATTATACTTTTGTATATATGCTACAGTCTCAAGGGGTTCCTATTAGATGACCGAAGATGCATTATATCAAATGCGTCTTGCTCGAACTTAAAACAACAAAAAGGCAAAATAGCGAAACGGCTTTTAAGTGAATTCTTTCCCAGGGAAAGAATTTGCTTGGCCGCTTCTGTTACTTTGCAGTTTTCGGCACTGCAGTGCGATCTCGGAGTTGGTATATTTAAGTAGAGGGGGAGATTTTTTGGTACAGCAATTTTTTTTTCCCTTGGAAAAAAATCGCTGTTATGAGCTTTCGAGATTGTAAGCTTTCACTTACATGGGTTAGATTATTCATCATTCGCTTTTTTAAGCATTCGATGATATAATATAGACCCATCTCAAGAATCTTTCTCAGATGATGTTTCAAATATTATATAACTGCATACGTTTATCAGAATTGATGGTTTACTGTATTTATGTCTCAAAATGTTGTATATTTGATTGTATTCTTATCATGTGTTTAAATATTTTTACTTATGTTAATTACTGTGGAGCTTTTCTCCCTCGGCCTCTGCTATAAATGGATATATGTCCAGTCAGACTATCCCGCTAAACAAATGCAAAATAAATAAATAAAATCACCTGTACAAATGTATCTATTAGGGCTTACATGTTAAGTAAATCTGCAAGCAGGCTTTTGTAACAAAGCATTCAGAAGCTCTGAAATTTCTGGAGGCATTTTAAGATATGTATTTGGGTTGGAAAAAGCCCACAAAACTGAAATCCATTCATTCATCTAAAACCCCCTTTTTCCATTTTGCACATAGGGTCAAAGTGTCACTTCAACAGTGGCAATCATCTCGAGCCAAGGTTCACACTGCTAGGTGGCTAGCCCTGTTGCAGTTGTGCTTCCACACCACACACTTGTATGTACACTCACACCTATGGCCAGTTTAGAGTGTCCAGTCCACCTACTGCATGTGTTTGGAATGTGGGAAGAAACCAGAGCACCTGGAGGAAACCCATGGGAACACAGGGGAGGACATGCAGGCACCACACAGCAGGCACTCCAGTGAAGAATCAAACCAGGGAATCTTTTGCTGTGAGGCAGCAACAGGATCTGCTACACAACTTAATACATTCACTGTATTAGAGTAGCTGCCACACAACTAAAAAAGAACAACTTGCTGAGATGTATTTATTTATTTTTTACAAGAGACATTTAATGTGATAGCTATCTGCAGTATAGGATACTAATGATCATACAAACATTTTGCTGAATTATAATTTGGTAATTATATTATCTTCCTCTGAAAATAAAATCCATTTTAATACTTCTTTTAGGTATGTTGTTGGAATGTTGCAGAACAGAAAAATCACAGAAACATTTTGACAGGCATAATACTGTTTATTTCCAGTGCTTGCAATTCTGGAATTTTAATCATGAAGTCGAACTTGTTGATTACCCAGTACAAAAGAATTAATAAAACCAGTCATTTAACTTCACTTTGCTCTAAATATGTTAAATAGGGTGTTAAAGAATAAAGTTACACATTGCGGCTGATAAATGTGATAACCTATTTCCGTTATCCCTTATAATACACAATAGTGCCAAACTCTAAAAAACTTATCGCCTCTGCACTACAGCCTCTGTGACAGCCCTTCTTATCATCACTTACATTTAAACTGCTACTTATGGAGTACTCTCCTCTCTTACCTCAAAATGTTAGTAATGGCTACCTACACTCTCAAAATTCATGCTAAAGAAGTCCTAACTCCGAGAAAGCCTACATTTAAATTAAATGAAGTCAGTAATTAATCGTATTGGACGATATTTAAACAGTTGTGTATAATTAATCTATGTTACTGTATTGCTTAGTTTTTCTTGCTTTGTATTTCTGTTAATATATATAATAAGAAAACTCTGTAATGCTTTTATACTGGCTCATGCCATGGCTGACAAGGGTCTTACACCAGACCACAAACCTGTTTAAAAATGAATGAATAAACATTTAAGCTTTCATGAGCACTGAAACCTTTAGAATGTTTATACTACAATTTGACTTATAGCTGGGTGTAAATATACATTATTTTAGACATTTTTTGTGTATCATTAATTAGTTTAATTTGCATTTTTGAGGCCATTTTAGAATCATTTGCTTACTCAAGAAGAAAAAAGGGAAAAAAAAATGGAAATTACACAAGCTGTCTCCAAGGCAATAAAAAGATCTGGGACATAAAGTTTTTTTTATTTTGCTGGCTTTGTCCTACTTAGGTGAGTAAAACAAAATGTTTTCAGTGGAGGCCCTGGGAGAAAAGCTCAAACATATTACAAAAATAAATAAATAAATAAACAGAGAATCAGTAATACACATGAACAGACATTAGGTAATATACATTAACAAATATACATTAATTTGCTAATTAGATTACATTCAGATGAAATAAAGGCAACTGGTACAGAGTAACACATACTTATGCATTAGTAGTTGTTGAATGTTGAGCATTTGAACAGGTTTATTAGTAGGTTTTTCAAATAGGGAATAGGCCACGTGATTAGTGTTTAGAAATTCAAAGAAATGGAGGTGAGGGAAAGAACTAGATAGCACAAAAATGTTAGCATTGTAGTTAAGAGGTGGGGTATAAAGCTGGATCATAGATTGTGTGTGTGTGTGTGTGTGTGTGTGTGTGTGTGTGTGTGTGTGTGTGTATAAAATGGCTATCATAAGGTTATATTAGAAGGTTAGGTGTGGGGGTGAGCAGTGTTGCAAAACTTTGGCTGACAGATGCTGGTAAGCTTTTCAGGTATTGGTGAAGACTAGTTGTGGGGCACGGGATTCTAAATGAAGAGAAATGGTTTGATGATAGGCAGACTGAAGATAACAGTGGCATTTATCCAGCAGATACAGGAGCAGATGCATTGATTTGATAGGTTAAGTTTTAGTTGTGTTTTAAAACTCTCATGTATGACATCATTGACTATCTGTAATCTCCATTCATTTACCATTAAAAAATGAGGGACATGGCAAAAAATAGGAGGTAACATCAGGGAAAGTTGAGAGTTATGTGGGCATCTCTACAGACAAACCAAAAGGTATAAATGTCAAACAGACAGGCCATACAGTAAAAACTGCAAGAGAAACCTAGACAAGCCAGAGTCATCACTGAATAAAACCTTAAAACTCCTGTAGTGGAAGTCCATGGGAATGTATGCAAATGACCATTTGAGGACATAGCAGTGTTTCAGCTACTTGGATTCTGAATGCCTATAACTATTAACTTTTTAAGTCTTTATGGATACAACTCAGTGTGATTGTAAGTTGCAGATGGATAAACCTGCCCACTGTTTATGCATATAGACTTAATGTATGCACAGAGCATTCAGTTTTTTAGAGGTTGTGGATATGGTGCTCAACAAGGTACTGCCTACAGATTCTGTAGTTTGCCTGTGAGAAGCTCGACTGAAAGGAAAGCCTTGCCTGATCGAGACCTGACTAGTGAACTGTGTTTGGACTTCTATTCTAGTCATTGACTGTCCATAAAAATCACCATGTTTAAACAAAAGGATGCTTATAAGTGTAACATACAAAAGGATGAATGCTTGTAAGTGTAAAATAAACAAGTGAGTGTTATGATAAAAAATAAGTCTTTTAATAAACAATTCACAAATGCAATATATGATATACAGAAACTTTTCAAGCAAAATCTTCTTCTGTTTATTAAGACATAAAAGAATTAAAGATATATTTTATAAAGCAAAGTCTATTACTAATTGTCCAGTCACAATTTATTTTCTCATCAAATATTATTTTAACTTCCTTCTTGGAAAAACACTGAACAAAACATTAAGATCAGAAGGATTATTAAACTTAAAACTTGTGCAACTAGGCAGCCCATCTGCTTAGTAAAAGAGAGTGTAAAGATTTAGAAAAAAAGCACAGAACAACTTACACAGAAAAGAGGACATCATGGATAGAATGGGCTGGGCAGGTATAACCACTATCTCCTCTGCATACAGGTACATATTTCCTTGCACCCGGATGAAAGCTATCATGTTTTTTGCTAAGTGGATAAACACCCCGTACTGCCCCAACATTTTCATTACCACCTCTCCTCTGAGGGATTGTGACATCAGATGGCCCCGGTCTACATTCATCCCTTCAAAGGAGGCATGTCCACCCTACCATCGCCAGATTCAGTAGATGCCTAGGCCTCTAATCAAACATGGTTTACCTGGGCTGCAGGCAGGATTTTATCCCTCTCTGTGAGTGAAGCTGGCGTAACTGACCCATCTGTTTGCATTATTACTACAGCTATCCCTCATTGACATGTGTCTGCTTGACACATGTCAGTGAAGGATAGCTGTAGTAATAATGCCCTCTTCAAACGGAACCTTGAAGATTGGATGGGAGAAAGGAAATTCACCCTGGGAATCATGTCAGTCACCCTGCTATACAGGGGTCCAGGGAAGTAAATAGTGTGGGAAGAAATAGCCAGGGAATTGTTATGGCTAGGCTTGTATAGGCCCTAGGGCCAATAGCCTAGTACCAACCTATGAATCATTGTAGGTAATGTTGCATTAAAATATGCAGTTGTATCTGTGGCACTTACCCATCTCTTGAGTAAATCAAAACTCTTATTTTGCTTTTTTGATCCAGCTGCAAATCGAATACAGCTTTAATACCATCCTGACAGGTAGGGTTGCATCTAGCACATGCTGAATGAACCTGAACAGGTATTGCACCATTCTTAAGTAGTGCATTAATGTGGATTTTTCTATTTGAGTTTGCATATTTGCAGCTTTTTTTTAACCCAGTAGTGATAAGAAGGTGGACCGTGTATTTTGGAGATGACACACTAAACTAATATTTTGCTTTATATAGTTTAAAAACCTGGGATCGGAATCTGTCTGATAAGTTGAAACAATACCAGAAAACACTAGCAAAGGATAAAAATTCCAACGAAATGCAAAACATAGCTATTGACACAGATTTCATTTAGAAAACCAAAAACTTTTTTCCAAATCTTTATTCTTCAATCAAGTGCTTTTGTTTATACAAAAAGACTTCATCAGAACTGAGGATGCAGCAGAACTACCCCTTTAAATACAATTAACAAATATCACACAATGACGATTAATGACATGAAGAAAAATAATCAATACAACATTTCAGGCAAAAATGTTTTTTAAAAATATATTGCAATCATTGTTTTAAGACTAAGCTAAATTGTAGTATTTTAAATCAGCATATGTAAAAAGCATGTGTAACATGAAAGATGTATATATATGTGTGTGTGTGCATGTGTGTGTGTGTGTGTGTGTGTGTGTGTGTGTGTGTGTGTGTGTGTGTGTGTGTGTGTGTGTGTGTGTGTGTGTGTGTGTGTGTGTGTGTGTGTGTGTGCATCTATATATGGATCCCTATCACAACACCGACACGCCACAAAGCTGACACCAAAAGACCGAAAACGCACAAAACCGAACACCATAACACCGACACCCAAAACACAAAACGTAAACTACGCATTACACACAACTATACATGCACTAACCATAACCCAAACCCTAACCCTAAGGTCTGACACTACCGCATACTTACCCTACCTGCACCCTAATCCTAACTCACTTAACCCGCCACTACACCTACAGTCCATCACTATCGCACACTTACCCTACCTGCACCCTAACCCTAACTCACTTAACCCGCCACTAAACCTAAAGTCCGTCACTATCGCACACTTACCCTACCCGCACCCTAACCCTAACCCTAACTCACTTAACCCACCCTTAAACCTAAACTCCGTCACTATCGCACACTTACCTTACCCGCACCCTAAGTCTGACACTACCGCACACTCACCTTTCCCGCACCCTAACCCTAAATCCCTCACTATCTCACACTTACCTGTCCGCTCCCTAACGCTAAATCCCTCACTATCGCACACTTACCGAGTCGCTCACACGTTGTCCATGTCGGTGTTTTGGCTGTCGGGATTTCACCTTGTCGATCATCTGTCTCGTCGGTCTTCTGGAGTCGGTCTTCTGAGCGTCGGTGTTTTGGCATGTCGATCAAGTCAAGGGGAACCCTATATATATATATATATATATATATATATATATATATATATATATATATATATATATATAGATCTAGGATGTTTGCTTGAGTGAGCAAATGTCCAAATTCATAATAACTGAACACACTTTAACAAAAGCGCTTTTATCAAAAAAGCACTTATGTTAAAGCATGTTACAAAAAAAAAATTTAAAACACTACATTTACATTTTAGCAGGGGGGCTGCACCCCCCCATGTGGAAGGCTGTGCCCCCTACAACCCCCCTACTTTAATATTCTCCCTCCGAGACCGCACTACAGTGGGGAAAAGGGAAATTTCCCTTACCCACACCGTAGTACAGCCTCGGCAACAGGCATACTTACGCGAAAGTGCTTCTTCGGTGAAAAGCACTTTCACATAAGTATGCCCATCTGTTTGGGTTTCGGTCATTTGCTCACTCGAGCAAACGTCCTAGATCCATATATATATATATATATATATATATATATATATATATATATACACATATGCACATATATATGCATACAATGGTGTAAAAATTACATTACTGGACTGATTTGGACTTAAAGTGACTTAGAATTTAATGGTAAAGCATAAAAATGCAATCCAGTTTATACAGAAGATGGTACATTTTCTTGTGGGAATTGTAAATGTTAAGTTTATTAATTCTGGTACAACTTTGTTTTTGTCTCATTAAGAAGGAAACATTACAATTTTCCTAAAATATAAGTATAATATTGAACATGTGGTTTACTGTGCTACTTGTCTTTAATGTGATGCTTTTTATTTTAGAAAACTAAATGAAAGTTTATGTGAGAGGATCTGAGAACATTGTCATGCTTTGAAAAATAGAAATATTAATAATGCTGTTTTTAAGCATTCATTGGCATGCACAAATTTTAATAATCTCATATTCTTTGCGGTTGACAGAATTTATGATGCTATAAGGGTTTAATTCTCTGTGGAGATGCAGAAAACTAGTTGGAGGTGTTGGACGTTTTCTCTCAAGTAAGATTAAATGCCAGTAAATATGCAGGCAATAATGCCCAACAGGGTGTGTGGTTAATGTGTAAATAACCAGGGGTGTTATAAGGCTCCACACCAGGTGTTAGGCCTCTACAGTCCTGGAAGGGCACTAATTACACATTAACACACACCTTGGAGGGCATTATTGCACTTAGAGAATGGGCTCTCTGTAAAATTGCTGTGTTTTACTTATTTGTTTTTTTAAGTAATATATTATTTTTTATATATATTTTCGATGAACAAATATTTCCTCCACCTAATGTTTCAAACTTGCTGTAATATATGTTAATGGTGTTGGAGGAAGCATTTTATATCCAAATTATAACACTTAAAATTCTGGCTTTGCTCTTGTACCAACCCAGACTAGCCTGTTGGCATCCTTAACTCTATCATAAACTTTTCTTATCCACTTGGATTTTATCTTCTACTTCGACTGAGATATTACCCCTATTTATTGTAAATATTACATAACTCTTTTTAGCATTAAAAAAAAAAAAAAAAAAAAAAATTAGTGTATTATCTACCATGGTTCAAAACTACCTTTTATATACTTTATGATCTCATACCTTATTATATTGTTTTGCTAGGATTGTTCTGATAAGTTAAAATCTATAATATTTGTATGTTCTTTTTTTTTACATTTTTACCTCTGTATAATTACACTTGTACTATGTCTTCTTATGTATTTCCAATATTGTTTTTAACCTCAGGAGCTTTTCTCCCCGGGCCTCCACTGAAAATGGACATTAATCCAGCTGGACTAGCCCGGTCAACAAATGTAAAATAAATAAATAAATAAATAAAAAATATCCAGGCATTTACTTTATTTTTTTGTTCCCTTACTCCTAAAACATTTGTTTTGTTGCCAGTCATTTGAGATCGAAGTTACTAAATAATGGTACACATTTGAGTTTCAGACTATTACTTTCTTCAGCAAATTCATACTAACACCAATCCTTTTAATTAAGCAAGTCTGTAATTTTATAAGAGCAGTAATTAAAATCTGTTCCTATTTTTGAGCCTTTGTTACCTCTTTATTTTAGGCTTTCACCAGATTTCTTTAGTTGAAAGGTCCAGAGGTATGCAAATGTCTTCACTGTCGCTCTTAGTCTCTAATGCACAACTCTCTTTCAGAAAATGGATACTAACACAAATCCTAATAATCAAGTAAAATATGTCCTATTTTGAGCATTTCTCCTCTGTGTATCCCGATATTTTGAGCATAGAGTCAACAGAGCATATCTTTCATCTGTCCAGAATTTTGGCTCGTATGTTTGGTCCCAGCCTCATAACGTGTAGTTTTCTGGCAAATCACTGGGGATTGAAGTAATTAAATAATGACAGACATTTGAGTTTCAGACTTCATATCCTTCAGATAATACATGCTAATGGAAACCCTGTTATTCTAGTAGGTTTCTAAGTTTATAAGAGCAATATTAAAAATATGTCATTATTTTTAGTCATTTATCCCTCATTATTTGTGTCTCTGTCCAGATTTCTTGTGCTAAGAGGTTGAAAGGTATGGTTAAGACGTACATAAACCTTTTAACTGATGCTGTTTCTGAAAGGGATCGCTGTCATTCTTCACTCTCTCTCTCACACACACACACACACACACACACACACACACACACACACACACACACACTTTTTTGGTTTCATTTATTTTACATTCGCTAAACAGCAAAAGCGCTGCTTAGCGAGTGTAGGAATACGGCTTGATCAATCTCTCACTGTTATACATGCACACACACACACACACACACACACACACACACACACACACACACACACACACACACACACACACACTTTTTTTGGTTTCATTTATTTTACATTCGCTAAACAGCAAAAGCGCTGCTTAGCGAGTGTAAGATAATGGCTTGATCAATCTCTCACTGTTATACACGCTCGCACATGCACACACATGCACACACACACACACAAGCACATACACACTTTTTTTTAATTTTAATTTTTTTCTTTATTATTTTACACTCACTAAACAACAAAAGTTCTGCTTAACGAGTGTAAAATAATGGCGGCCATTAGTTTTTTTTTCATTCCGAGCTCCATGGCAGCTTGATATGCTGCTGTGAAGAGGCAGGCTCTTTTTTTGAGTGGGCATTACTTGTACATTAATACCCTGCTGGAGAATGTTTATTCTCCAGTTAGGATTCTGATGTACAGTTTGTTCATTCTCTAAACTTGATTGAAATTAAAAGCTGCAAAAAGCACAGCCCTGTGCTTGAGAATGCAAAAGCTTTTGCAAGGATCTTTTTGTTTGTCTTACATGCATCTACTGTGGCAATTTTGCTTTTTGTTTTGTGTCCACTTTATTTAGCAACCAAAACAGAAATAAATATTTCAGAAGCCTTTCTTTAATTTGAAAGTTTTAGAATTTAACTAGTTTTCCACTTTGACTATACTAATGAAACTTAAGAAGGTTAAAACATGTTTGCATCTTGTGAAATCTGCTGTCTTGGCTTGATTACATTATTAAAGACCTATATGCCATACTGATTTGATCAGTAAGTATGTTAAATTACTTCTTTTTCAGGGTGAGTATGTAAAATCTCCACTGATGCCTTGACAGAGGAAGGTTTGCAAATGCCCTTTTGTTTTTACACAGACTTTTTAGTTAACCCTTTTGTACTTCTGCACAGTATTTTGTTTTTATTTGGTACCCACTCTGGGGTAAATGCATTAGAGGCTTCTTCTTGTTCTGACTGTTTCATATCATAGACTGAGTTTTCTGTTATGTTATAGTGATCAGAATTTATAAAATTAATTAGGCAGTGGAACTGGACTTGCTAGACTGAGCACCTTATTAAAAGACTTGCAGTCATTGTGCTTTTGTGACCCAGTGTGCTGAAACACAGTTTTGCAGGGTAATATTTATTTACATGCCATGATTTGTCAATAAAACGATAATGCAAATAGCTTTTTACACGTTATCAATTACACTTATAATTTACTCACTTGTTCATATCACCTGACGTGCAGTGTAACTTTTAAATGAAACTAATTTTAATTCCAGCAGCAACAAAGACTGTCCTATCCACATATAAAACTGCAAAATGAATGCACAGAAACATTATATCATATAGTAAAATCTTCTGCAATTATACGCTCTAACAACGCAAGGGAATAATACCGGCGACATTTTCTCCACTCTGTAGTTTAAACCTTCTGTTTGTTTCTTTCATGGGAATTTGAAATCAAAAGTCTATATATGTAGTATGAAATTGTAATGACTGAGCCCTGATCAAGTTTTTTTTTTCTCTCATGAAATATAATGTTACAAAGACTGCAGGCTGCTGAAGCAAATAAGATCTTTGCCACTGGAGGGCCCTCCAGATATTTCAGAGCTTCTCTCTTTAGTACACTTCTGCATAATCATTCTGTGCAACATGCCTTATAGCATTGACTGGACATTTTCTATCGGGAAAGAAATAAAATAAGGGATCAGCTTCCAGAAATGTGGGACTGGTGCTTAAAGATGTAAGACCCTTATATTTAGATAGGGGCATATAAATGTTTCTGTTTGAAAACTGGGTGTGTGCTTGTGCTGCATAACTCTTAACTGCAGGCATTTTTATACATTTTAACTGCTTTAACTTTGTTGAACTCATTTTTCTAGCCAAGCCTTTTCATTTAACAGTGTCGCACATTTTTCCCTGCACTCTTTCACAATACACAAACATAGTTAGATATCACAAGGACCTCCTAGAAAATGTTCTTGATGGTCCCATCTCTTTGCACTTTACTTTCAACATGCTTTCTGTTAACTTGACCAGGAACTCTCACAAATAAAAGAGCACAGCACATTAGAGAGCTTTGAACACTGAAAGGATGTGATGCTATTTCCTATGGTCTAGTGGTGTGCATCTCAGCCCAGGATACCTACTGAGTTGTCACCACCAGAACCATTCAGTAGTCCACCTGTTTTAAAGGTACACCTGGCACTACAGCCAAACTTAAGTGCAAAAATAAGTGTATGATTTTTGTATTTCTTAATGCTATTGCATTGCAACAAGTGCAACCACACAAGTACTACTAATACTTTCCAGACGGATATGGTATTGTATGAAAAAAGGGGGAAAATGTAGTTTAAAATCAAATCACTTCATTATAGTGAAGACATTTGTAAAAAAATGTGAACCACTTAGTTAATGAAAATAGAGCTACTGTCTTTTCCATTTCTGTTTTCCATGTTGATGCAACAATTCTCTTATTTTCATAAACCATATCTTAAATAATCATAAGACAAACACATTGCATAAATGTAGAGTATACATAGATCTAGAGCATATATAAAATTCAAGGAGTAAATTTAAAGTGAGGGCATTCTTAAATATTGTAAATATGAGCACACATTACCTTAGCATTCAGAAGTTCTTCCTTGGATTGTATTTTTCCTAGAGGTGCTATTCCTATTGCAATGACTCTAACTTTGGATGTACTGGCCAATGAGTGGTCACGGACTGACTCACCCACATGTCTGGTTATGCCCATCCGCAGACCATTAGTAAGGATCCAGGCACCTATAAATCAAAATTGGCCATTGTTAGCATATGACATATGCTTTCCTGTAAATTTCATGTCCACTGAAGACTGATAATTTTCTTTAAATTAGTATGTAGTAGTTTTATATTCACTGGATATTTATTACTAAATTCCCAATATTTGTTAATAACTGTGGTTTAGAAAATTCAATGCCAAATAAATTTGCCATTTAAAATAAATCTTCTGCTGACTATATACATCCCCTGTTGTAAAATCCTTTTTATGACAGTATAATATTCATTTTTTTCTAAACACACAGAAACAATATGGAATGCTTTTTGAAAAAAAAAGTAAAAAGTATAACTACAAACAAATAAAATGTTTACACACAATTTTGACTGTGCAAACATTATAGAAACATTTGTCAGTTTTCAGATGATAGTTTCTGTCATGACTAATATCTTGAGCTTTCATGGACAATTATAGTAGTCATAGAGCTGTTGACATTAAGCAGCTGAAGAAAGTGGTCTGTGGGTGTTATAATGGTCTCATTGCTACCAGAAAACGTTAGCACTCCTTTTGCAGGGACAATATTTGCAGCATGACTGGCTATATGATACACTCCATATGTGAGAAGGTGACTGATATATGGGCACAGTGAATGGAACAGGATGGTTAGCAACAGAAAATTTCATGTTTTTAAGTTCAACAGATTATGATACTGCAGTTATCTGAAGAATACAGTAAAATAGAAGTGCCACTGCGAATTAACTTCCTAAGCACAAACTAAAACTCAAAAAGTAAAAGCAACAAATACATAGCAAGAAACACGGCAGAGCTAAAAACAATCAGTGTTATTAACGGGTTCTTTAAATAACAGAGCTAATTAGAACTCATTAACTTATCACATTCAGATCAGCCAATCAGAGACAGTATACACTCTTTTATTATCTCTGATTGGCTGATTTGAATGTGATGAGTTAACGAGTTCCAATTAGTTATGTTATTTAAAGAGCTGAAGTTCTTACTATGATGGTCTGGTGAAGTACCAGCTATCGGTGCGAAAGCGCTAACCCATTAATAAAGCTGTGACTGTTTTTAGCTTTGCTGTGTTTCCTCCTATGTATTTGTTGTTTTTATGTGTTGCAGTTATCTATCCATGAGGAAAACAAAATTAATTAAATGTCCTCCACCATATGTTGTTTTCCTCTCTCCTTAATTTCTCAGCTTGTTTTCCCACCCACTTCCTAATTCACTGAATGATACTGAATGCCAAGGTGGAGAAGTGAGGGGAAACCCTGCCTATCCTCTTTCTTTCTTAGTTTCAGCTTTGATTTTGTTATCAGCTTCCTTTCCCAGCCTCAGCCGAGTCTTCTATTATATTCTGGATTCTTAAAAAAAGCTTTATCATCTGGCTCCATGGGGAAGTTTTTTAGTACTTGACATGGTACTGGATGCCTGGACAGTTATTTGATTCGTAATGTATCCATCCTTCCTAAAAACTGTAAAGCTTATTTATCTGGCACCTTATTCTTCAGCTTTCACATATTTTCATTGACTTTCTGCTGTTGCTGTTCCTATTGGTAGGTCCAGGTATTTTGGGAACGATTCTTTATCTTTTGAATTCTCCTTTCTGTTTCTTGCTTATGCATTGGTTAAAACCATAAGCTGTTAATGAGCTGCTTCCTGTTTGGATTTCATTATCCTCAACTTTTCTACTTTAAACCAAACAGCAAAAGCAGCCACTGCAGATCATAAACCAAGTAAAATCCAAAAACCAAACAATCAGAACCATTTGACTAAACTTGTCTTCTTTGTGACTGAACATGTTGCTTAACCAGGTAGTATTTGTGGGTTGCCCCTGGAAAGGGAATTTGTGTCCAGTGGGCTTATCCTGTTAAATAAATACAAAAATAAAAATGTTGATCCATATTTATAGTCCAGTAGCATCTAGCTTTTTTTAAAGCTGTCCAGTAGCTTCTTAGAGAAACCAGTGCTGGCACTACAGTTGTGTTAGTTTTTGGTTAGAATACATCATTATCTTCTGTTCCAGTGTTACTTAAGTAACTTATGCATGTCTTCTCCTACTCAGGATACATTACCCATGGCCTGAGCTTGAACTCTATTTTCTCAAGCAAGAGTGACAGTCACTGAAATGCAGACTGAGAAGTGCTAATTTATACAGCGACAGATATGTTTATCAGTCTATAAGAAGGTGCTGTTTCTGTCTGGGGAAATCTTGGATGGGACAAACTGACCAGCCATGCTTTGGGGGTGAATGAAGGCCTGTTCATCTTGGCTGATCTACCAGCCCTCCTAGATTTTGCATCTTAAGAGAGTGAGTTGGCTGCTTTTTGTTTTGTTTTTTCTTCTTTTTTTCTGTGCAGGTTTCTACATTTAAGCCAGCATTGCATTCTAATGCATCCATAGGCTGGGAATTATTTTTCTTTGAGTTTGACATTCCAGTTATGATGAATTAGTTGCTGTCTTTCTAAGTATGCACCCAACAACAATATGGTTGATCCAATTTCCTTCTTGGTTGTTTACAGTCTGTACGTATGCACTGCTCTAGTAATTTATGACAGTTTGGAGTTGTCTCTTAGGTCAGATATGTTTCCATCTTATTATGCAACCAGGCTGATTAAGTAACTCGCAGCTTAGTTCATTCAGTTGCAGTTTTGTAAATAGCTCATAGTTCCTTATGTTCAACACTCCAGCCAGCAGGGTTTTTGTATAGGTGCAACTCAGAATCTTGATTCCCTTTTATATACTAACAGGCTTAAGTTCCTCTCTTTTCTGCAGTTCGGCACAAGTTCTTTCTCCAGGTTTCCACACATTCTATCCGAGTGAAGTTATTTAGCATCCTTGCTATATTTTTCTTTGTCTCTCATTTTTAGGGATATATCTAATTTTGACTCAGATTTTGCTCTATCCTTCTATAACTGGATTTTTTAACAGAAGGTGGTAGATTAGTCAGTAAATACTGATAAATATTTTTTTACTGTGAAATCTTTTATTTTATTTTTTTTAAGAAAACATATACAGTGAGCATAATAATGATAAGTGACAGGTAGAAGTATGACCAATGAATACATTGCTGATTAATAAAATATAAAAGCAAATAGTGAAAACTATTTACACATATGCCAAAAGTCCTTCCTTATTTATTTATACCAACTTCAAATTAGAATGTGTTCAAAAAGGGATTTCCTAAATTCTGTAAAGTGTGTGTGGGATTTCTGACTGTAGGTTAAATATTTGTGAGCTAGTAGGCGTTTAGTAGCTAATTGTTTGAAACCCTCCCAGGTGAGTGATGCTCTATCCTTCCAATGTAATGCAATGTTAGAAATACTGATAAATCTTATAGTTGCAGACTTCTTTTACATTGAAAAAAATGTTAATTCACAACACCTGTTTCATTTCCTTTTCTGAGTTAACAGTACCAGAATTTAATAAGCGTTAATGATTTGGGGTGTTTTTCCTAATTATTTGTTGCTCTTTCACTAAGTCTGGAGGTAAAAGGTAAGAGCTATGGCCCCTATTTCAGGCACGAGTCCTTCTGTACAATAGAAAAACAATCTGGTTTCACATGCTTTCTTCCCTTCCTTTTAACACGTTTCCTCACTCAGGTGTTTTTCATGATAGGCTTTAGATTACCTGAATAATTATTCCATTATATATGCATCTACTAGGGTCTTACTTGCATAGGAGATATGCATCATCACATACTGCATTTCTAATACATTTCACAACAATTTTCTTGCAATAAAAAGCCCTTATACTTGTTGTTGTGTCTTTTGGCTTTTCCCGGTTAGGGGTCGCCACAGCAGAACTCTGGTCCACTAATGATTGGCAGTAGATTTTTACGTGCCGAGTTGCCAGCCCTGACACACAACCTTCAATGAAGGTACGCCCATTCACGCATGTCTCCACACAGAAGACGCTCTAACTGAGAATCGAACAGGACAACGTCTTACTGTGAGTCGACATCGCTACAGTTCCTAAATCTTTTACATATTCGCTAATGTAATATCATGTCCCCTGTACTCACTGTGCCACAGTTCCTAAAGATTTTACATATTTGCTAATGCAATATCATGACCCCTGTAGTCACTGTACCACAGTTCATAAACCTTTTACATATTCGGTAGTGTAATATCACTTCCCCTGTACTCACTTTACCACAGTTCCTAAACCTTTTACATATTTGCTAGTGTAAGTTAATGTCCCCTGTACTCACTGTACCACAGTTCCTAAACCTTTTACATATTCGCTAGTACAATATCATGTCCCCTGTACTTACTGTATCACAGTTCCTAAACCTTTTACATATTCGTTAGTGTAATATCATGCCCCTGTACTCACTGTACCACAGTTCCTAAACCTTTTAAATATTCGTTAGTGTAATATCATGTACCCTGTACTCACTGTACCACAGTTCCTAAACCTTTTAAATATTCGTTAGTGTAATATCATGTACCCTGTACTCACTGTACCACAGTTCCTAAACCTTTTACATATTCGTTAGTGTAATATCATGTACCCTGTACTCACTGTACCACAGTTCCTAAACCTTTTACATATTTGCTAGTATAATATCACGTCCCCGTACTCACTGTACTGCAATTCCTTAACCTTTTACATATTCGCTAGTGTAATATCATGTCCCCTGTACTCACTGTACCACAGTTCCTAAACCTTTTACATATTCACTAGTGTAATATCATGTCCCCTGTACTCACTGTACCACAGTTCCTAAACCTTTTACATATTCGCTAGTATAATATCATGTCCCCTGTACTTACTGTACTACAGTTCCTAAACCTTTTACATATTTGCTAGTATTATATCATGCCCCTTGTAGTCATTATGCACTTGTTATTGTAGCATCATACTATGCTGTGTATAATCAATGTGATACAGAAAAATCTGTCACAGACGGACATAGCTGGCAGCTCAAACAGGCAGTTAATAGCTAGCTGGGGGTGGGGGAGTAGCATTTACTGCCTGTAAAACTCTGAAGCTAGTTGGGAAGCCCTTGATATGAGATTTACTTGTATAATATGACTAAAGAGATAAGAATAAATGAAATTGTGCTGCCATTTCCTTCTTAAGTGGACTTCTTCAGTTAACACTTCTGAATGTAAAGTGACAAAGCAGACGTGTATTACTACATCATCATCCTCGTTATGTTTGCCTGTTTGCAGCTTTTGGGATACAACTAAATAAGAAGCAGGATTTTGTGGCATGTTAATCTCTATAATGTTTATACAGTGGGAAGAAGGATGGTAGAGCTGTGAAGAGACTGAGGAAAAGGACAACACTGATAGCGTAAATATCAGGAGGAAAGCAACTGATGATGATGCTGCCAAGGCTGCAATTAGTGAGCCTTACAAATTTGCAAGCAAGTTGGTGATAAAGCTAGTGTTCTGAAGTAGCACGAGTAATAGAAAACTGCTAACAAGGTAGAGAACTGGGGGTAAGAAACATGTATGTCATTGCAAGATGAAAGTGACACTGGGAGGAAAAAATGTGTGAGGAGGACTAATTCTGCCATAATGTTGATGGTAATGATGATTGTGATGGCCTGCCCATATGTTTCTGCATCAGCTTCTGTTCTGCTGCATGCTTACAATGCAGCGTTAGAGGCATAATGCAATGGCATGTTGTCAGTGATAACCACAGTGAAAAAGTTGTGACAATAGTGAGTGCTATGATGCAATGAACAGCACTGAATGAGAAATGGCAAGTCTGAAATAGCCATATTCTATTTGAAGGGATACACAGGAAAATATTGTTCTGACTGTTCCTTTCAGTGGTGGATCTAGAGGAGATAATGGGTGATTTAGAAAATTGGATTAATAACTTCAAATGGGTCCAGGCAGAAAGCATTCTTATAATGCATAGCAAAAACATAATTGGTGTTGTTATGTTTGATATGTTACCTTTCCAATACAAATAATCAGCTTGTTTTTTTAAAACTGGAAATTAATTTACTGCTCTATATAAGTAGTTATAGCCTTGCTTCATTTTCTAATACATTTTTATGAATAAATGACATACTGCTCTACTCAAATAATTTTATCATCAGTTTGAAGTTGCAGTGTATCCCATGGCTAAGTAAAGAGGTTGGTTGTGTTGTACCTTATGATTAGTATTTAAATATCGCCATCCTTTTATATGCTTTTATGTCTGTTAACGTACCTTTATTGATGTGAAAGCTTGTGCACATTGTATTAATAAGATTTTCTGTAGTTCCTGAGCTTAGGTCACACTTTTAGTATTTAAAGTCTTCCTTGGAGCTTGGATCTGTCTACAGACAGTGCTCTTGTGTGGATTTAGATTCCATATTGCATAATTGATCATAATTGTTATAAATACAGTGTTGTATATCTTGAAATACTGTATGTGCTTACACAATGCTCACTTAACAAGTGCATATAGCCATCTGGTTTAAGTCAAGGTACTTCATCTGTTGCCATTATTACCCTATCCTGCTGCATTCAACTCTGTGTAGCATACTGCCAAACTTTTTACTGAGTGACATAGTGCAAATAGTTTGTACACTGCTTTACAACTGCTAAGAATATATTTCTTTGCATTTTATCTGATTTTGCTGCAAACTGTCTGCATTTTGTGTATTTGCTATGAACTGTCTATTTTATAGCAATGTTATAATTACACAAAATACATAATTGTTATAATTACACAAAATACATATAGCCTATCTATTTTTAATTTTATGAATAATATGTTCCTGCATTTTACTTCCATGCATTCAACTGTGATGTACTACATGAAATTGTGGAGAGTTTCTGCATAGGCCTCCCCTGTACATGAGTCTGACTGTTGGATACACCTGCTTAACAAACACATAAATAGATGAATGCAATTTACCTTTTAAAATAAGAGCTGTAGTTAAATGCTAGTATAGGTGTGGACCTCTTTGTTTCTGAAAGCAGTTAACTTGCAAGCTGAGAAGGACAGCATTTAAAAACATTGGCAAACAGATAACCTACTCCTTTGTACTTTGTACCTCAGTGGAGTTTCATGACTTAGTTTTATTTATTTATATTTGTTAACCAGGGTAGAGCTCTGATATTCATACATCCTTTTCAGACTCATCCTGGAAGTATTGTCTGGTTATGTGACTTGCTTACTCACACAATGGACAACTAGTTTACAAAGTGGTTGTTTTTTCAGGCAAAGGTATATTCACTCATCTTGACTACAAAATAACACTGTGTGTGCAAATTGGCATTATACTTTTTTCCTGTATCCTTTTTGACACTGCTCTTTGTAACATTCAAACCTCTCCTTACCAGCCAGATGCCTTTGTTTACCTCTCCTGGGTATTTCCCAGTGAAGACAGCCTCAGTGGTGGTTTGTGCCCTCAGTGGCATGGCAGCAATGACAACTTATTTTGTATGGTTATAATCCCACCCGTCGGTCGGAGCCAAGTAACCCATATCACTGTGAGGGCTACTACACTCTCCCCAAGCAAGTACATGTTCCTGTGCACCTACAATGGGGACTGACATGTTTATGGCTTAGTATGAAAATGCCAGCTCCTGGTTTGTCCCTTGCATCACCACTCTTGCTCCAAGGGATTGTGGCATACTATCATCCTAGTATGCCTTCCTTCTTTGAGGATAGGTGCACCCCTTCCTTTCCAGAGCAGCTACAACAGGAACCCAAGCTGCTAATCGAACTTGGGTCTCTTGGGCTGCAGTCAGGGCTTCACCCCTGTACACCAGTGGGGCTGGTATAAAATGTATTATGCAAGAAAAATGTAAAGAACATATTATAAGAAACAGTACATTAATACAACATGCTATTCTAGCTTTTTTGAACACATCAGCAGGATGTGTTCTTTTGACATGTTTACCTCATACAGTACTAAACAGGGAATATATTGAAAACTTAATAGCTGCAGCCTGGAGACAACCTTAAAAGATATGGTATCTTTACACAGCAAATAGCCCTGGAAGAAAAGCAGTACAGACACATCAAAGAGATAGAGTTAGTCCTGAACCATACAATATAGCTTCATAATTTGTGATTTCCCATCTTACTCTAGGAATGTTGTGAACAGTCTACCCACAGATGCAAGTAATTTACATATGCATTTGTTGTTTGTTTGCATTTGTTTATCAGGATAATGTGCTTCTCTGGGGACCTAATAAAGCATAGCTTGATGCCACAAACGAGTAAGAACACAATTTTAATTTTCAAGTGTAACACCAAAGAATTCAAGACTGCAGCACACATGACATAATAAAAATTAACACTGATTACTTTGGAATGATGTTCTACCTGTGTAGCCACAGAAATCTGTATCTATAATACTTCATTTGTGTAAACTTTGAAAGCTATATCTATATTTTATATATATATATATATATATATATATATATATATATATAAAACTACATCTATATATAACTATGTATATACATACATATATATATATATATATATATATATATATATATATATATATATATATATATATATATATAATTATATTATCTTGAATATGAGTACAGAAATTCTTTTGATAGGAGTTGAACTTGGAAATTGTGAATTATACCTTTGGTTATGAATTTTTCAGAAGAGGAAATAAAGCGAAAGAAAGAAACTGTTAAATGGACTGGGCTTGAGAAGTCAGCTGATCAGGTTATGCAAAGAATTGTAAAACAATGGCAGTGTGACCATTGCTTAAAGAAATTTAGCACTCTAAATTCTGAACTGCAGTCTGTAGGGACTCTGAGACAGGAGGTGAGCAACAACCCAGCCTTTTGAGTCTAATATTAATAGAGATTGAATGCTGCAGCATAACTTTTCCATATTCTTAAGGTGCCCCAAAAAAATTGAGTATACCATGAACATAGTTTATACTGGAGGTTGGACCTTACTCTACTAAGAAGGCATGGAAAAGAGTTTTTTTTTTCTAGTAAACTAAATAAGAAGGATCAGATATGTAGATGACAAAACTTTTTGATGTGGAGACAGTTGGATTTTTTTTAACACTGTTCAGTTCTGTAGATAAGCAAGTTCAGTCCAATAAACCTGAAAATATATTTGAAGTGCCCTTCAATGCTGGGAATATTTTTAAGGAGGCATATGCAACTAGCATCAGTCCATTTATGAGGTATGCTAAAATAATAAATTTGTTATGAGATGCCTTGTTTTGTTGGGAGGTGAAGTTGAAATGTTCCTTGCCCAGAATAGAGTGAATTAATTCTTAATTTGGATGTATCAATAAGGTAGTCAAAAGTCAGTACTGGAACTAGCCATAAACCAACGTATTTAACTTGGGTGTGGTTTCTAATGTGATGTCCAGGGGTGCATTCATGCATAGATGGGACAGATGAGCTTCATTTGTGTGAGTGAACGTCACCAATCTCTTTTTGCCAACCTACCTTCATTCTCAGAGATATAGATCATAAGACTGTAAATCAAACATATCCACATTGCCTGGTAAAGTTGGAATGTGTAGTTGGTTCATGATGTGCAAGGTATTCTGCAAAATGGCTTAGTGCTGTTGGACTGAACATCCTAGATTAATTTGTAGCAAACTTAGTGACTGACTAGTAGGGAAGAGCTGCATAAAGACTTGTTACCAGCTGGAAGGTACAGCACAACAGGTAACGTGAGCAGATTCTTTACAATATAATCTGGATGATTGTTATATCACCACTGAGTGGATTTATGCTATAGGCAGGACTGACTTTACAGTTTTGATATTGTTTTGGTATTAGTAGAAATTGGGCAAACCCCATTAGGATGAGCAAAGCTACTAGGGCCATAGCAGGATTAAAGAGGTTATGGCAGTACCTAGCAGGAAAAATAAATTGTACGTTCAAGTACTAGAATTAAAAGAGATGCAGAGGTCTCCAGTAGGACTCACAGATTTATAGGTAACATATAGTTTTGAACAGGATTAAAGAAGTAAGAAAAGGATCCAGCTACACTGAGAGTTTAAAGCCCTCCATCAGAGTCATAGATTCCAGTCAGATTTAACAAATACTGCAGACTCTCAACAAAGTTATCAAAGTCTAATGGTCATTGCAAAATTAACAAATACAGGGACCCTGGGAGGATTGACAAGTCAGACCTAGATCAGAAACACTGAAACTGTTGAATTTTACTTGACCACTACCATTACTTTTCAGTACAAGCAGAAATTAAATAAAGCTATAGAGAAATAAAAGTAATAATATTCCATGGTTTGGACTGAAGAGGCTTTATCCAGTTTTACCCATTTAAGTTACTGACTGTAGAAGGCGCTGTGCAACTTTGCTATTTAGGAAAATGTTTGGCAGTCCTGCATCAAATAATTTGCCCTAGAAGGGAGACTTGCTCTTGAATGGGGATGCCGTTACTGCAGGGTTTGTTGGTAGAAAATGCTTGCTTTTTCATGAGAAACAGCAGAAACAGTTACAGTTAAACATGGATCTTTCAAATAGTTGCTAGTTAGTCTTTCTAACACTGAGAGTAAAATCTGAATTACTACGTCAGTGCTCTGGCAGCTGTGAGATGAATAAAATATTTGGTTCCATAATAAATGTTATCCATTATTTCAGCAGTACAAAGGTAGAGATGTTTCTTTTTTAAAGCACAGCTGTAGCCTCTGTATCTTTGCTCTCAAGTGACTCTGTAAGACAAGCTGATCAGTGCAACTATTAACCACTCAACATGTACACTTTCTTATCTGTTGGTCAGCAGAGGTATCTACATAAACTGTGCACCATACCAAGCTGCATGATCCAGACTGCATGCCACAACTTCATTACAGCTTTCCATTTGGTGAATCATAGTACTGCTGATATGCTATTTAAAACAGTGGCTTCCTCCCAAATTAATTGAAATGAAACGGGTGAAGCTGATTATTGCACAATAAGAAACTAAGACAAAATTTGTATTATGCTATAAAAGAAGCATAAACAAATCACAATTTCATCCATTTCACTGATTATTGTGTTTTATGACCATAGTCCCTACCACTGACCTGTCCAATTTGTCTCCCTTATTTGGAGTCCACTATCCCTGGTATGGCTCTTTGTGTAGGGCCTACAATGCTGCCAACTGGAGCAGGAGTTGTAGAACCAACGAATGATTCTGTTATACTGTATTTGGTAATATTTTCTGTTTTTGTTACATTGCATCACCAGGCTGATTAAGTGGGGTCAGTTTTGAATTTTTATATTCCACATTATTGAATCCACAAAACAACAACAACAGCAAAAAAATGAATATTAGTAAACCACATACAATATACATTCAGTAACAATGATTGAAGAGCTTTGCAGTTGTCGAGCCTCCCTTTATTCTGCATTCACAGCTGAAATACACTAATTCCATAAATGCACAGTCAATGAGAAAGGGCGGATGCTATTAAACTACTGTTCCTGTTTCCCATCTGCAGAAGTCTTGCTCAAAACAAAATGTTTGCAGTGCAGTTGAAGTTCATAAACCGAAGATCCACAGCACACTATTCCCTACCCAACATCAATTACATAAATAAGATGCACACACACACACACACACACACACACACACACACACACACACACACACATGCACACACGCACACACACACACACACACACACACACACACACACACACACACACACACACACACACAAACACACAAAGTCAATGAAGCCAACTACACAAATCATATAGTATAATATACTAACTGAAAAGGTGCTTCAAGTGTTGGAGCTTTTATACATAATTTGACAAAATGTCATGTGATGAAGCATCATGTGCTCAGGTAAGTGCGATGATGTATGTACATGCACTATGTATCCTTCGGTGGGAGGCACTTTGGTGCATCTCTGCTTGGCTTTCTCTCGCTAGTATGAAAGATGACTGATTATTTTACTAACTTGCATTGAGAGTCTCTATTATTGTACATCAAACTTATAATTTCCTTCACACAGTTGAGAGAACATTTCAAGCTACTCACTCAGCTGGTGTTATAGCTAGCCATCCAACAACCAGACCACAGTTTGAAACTGGGTCACCAATGGCATTAGCATAGACAGCTTATGCCTTTGAAACTTGTCTTGGACAGCTGCTAAAAAATTTCTGAAAGGGGTACAATGGAATATGAACACAGTAACACAGAAAATTAAAGCTGTTTTCCTTGAGGAGTTAAAAAAACATATGTTGGTTATTTTAACATATTATGTATAATATGTACACACATTTCAATCTCAGCTGTTTTTTTAATAATAAAAGCTAACTAACAAATATTTACACTATATAGAGCCCCTTCTTTAATATTTTTCCAAGTAATTTATTTTTTCTGCTAATTTATTTATTTAACAACTAATTTCAGTATTTGCAAATATAGAATAATCAATCAGTTATTTCACCTTTGAAATTCATTAATGAAATATATACCAGGAAAAAAGAAAGATTTCTTAGCTATCAATAATTATCTAGTCTAGGTTAAATAAAGTTGAGAAAACATTTGAGCATTGTTTTTCTAATGGAGTCTTCCAGACCGAACATTGAACGTAGCTTGGTCTCAAAGGTGGAAGACAATCATATGGTACTCTTTAATTACATTAGAAAACATGTGAATATAACATATTATTATTATTATTGAATAATGAAGTGATTTCTCAGTCACTGGATATAGAGAATGTGCTTGTAGAAAAGAACGTGCAACTCTCAGAATAATCAAATGAATATGTTAGAGTGCTAAAAAGACAAGAGGTGAGATGTGTTATATAACTGCACATATCATTACTTCTGCCATAAGTAAAATTAAAACCCATGTTTCATGTAACCAAGCACATACTTGCAAAGATACAAAGAAAGGTCTATCTAGTTCCTTCTGAATCATGTTAAACAAAATGTTAGCATATGGGCACATCACTGACCTTTGGTGACAAGTTGTAGTAGTAGCAATTCATGAGGAAGGTCCCTTATGACCCAGACAGTTTTATTCCCACCAGACTCACTAGTATTCCATGTAAAATAATGAAATGCATCATAGTGGTGCTTCTTCTAACAATGACCTACTTCTGATAGATACGGAACAGTATGGGTTTGTTAGGGTGAGTGCTTGCCTTTTGAAAATCGTGAATTTCTGTGAAGGTGAAGAGGTAACAGCAACACTCTCTAAATGACTGGCAGTAAATGCTGCTTCATTGGCCATCTATAGACCCTGGAAACTAAAGACCTATAAGTCTAACTAGTCTTATATGTAAAGCTGTGGAAAGAATTATCATGGAAATTATCAGTAGTGATATAGTAAACCTCCAGACACTGGACCCAACCCAGTTTGGTATAGTCAAGGGCAGATTATGCTTACTCAACCTGGTGGATTTCTTTGAGAAGGTCATCAAAGCAATGGCTGAGGGCAAAATGGTTCACACTGCCTACCTTGACCTGGCCAAGGCATTTGACACAATACCCCACTCGGGTATTGTTGACAACTCAACAAGTTAGGTACAAACCTGTATGTCACCCAGTGGATAGCCATTTGGCCCACAGACAGAATGCAGGAAGTTAGAATTGGGGAGTCCACCTCTACAAAGAGGCCAGTCACAAGTGGAGTCCCTCAGGGCTCAGTCTTTGGACAGCTCCTTTTTGTCATTTACTTCTCTGAAGTTAAGGCCAATGTCAGCGGTCTTTGGCTGACTTAATTTGCAGATTATTTCAAATTAGGAGCTTTCATTGTATCCCACACTGATAGAAAAGTTCTCCAGGAAGGGCTGATACAGACAAACAACTGGTGTCAGAGCCATGGACTAAAACTGAATGCCAAGAAATGCATAATAGTATCCTTTGGGAAGTTATCCACCCCTGATAGCTTTCATATTGACAACACACCCCTTAGAGCTGGCGCAGTAGTCACGGACTTAGGAATGCACATAGACAGTAATCTAGCCTTTGACCATCACGTATCTACAGTAGTGAGGAAATCATTCTGTGTTGCACAACTTATAAACAAAGGTATGGCTTCTAAGTCTGAGGGAATCATTGTTCCACTATATTCGGCATTCATCAGATCTATGATTAAGTACAATACCCCCTTTGGTATGTACCTAACTAGGCATATCCAACAACTGGAACTTCCACAGAGGTTCCTCATGAAAGAAAAAATACAGGGTGTAAGTGAAATGTCCTATGCAGACTGCCTCAAGACCCTATCCCTGTATTCTGTCTCCTACAAGGGTTTGAGTGGAAATCTATGCCTGGCATACAGGGCTTTGTCAGACCCCACTCTGATGGACCTTCTGCATATCCACAAAACAAGCAGCACCAAAATTAGCTGTTCTAAAGACTTAAACCTTACCTGTGATATAAATAGTACCCGCTTTCAAACAGGTATGCATTCCAGAGACTATCCCATCTCTGGAAAAGGCTCCCCATTCCATATGAAGCAGAGTTCAAATGCAACTTGGACAACTGGATGGGGAACAGGAAAGTCATCCCTGGTTTGGCACCAATGTCTCTAGTGGACATAGGCAGCCTGTAAATGGTTCATCTTCCAGGTTCCATGCTTGTAAATGTTTCATCTCCCAAGCCCCTGCTTACAATTATCTAGGGTATCTGAACTTGTCAGCAATTTGGGATGCATGGCTAGGCTTAAGAAGGCGCTTGTGGTCATTAGTCTAGTAAACACCTATGAATCTTGACTTTGTTAAAGTATTCAACCCTATTCCTCATAATATAATAATTGTAAAAATAAAAACATTAAATGTCAATCAATATATAACTTGGTAGGGAAAACCCTGGCTAAGTAACAGGATGCAGCAAATCAATGTAGGAGTTGCTCTTCTGTCCCAACAAGGGTTACAAGGCTTTAACCTGGGGCTACTTCTTTTTAGACTGGTATTCTCCAGTGTAATGATATAAAATGGGCTATAACTTAGCAAACTAACACAGTTAATTCAGTAAAATATGCAGAAGCTCTCCAAGATGATCTTTAAAACAACATATCTGATCCTGTAGTAATAACCTCACCTTTAATGTCAGTAAATGCAGCATCAAGAAACCTGTCAAAAATGATGTTAAGATTACTGAATCATAAAAAGTAACAGTTCTGTAAACACTGATGAATCAGATCTGCACATTCATCCTCCTATTTGCCCCAGAATCACTGCAGAGTAATGGAATTAATACCTATAGACCAAGATAGCAACTGGAAGTGAGTTATATGTAGTATGACTTGGTTATGGACTGTGACTTGTGTGCATTCTCTCCACAAATAATGTCAAACCTCTGAAGATACTGCCAAATCCTACATATTCCTAGGTAGGGACACTCTGGCAGTGCTGCTGAATCCTACATATTCCTAGGTAGGGACACTCTGGCAGTGCTGCTGAATCCTACATATTCCTAGGTAGGGACACCATGGCAGTGCTGCTTAATCCTACATATTCCTAGGTAGGGACACTCTGGCAGTGCTGCTGAATCCTACATATTCCAAGGTAGGGACACTCTGGTAGTGCTGCTGAATTCTACATATTCCCAGGTAGGGACACTCAGGCAGTGGTTCTGCATTCTAAATATTTTTAGATAGAGACATTCTGGCAGTGCTTCTGCATTCTACAAATTCTTAGGCAGGGACACTCTAGCAGTGCTGCTGTGTTCTACATATTCCTAGTAGGGACACACTAGCAGTGCTGCTGTGTTCTACCTATTCCTAGTAGGGATACTCTGTCAGTGCTGCTGAATTCTGCATATTTCTAAGTAGGGACACTCTGGCAGTACTGCTGCGTTCTACATATCCCTAGATAGGGACACTCTGGCAGTGCTGCTGTGTTCTACAGATTCCTAGTAGGGACACTCTGGCTGTGCTGCTGAATTCTGCATATTCCTAGGTAGGGACGTTCTGGCAGTACTGCTGCATTCTACATATTCCTAGGTATGGAGACTCTAGCTGTGCTGCTAAATTCTGCATATTCCTAGGTAGGGACACTCTGGCAGTACTGCTGCGTTCTACATATTCCTAGGTAGGGACACTCTTGCAGGGCTACTGAAGTCTACATATTCCTAGGTAGGGACACTCTGGCAGTACTGCTGCATTCTACATATTCCTAGGTAGGGACACTCTGGCTGTGCTGCTGAATTCTGCATATTCCTAGGTAGGGACACTCTGGCAGTACTGCTTGCATTCTACATATTCCTAGGTAGGGACACTGTTGCAGGGCTGCTGAAGTCTACATATTCCTAGGTAAAGACACTCTGGCAGTGGTGCTGCATTCTACATATTCCTAGGTAGGGACACTCTGGCAGTGCTGGTGAATTCTACGTATTCCTAGGTAGGGACACTCTGGCAGTGCTGCTGAATTCTACATATTCCTAGGTAGGGACACACTAGCAGTGCTGTTGAATTCTACATATTCCTAGGTAGGGACACTCTAGCAGTGCTGCTGCATTCTACATATTCCCAGGTAGGGACACTCCGGTAATGCTGCTGAATTCTACATATTTCTCGGTAGGGACACTCTGGCAGTGCTGCTGAATACTACATATTCCAAGGGTAGAGACACTCTGGCAGTGCTGCTGAATTCGACATATTCCTAGGTAGGGACACTCTGGCAGTGCTGCTGAATTCTACATATTTCTAGGTAAACACACTCTGGCAGTGCTGCTGAATTCTACATATTCCTAGGTAGGGAGATTCTGGCAGTGCTGTTGAATTCTACATATTCCTAAGTAGGGACACTCTGGCAGTGCAGCTGAATTCTACATAGTCCTAGGAAGGTACAATCTGTCAGTGTGGCTGAATTCTACATATTCCTAGGTAGGGACACTCTGGCAGTGCTGCTGAATTCTACATATTCCTAGGTAGGGACACTCTAGTAGTGCTACTGAAGTCTACATATTCCTAGATAGGGACACTCTGGCAGTGCTGCTGAATTCTACATATTCCTAGGTAGGGACACTCTGGCAGTGCTGCTGAATTCTACATATTCCTAGGTAGGGACACTCTGGCAGTGCTACTGTATTCTAAATATTTCTAGGTAGGGACACTCTGGCAGTGCTGCTGAATTCGACATATTCCTAGGTAGGGACACTCTGGCAGTGCTGCTGAATTCTACATATTCCTAGGTAGGGACACTCTGGCAGTGCTACTGTATTCTAAATATTTCTAGGTAGGGACACTCTGGCAGTACTGCTGAATTCTACATATTCTTAAGTAGGCACACTGTGGCAGTGCTGCTGAATTCTACATATTCTTAGGTAGGGACACTCTGGCAGTGCTGCTGAATTCTACATAGTCCTAGGAAGGGACAATCTGTCAGTGCGGCTGAATTCTACATATTCCTAGGTAGGGAAACTTTGGCAGTGCTGCTGTATCCTGCATATTCCCAGGTAGGGACACTCTGGCAGTGCTGCTGAATTCTACATATTCCTAGGTAGGGACACTCTAGTAGTGCTACTGAATTCTACATATTCCTAGATAGGGACACTCTGGCAGTGCTGCTGAATTCTACATATTCCTAGGTAGGGACACTCTGGCAGTGCTGCTGAATTCTACATATTTCTAGGTAGGGACACTCTGGCAGTGCTACTGTATTCTAAATATTTCTAGGTAGGGACACTCTGGCAGTACTGCTGAATTCTACATATTCTTAAGTAGGCACACTCTGGCAGTGCTGCTGAATTCTACATATTCTTAAGTAGGCACACTCTGGCAGTGCTGCTGCTTTCTACATATTTTTAGGTAGGGACACTCCGGCAGTACTGCTGAGTTCTACATATTCCTAGGTAGCGACACTATGGCAGTGCTACTGTATTCTACATATTCCTAGATAGGGACACTATGGCAGTGCTGCTGAATTCTACGTATTCCTAGGTAAGGACACTCTGGCAGTCCTGCTGAATTCTACATATTCCTAGGTAGGGACACTCTGGCAGTGCTGCTGAATTCTACATATTCCTAGGTAGGGACACTCTAGCAGTGCTGCTGAATTCTACATATTCCTAGGCAGGGACACACTGGCATTGCTGCTGAATTCTACATATTCCCAGGTAGGGACACTCTGGCAATGCTGCTGAATTCTACATATTCCTAGGTAGGGACACTCTGACAGTGCTGTTGAATTCTACATATTCCTAGGTATGGACACTCTGGTAGTTCTGCTGAATTACTTCATAATCCTAGGTAGGGACACTCTGGCAGTGCTGCTAAATCCTACATATTTTTAGGTAGTTACACTCTGGCAGTGCTGCTGAATTCTATGTATTCCTAGGTAGGGACACTCTGGCAGTGCTGCTAAATCCTACATATTTTTAGGTAGTTACACTCTGGCAGTGCTGCTGAATCCTACATATTCCTAGGTAGGGACACTTTGGCAGTGCTGCTGAATTCTACATATTGCTAGGTAGGGATACTCTGGCAGTGCTACTGAATTCTACATATCCCTCGGTAGGGAAACTCTGGCAGTGCTGCTAAATCCTACATATTCCTAGGTAGGGACACTCTGGGTGTGCTGCTGAATTCTACATATTCCTAGGTAGGGATACTCTGGCAGTGCTGCTGAACCCTACATATTCCTAGGTAGGGACACTCTAAGTGTGCTGCTGAATTCTACATATTCCTAGGTCAGGACACGTTGGCAGTCTGCTGATTTCTACATATTTGTAGGTAGGGTCACTCTCACAGTGCTGCTGAATCCTACATATTCCTAGGTAGGAACACTCTAGCAGTGCTGCTGAATTCTACATATTGCTAGGTAGCGATATGCTGGCAGTGCTGCTGAGTTCTACATATTCCTAGGTAGGGACACTCAGGCAGTGCTGCTGAATTCTACATATTCTTTTGTAGGGACACTCTGGCAGTGCTGCTGAATTCTACATATTCCTAGGTAGGGACACTCTGGCAGTGCTGCTGAATCCTACATATTTCTAGGTAGTTACACTCTGGCAGTGTTGCTGAATCTTACATATTCCTAGGTAGGGGCACTCTTCTACATATTGTTAGGTGGGGATACTCTGGCAGTGCTGCTGAATTCTACATATTCCTAGGTAGGGACACTCTGGCAGTGCTGCTGAATCCTACATATTCCTAGCTAGGGACACTCTGGCAGTGCTGCTGAATTCTACATATTCCTCGGTAGGGACACTCTGGTAGTGCTGCTGAATTCTACATATTCCTAGGTAGTGACACTCTGGCAGTGCTGCTGAATTCTACATATTCCTAGGTAGGGACACTCTACGTGTGCTGCTGAATTCTACATATTCCTAGATAGGGACACGCTGGCAGTCTGCTGATTTCTACATATTTGTAGGTAGGGACACTCTTGCAGTGCTGCTGAATCCTACATATTCCTAGGTAGGAACACTCTGGCAGTGCTGCTGAATTCTACATATTTCTAGGTAGGGATACGCTGGCAGTGCTGCTGAATTCTACACATTCTTTTGTAGGGACACTCTGGCAGTGCTGCTGAATTCTCCATATTCCAAGATAGGGACACTCTTGCAGTGCTGCTGTGTTCTACATTTTCCTAGGTAGGGACACTCTGGCAGTGCTGCTGAATCCTACATATTCCTAGGTAGGGAATCTCAGGCAGTGCTGATGAATTCTACATATTCCTAGGTAGGGACACGCTAGCAGTGTTGCTGTGTTCTACATATTCCTAGTAGGGACATTCTGTCAGTGCTGCTGAATTCTACATATTCCTAGGTAGGGAAACTCTGGCAGTGCTGATGAATTCTACATATTCCCAAGTAGGGACACTCTAGCTGTGCTGCTGAATTCTGCATATTCCTAGGTATGGATGCTTTGGCAGTACTGCTGCGTTCTACATATTCCTAGGTAGGGAAACTCTTGCAGGGCTGCTGAAGTCTACATATTCCTAGGTAGGGACACTCTGGTAGTGCTGGTGAATTCTACATATTCCTAGGTAGGGACACTCTGGCAGTGCTATTGTACTCTAAATATTCCTAGGTAGGGACACTCTGGCAGTGCTGCTGTGTTCTACATATTCCTAGTAGGGACACTCTAGCTGTGCTGCTGAATTCTGCATATTCCTAGGTTTGGGACGCTCTGGCAGTGCTGCTGAATTCTACATATTCCTAGGCAGGGACACTCTGGCATTGCTGCTGAATTCTACATATTCCCAGGTAGGGACACTCCAGCAATGCTGCTGAATCCTACATATTCCTAGATATGGACACTCTGGCAGAGCTGCTGAATTTCTTCATAATCCTAGGTAGGGACATTCTGGCAGTGCTGCTAAATCCTACATATTTTAGGTAGTTACACTCTACCAGTTCAGCTGAATCCTACATATTCCTAGGTAGGGACGCTCTGGCAGTGCTGCTGAATTCTACATATTGCTAGGTAGGGATAATCTGGCAGGGCTGCTGAATTCTACATATTCCTAGGTAGGGACACTCTAGGTGTGCTGCTGAATTCTACATATTCCTAGGTAGGGACATGCTGGCAGTCTGCTGATTTCTACATATTCGTAGGTAGGGACATTCTCGCAGTGCTGCTGAATCCTACATATTCCTATGTAGGGACACTCTGGCAGTGCTGCTGTGTTCTACATATTCCTAGTAGGGACATTCCTGCAGGGCTGCTGAAGTCTACATATTCCTAGGTAGGGATACTCTGGCAGTGCAGCTGTATTCTACATATTCATAGGTAGGGACACTCTGGCAGTGCTATTGTACTCTAAATTTTCCTCGGTAGGGATACTCTGGCAGTGCTGCTGAATCCTACATATTCCAAGGTAGGCACACTCTGGCAGTGCTGCTGAATTCTGCATATTTCTAGGTAAACACACTCTGGCAGTGCTGCTGAATCCTACATATTCCTAGGTAGGGAGATTCTGGCAGTGCTGTTGAATTCTACATATTCCTAAGTAGGGACACTCTGGCAGTGCTGCTGAATTCTACATAGTCCTAGGAAGGGACAATCTGGCAGTGTGGCTGAATTCTACATATTCCTAGATAGGAACACTTTGGCAGTGCTGCTGAATCCTGCATATTCCCAGGTAGGGACACTCTGGCAGTTCTGCTGAATTCTACATATTCCTAGGTAGGGACACTCTGGCAGTGCTACTGTATTTTAAATATTTCTAGGTAGGGACACTATGGCAGTACTGCTGAATTCTACATATTCCTAGGTAGGGACACTCCGGCAGTGCTGCTGAATTCTACATATTCCTAGGTAGGGACGCTCTGGCAGTGCTGCTGCTGAATCCTACATATTCCTAGGTAGGGACACTCTGGCAGTGCTGCTGAATTCTACATATTCCTAGATAGGGACACTCTGGCAGTGCTGCTGAATTCTGCATATTCCTAGGTAAACACACTCTGACAGTGCTGCAGCTTTCTACATATTTTTAGGTAGGGACACTCCGGCAGTACTGCTGAGTTCTACATATTCCTAGGTAGTGAAATTATAGCAGTGCTACTGTATTCTACATATTCCTAGCTAGGGACACTATGGCAGTGCTGCTGAATTCTACATATTCCTAGGTAAGGACACTCTGGCAGTGCTGCTGAATTCTACATATTCCTAGGTAAGGACACTCTGGCAGTCCTGCTGAATTCTACATATTCCTAGGTAGGGACACTCTGGCAGTGCTGCTGAATTATATATATTCCTAGGTAGGGGCACTCTGGCAGTGCTGCTGAATTCTACATATTCCTAGGTAGGGACACTCTAGAAGTGCTCCTGAATTCTACATATTCCTTGGTAGGGACACTCTGGCAGTTCTGCTGAATTCACATATTCCTAGGCAGGGACACTCTGGCATTGCTGCTGAATTCTACATATTCCCAGGTAGGGACACTCTGGCAATGCTGCTGAATCCTACATATTCCTAGGTATGGACACTCAGGCAGTGCTGCTGAATTTCTTCATAATCCTAGGTAGGGACACTCTGGCAATGCTGCTAAATCCTACATATTTTAGGTAGTTACACTCTGGCAGTGCAACTGAATCCTACATATTCCTAGGTAGGGACACTCTGGCAGTGCTGCTGAATTCTACATATTGCTAGGTAGGGATAATCTGGCAGTGCTGCTGAATTCTACATATTCCTAGGTAGGGACACTCTAGGTGTGCTGCTGAATTCTACATATTCCTAGGTAGGGACACTCTGGCAGTGCTGCTGAATTCTATATATTCCTAGGTAGGGACATGCTGGCAGTCTGCTGATTTCTACATATTCCTAGGTAGGGACACTCTGGCAGTGCTGCTGCTTTCTACATATTTTTAGGTAGGGACACTCCGGCAGTACTGCTGAGTTCTACATATTCCTAGGTAGCGACACTATGGCAGTGCTACTGTATTCTACATATTCCTAGATAGGGACACTATGGCAGTGCTGCTGAATTCTACGTATTCCTAGGTAAGGACACTCTGGCAGTCCTGCTGAATTCTACATATTCCTAGGTAGGGACACTCTGGCAGTGCTGCTGAATTCTACATATTCCTAGGTAGGGACACTCTAGCAGTGCTGCTGAATTCTACATATTCCTAGGCAGGGACACACTGGCATTGCTGCTGAATTCTACATATTCCCAGGTAGGGACACTCTGGCAATGCTGCTGAATTCTACATATTCCTAGGTAGGGACACTCTGACAGTGCTGTTGAATTCTACATATTCCTAGGTATGGACACTCTGGTAGTTCTGCTGAATTACTTCATAATCCTAGGTAGGGACACTCTGGCAGTGCTGCTAAATCCTACATATTTTTAGGTAGTTACACTCTGGCAGTGCTGCTGAATTCTATGTATTCCTAGGTAGGGACACTCTGGCAGTGCTGCTAAATCCTACATATTTTAGGTAGTTACACTCTGGCAGTGCTGCTGAATCCTACATATTCCTAGGTAGGGACACTTTGGCAGTGCTGCTGAATTCTACATATTGCTAGGTAGGGATACTCTGGCAGTGCTACTGAATTCTACATATCCTGGTAGAGAAACTCTGGCAGTGCTGCTAAATCCTACATATTCCTAGGTAGGGACACTCTGGGTGTGCTGCTGAATTCTACATATTCCTAGGTAGGGATACTCTGGCAGTGCTGCTGAACCCTACATATTCCTAGGTAGGGACACTCTAAGTGTGCTGCTGAATTCTACGTATTCCTAGGTATGGACAGGCTGGCAGTCTGCTGATTTCTACATATTTGTAGGTAGGGACACTCTCACAGTGCTGCTGAATCCTACATATTCCTATGTAGGAACACTCTAGCAGTGCTGCTGAATTCTACATATTGCTAGGTAGGGATATGCTGGCAGTGCTGCTGAGTTCTACATATTCCTAGGTAGGGACACTCAGGCAGTGCTGCTGAATTCTACATATTCTTTGTAGGGACACTCTGGCAGTGCTGCTGAATTCTACATATTCCTAGGTAGGGACACTCTGGCAGTGCTGCTGAATCCTACATATTTCTAGGTAGTTACACTCTGGCAGTGTTGCTGAATCTTACATATTCCTAGGTAGGGGCACTCTTCTACATATTGTTAGGTGGGGATACTCTGGCAGTGCTGCTGAATTCTACATATTCCTAGGTAGGGACACTCTGGCAGTGCTGCTGAATCCTACATATTCCTAGCTAGGGACACTCTGGCAGTACTGCTGAATTCTACATATTCCTCGGTAGGGACACTCTGGTAGTGCTGCTGAATTCTACATATTCCTAGGTAGTGACACTCTGGCAGTGCTGCTGAATTCTATATATTCCAAGGTGGGACACTTTGGCAGTGCTGCTGAATTCTTCATATTCCTAGATAGGGACACGCTGGCAGTCTGCTGATTTCTACATATTTGTAGGTAGGGACACTCTTGCAGTGCTGCTGAATCCTACATATTCCTAGGTAGGAACACTCTGGGAGTGCTGCTGAATTCTACATATTTCTAGGTAGGGACACTCTGGCAGTGCTGCTGAATTCTACACATTCTTTGTAGGGACACTCTGGCAGTGCTGCTGAATTCTCCATATTCCAAGATAGGGACACTCTTGCAGTGCTGCTGTGTTCTACATTTTCCTAGGTAGGGACACTCTGGCAGTGCTGCTGAATCTACATATTCCTAGGTAGGGAATCTCAGGCAGTGCTGATGAATTCTACATATTCCTAGGTAGGGACACTCTGGCAGTGTTGCTGTGTTCTACATATTCCTAGTAGGGACATTCTGTCAGTGCTGCTGAATTCTACATATTCCTAGGTAGGGAAACTCTGGCAGTGCTGATGAATTCTACATATTCCCAAGTAGGGACACTCTGGCTGTGCTGCTGAATTCTGCATATTCCTAGGTATGGATGCTTTGGCAGTACTGCTGCGTTCTACATATTCCTAGGTAGGGAAACTCTTGCAGGGCTGCTGAAGTCTACATATTCCTAGGTAGGGACACTCTGGTAGTGCTGGTGAATTCTACATATTCCTAGGTAGGGACACTCTGGCAGTGCTATTGTACTCTAAATATTCCTAGGTAGGGACACTCTGGCAGTGCTGCTGTGTTCTACATATTCCTAGTAGGGACACTCTAGCTGTGCTGCTGAATTCTGCATATTCCTAGGTTTGGGACGCTCTGGCAGTGCTGCTGAATTCTACATATTCCTAGGCAGGGACACTCTGGCATTGCTGCTGAATTCTACATATTCCCAGGTAGGGACACTCCAGCAATGCTGCTGAATCCTACATATTCCTAGATATGGACACTCTGGCAGTGCTGCTGAATTTCTTCATAATCCTAGGTAGGGACATTCTGGCAGTGCTGCTGAATCCTACATATTTTAGGTAGTTACACTCTACCAGTTCAGCTGAATCCTACATATTCCTAGGTAGGGACGCTCTGGCAGTGCTGCTGAATTCTACATATTGCTAGGTAGGGATAATCTGGCAGGGCTGCTGAATTCTACATATTCCTAGGTAGGGACACTCTGGGTGTGCTGCTGAATTCTACATATTCCTAGGTAGGGACATGCTGGCAGTCTGCTGATTTCTACATATTCGTAGGTAGGGACATTCTCGCAGTGCTGCTGAATCCTACATATTCCTATGTAGGGACACTCTGGCAGTGCTGCTGTGTTCTACATATTCCTAGTAGGGACATTCCTGCAGGGCTGCTGAAGTCTACATATTCCTAGGTAGGGATACTCTGGCAGTGCAGCTGTATTCTACATATTCATAGGTAGGGACACTCTGGCAGTGCTATTGTACTCTAAATTTTCCTCGGTAGGGATACTCTGGCAGTGCTGCTGAATCCTACATATTCCAAGGTAGGCACACTCTGGCAGTGCTGCTGAATTCTGCATATTTCTAGGTAAACACACTCTGGCAGTGCTGCTGAATCCTACATATTCCTAGGTAGGGAGATTCTGGCAGTGCTGTTGAATTCTACATATTCCTAAGTAGGGACACTCTGGCAGTGCTGCTGAATTCTACATAGTCCTAGGAAGGGACAATCTGGCAGTGTGGCTGAATTCTACATATTCCTAGATAGGAACACTTTGGCAGTGCTGCTGAATCCTGCATATTCCCAGGTAGGGACACTCTGGCAGTTCTGCTGAATTCTACATATTCCTAGGTAGGGACACTCTGGCAGTGCTACTGTATTTTAAATATTTCTAGGTAGGGACACTATGGCAGTACTGCTGAATTCTAAATATTTCTAGGTAGGGTCACTCTGGCAGTACTGCTGAATTCTACGTATTCCTAGGTAGGGACGCTCTGGCAGTGCTGCTGCTGAATCCTACATATTCCTAGGTAGGGACACTCTGGCAGTGCTGCTGAATTCTACATATTCCTAGATAGGGACACTCTGGCAGTGCTGCTGAATTCTACATTTTCCTAGGTAGGGACACTCTGACAGTGCTGCAGCTTTCTACATATTTTTAGGTAGGGACACTCCGGCAGTACTGCTGAGTTCTACATATTCCTAGGTAGTGAAATTATAGCAGTGCTACTGTATTCTACATATTCCTAGCTAGGGACACTATGGCAGTGCTGCTGAATTCTACATATTCCTAGGTAAGGACACTCTGGCAGTGCTGCTGAATTCTACATATTCCTAGGTAAGGACACTCTGGCAGTCCTGCTGAATTCTACATATTCCTAGGTAGGGACACTCTGGCAGTGCTGCTGAATTATATATATTCCTAGGTAGGGCACTCTGGCAGTGCTGCTGAATTCTACATATTCCTAGGTAGGGACACTCTAGAAGTGCTCCTGAATTCTACATATTCCTTGGTAGGGACACTCTGGCAGTTCTGCTGAATTCACATATTCCTAGGCAGGGACACTCTGGCATTGCTGCTGAATTCTACATATTCCCAGGTAGGGACACTCTGGCAATGCTGCTGAATCCTACATATTCCTAGGTATGGACACTCAGGCAGTGCTGCTGAATTCTTCATAATCCTAGGTAGGGACACTCTGGCAATGCTGCTAAATCCTACATATTTTAGGTAGTTACACTCTGGCAGTGCAACTGAATCCTACATATTCCTAGGTAGGGACACTCTGGCAGTGCTGCTGAATTCTACATATTGCTAGGTAGGGATAATCTGGCAGTGCTGCTGAATTCTACATATTCCTAGGTAGGGACACTCTAGGTGTGCTGCTGAATTCTACATATTCCTAGGTAGGGACACTCTGGCAGTGCTGCTGAATTCTATATATTCCTAGGTAGGGACATGCTGGCAGTCTGCTGATTTCTACATATTCCTAGGTAGGGACACTCTGGCAGTGCTGCTGCTTTCTACATATTTTTAGGTAGGGACACTCTGGCAGTACTGCTGAGTTCTACATATTCCTAGGTAGCGACACTATGGCAGTGCTACTGTATTCTACATATTCCTAGATAGGGACACTATGGCAGTGCTGCTGAATTCTACGTATTCCTAGGTAAGGACACTCTGGCAGTCCTGCTGAATTCTACATATTCCTAGGTAGGGACACTCTGGCAGTGCTGCTGAATTCTACATATTCCTAGGTAGGGACACTCTAGCAGTGCTGCTGAATTCTACATATTCCTAGGCAGGGACACACTGGCATTGCTGCTGAATTCTACATATTCCCAGGTAGGGACACTCTGGCAATGCTGCTGAATTCTACATATTCCTAGGTAGGGACACTCTGACAGTGCTGTTGAATTCTACATATTCCTAGGTATGGACACTCTGGTAGTTCTGCTGAATTACTTCATAATCCTAGGTAGGGACACTCTGGCAGTGCTGCTAAATCCTACATATTCCTAGGTAGTTACACTCTGGCAGTGCTGCTGAATTCTATGTATTCCTAGGTAGGGACACTCTGGCAGTGCTGCTAAATCCTACATATTTTAGGTAGTTACACTCTGGCAGTGCTGCTGAATCCTACATATTCCTAGGTAGGGACACTTTGGCAGTGCTGCTGAATTCTACATATTGCTAGGTAGGGATACTCTGGCAGTGCTACTGAATTCTACATATCCCTCGGTAGGGAAACTCTGGCAGTGCTGCTAAATCCTACATATTCCTAGGTAGGGACACTCTGGGTGTGCTGCTGAATTCTACATATTCCTAGGTAGGGATACTCTGGCAGTGCTGCTGAACCCTACATATTCCTAGGTAGGGACACTCTAAGTGTGCTGCTGAATTCTACATATTCCTAGGTCAGGACACGTTGGCAGTCTGCTGATTTCTACATATTTGTAGGTAGGGTCACTCTCACAGTGCTGCTGAATCCTACATATTCCTAGGTAGGAACACTCTAGCAGTGCTGCTGAATTCTACATATTGCTAGGTAGCGATATGCTGGCAGTGCTGCTGAGTTCTACATATTCCTAGGTAGGGACACTCAGGCAGTGCTGCTGAATTCTACATATTCTTTTGTAGGGACACTCTGGCAGTGCTGCTGAATTCTACATATTCCTAGGTAGGGACACTCTGGCAGTGCTGCTGAATCCTACATATTTCTAGGTAGTTACACTCTGGCAGTGTTGCTGAATCTTACATATTCCTAGGTAGGGGCACTCTTCTACATATTGTTAGGTGGGGATACTCTGGCAGTGCTGCTGAATTCTACATATTCCTAGGTAGGGACACTCTGGCAGTGCTGCTGAATCCTACATATTCCTAGCTAGGGACACTCTGGCAGTGCTGCTGAATTCTACATATTCCTCGGTAGGGACACTCTGGTAGTGCTGCTGAATTCTACATATTCCTAGGTAGTGACACTCTGGCAGTGCTGCTGAATTCTACATATTCCTAGGTAGGGACACTCTACGTGCTGCTGAATTCTACATATTCCTAGATAGGGACACGCTGGCAGTCTGCTGATTTCTACATATTTGTAGGTAGGGACACTCTTGCAGTGCTGCTGAATCCTACATATTCCTAGGTAGGAACACTCTGGCAGTGCTGCTGAATTCTACATATTTCTAGGTAGGGATACGCTGGCAGTGCTGCTGAATTCTACACATTCTTTTGTAGGGACACTCTGGCAGTGCTGCTGAATTCTCCATATTCCAAGATAGGGACACTCTTGCAGTGCTGCTGTGTTCTACATTTTCCTAGGTAGGGACACTCTGGCAGTGCTGCTGAATCCTACATATTCCTAGGTAGGGAATCTCAGGCAGTGCTGATGAATTCTACATATTCCTAGGTAGGGACACGCTAGCAGTGTTGCTGTGTTCTACATATTCCTAGTAGGGACATTCTGTCAGTGCTGCTGAATTCTACATATTCCTAGGTAGGGAAACTCTGGCAGTGCTGATGAATTCTACATATTCCCAAGTAGGGACACTCTAGCTGTGCTGCTGAATTCTGCATATTCCTAGGTATGGATGCTTTGGCAGTACTGCTGCTCTACATATTCCTAGGTAGGGAAACTCTTGCAGGGCTGCTGAAGTCTACATATTCCTAGGTAGGGACACTCTGGTAGTGCTGGTGAATTCTACATATTCCTAGGTAGGGACACTCTGGCAGTGCTATTGTACTCTAAATATTCCTAGGTAGGGACACTCTGGCAGTGCTGCTGTGTTCTACATATTCCTAGTAGGGACACTCTAGCTGTGCTGCTGAATTCTGCATATTCCTAGGTTTGGGACGCTCTGGCAGTGCTGCTGAATTCTACATATTCCTAGGCAGGGACACTCTGGCATTGCTGCTGAATTCTACATATTCCCAGGTAGGGACACTCCAGCAATGCTGCTGAATCCTACATATTCCTAGATATGGACACTCTGGCAGAGCTGCTGAATTTCTTCATAATCCTAGGTAGGGACATTCTGGCAGTGCTGCTAAATCCTACATATTTTAGGTAGTTACACTCTACCAGTTCAGCTGAATCCTACATATTCCTAGGTAGGGACGCTCTGGCAGTGCTGCTGAATTCTACATATTGCTAGGTAGGGATAATCTGGCAGGGCTGCTGAATTCTACATATTCCTAGGTAGGGACACTCTAGGTGTGCTGCTGAATTCTACATATTCCTAGGTAGGGACATGCTGGCAGTCTGCTGATTTCTACATATTCAGAGGTAGGGACATTCTCGCAGTGCTGCTGAATCCTACATATTCCTATGTAGGGACACTCTGGCAGTGCTGCTGTGTTCTACATATTCCTAGTAGGGACATTCCTGCAGGGCTGCTGAAGTCTACATATTCCTAGGTAGGGATACTCTGGCAGTGCAGCTGTATTCTACATATTCATAGGTAGGGACACTCTGGCAGTGCTATTGTACTCTAAATTTTCCTCGGTAGGGATACTCTGGCAGTGCTGCTGAATCCTACATATTCCAAGGTAGGCACACTCTGGCAGTGCTGCTGAATTCTGCATATTTCTAGGTAAACACACTCTGGCAGTGCTGCTGAATCCTACATATTCCTAGGTAGGAGATTCTGGCAGTGCTGTTGAATTCTACATATTCCTAAGTAGGGACACTCTGGCAGTGCTGCTGAATTCTACATAGTCCTAGGAAGGGACAATCTGGCAGTGTGGCTGAATTCTACATATTCCTAGATAGGAACACTTTGGCAGTGCTGCTGAATCCTGCATATTCCCAGGTAGGGACACTCTGGCAGTTCTGCTGAATTCTACATATTCCTAGGTAGGGACACTCTGGCAGTGCTACTGTATTTTAAATATTTCTAGGTAGGGACACTATGGCAGTACTGCTGAATTCTACATATTCCTAGGTAGGGACACTCCGGCAGTGCTGCTGAATTCTACATATTCCTAGGTAGGGACGCTCTGGCAGTGCTGCTGCTGAATCCTACATATTCCTAGGTAGGGACACTCTGGCAGTGCTGCTGAATTCTACATATTCCTAGATAGGGACACTCTGGCAGTGCTGCTGAATTCTGCATATTCCTAGGTAAACACACTCTGACAGTGCTGCAGCTTTCTACATATTTCTAGATAGGGACACTCTGGCAGTACTGCTGAGTTCTACATATTCCTAGGTAGTGAAATTATAGCAGTGCTACTGTATTCTACATATTCCTAGCTAGGGACACTATGGCAGTGCTGCTGAATTCTACATATTCCTAGGTAAGGACACTCTGGCAGTGCTGCTGAATTCTACATATTCCTAGGTAAGGACACTCTGGCAGTCCTGCTGAATTCTACATATTCCTAGGTAGGGACACTCTGGCAGTGCTGCTGAATTATATATATTCCTAGGTAGGGGCACTCTGGCAGTGCTGCTGAATTCTACATATTCCTAGGTAGGGACACTCTAGAAGTGCTCCTGAATTCTACATATTCCTTGGTAGGGACACTCTGGCAGTTCTGCTGAATTCACATATTCCTAGGCAGGGACACTCTGGCATTGCTGCTGAATTCTACATATTCCCAGGTAGGGACACTCTGGCAATGCTGCTGAATCCTACATATTCCTAGGTATGGACACTCAGGCAGTGCTGCTGAATTTCTTCATAATCCTAGGTAGGGACACTCTGGCAATGCTGCTAAATCCTACATATTTTAGGTAGTTACACTCTGGCAGTGCAACTGAATCCTACATATTCCTAGGTAGGGACACTCTGGCAGTGCTGCTGAATTCTACATATTGCTAGGTAGGGATAATCTGGCAGTGCTGCTGAATTCTACATATTCCTAGGTAGGGACACTCTAGGTGTGCTGCTGAATTCTACATATTCCTAGGTAGGGACACTCTGGCAGTGCTGCTGAATTCTATATATTCCTAGGTAGGGACATGCTGGCAGTCTGCTGATTTCTACATATTCGTAGGTAGGGACACTCTCGCAGTGCTGCTGAATCCTACATATTCCTATGTAGGGACACTCTGGCAGTGCTGCTGAATTCTACATATTGCTAGGTAGGGATACTCTGGCAGTGCTGCTGAATACTACATATTCCTAGGTAGGGACACTCTGGCAGTGCTGCTGAATTCTACATATTGCTAGGTAGGGATACTCTGGCATTGCTGCTGAATTCTACATATTCCCAGGTAGGGACACTCCGGCAATGCTGCTGAATCCTACATATTCCTAGGTATGGACACTCTGGCAGTGCTGCTGAATTTCTTCATAATCCTAGGTAGGGACACTCTGGCAGTGCTGCTAAATCCTAGATATTTTTAGGTAGTTACACTCTAGCAGTGCTGCTGAATTCTACACATTCCTAGGTAGGGACACTGTGGCAGTGCTACTAAATCCTGCATATTTTAGGTAGTTACAATCTGGCAGTGCAGCTGAATCCTACATATTCCTAGGTAGGGACACTCTGGCAGTGCTGCTGATTTCTACATATTTCTAGGTAGGGATAATCTGGCAGTGCTGCTAAATTCTACATATTCCTAGGTAGGGACACTCTAGGTGTGCTGCTGAATTCTACATATTCCTAGGTAGGGACACTCTGGCAGTGCTGCTGAATTCTACATATTCCTAGGTAGGGACCTGCTGGCAGTCTGCTGATTTCTACATATTCGTAGGTAGGGACACTCTCGCAATGCTGCTGAATCCTACATATTCCTATGTAGGGACACTCTGGCAGCGCTTCTGAATTCTACATATTGCTAGGTAGGGATACTCTGGCCGTGCTGCTGAATACTACATATTCCTAGGTAGGGACACTCTGGCAGTGCTGCTGAATTCTACATAATGCTAGGTAGGGATACTCTGGCAGTGCTGCTGAGTTCTACATATTCCTAGTTAGGGGCATTCTGGCAGTCCTGCTGAATTCTCATTATTCCTAGGTAGTGACACTCTGGCAGTGCTGCTGAATCCTACATATTCCTAGGTAGGGACACTCCAGGTGTGATGCTGAATTCTACATATTCCTAGGTAGGGACACTTTGATAGTCTGCTGAATTCTACATACTCCTAGGCAGGGACAGTCTCAGAGTGCTGCTGAATTCTACATATTCGTAGGTAGGTACACTCTGGTAGTGCTGCTGAATCCTACATATTCCTAGTAGGGACAGTCTGGCAGTGCTGCTGAAGTCTACATATTCCTAGGTAGGGACACTCTGGCAGTGCTGCTGTGTTCTACATAATCCTAGGTAGGAACACTCTGGCAGTGCTGCTGAATTCTACATTTTCCTAGGTAAACACACTCTGGCAGTGCTGCTGATTTCTACATATTCCTAGGTAGGGACACTCTGGCAGTGCTGCTGAATCCTACATATTTCTAGGTAGTTACACTCTGGCAGTGCTGCTGAATCCTACACATTCCTCAGTAGGGACACTCTGGCTGTGTTGCGGAATTCTACATATTGCTAGGTGGGGATACTCTGGCAGTGCTGCTGACTTCTACATATTCCTAGGTAGGGACACTCTGGCAGTGCTACTGAATTCTACATATTCCTAGGTCGGGACACTTTGGCAGTGCTGCTGAATCCTACATATTCCTAGATAGGGACACTCTGGCAGTGCTGCTGTGTTCTACATATTCCCAGTAGGGACACTCTGGCTGTGCTGCTGAATTCTGCATATTCCTAGGTAGGGATACTCTGGCAGTACTGCTGTGTGCTACATATTCCTAGGTAGGAACACTCTTGCAGGGCTGCAGAAGTCTACATTTTCTTAGGTAGGGACACTCTGGCAGTGCTGCTGCGTTATACATATTCCTAGGTAGGGACACTCTGGCAATGCTGGTAAATTCTACATATTCCTAGGTAGGGACACTCTAGGTGTGCTGCTGAATTCTATATATTCCTAGGTAGGGACACTCTGGCATTCTGCTGATTTCTATATATTCATAGGTAGGGGCACTCTGGCAGTGCTGCTGAATCCTACATATTCCTAGGTAGGGACACTCTGGCAATGCTGCTGAATTCTATATATTACTCGGTAGGGACACTCTGGTAGTGCTGCTGAATTCTACATATTCCTAGGCAGTGACACTCTGGCAGTGCTGCTGAACCCTATATATTCCTAGGTAGGGACACGCTGGCAGTCTGCTGATTTCTAGATATTTGTAGGTAGGGACACTCTCGCAGTGTTGCTGAATCCTACATATTCCTAGGTAGGGACACTCTGTCAGTGCTGCTGAATTATAAATATTGCTAGGTAGGGATACTCTGGCAGTGCTGCTGAGTTCTACATATTCATAGGTAGGGACACTCTGGCAGTGCTGCTGAGTTCTACATATTCATAGGTAGGGACACTCTGGCAGTGCTGCTGAGTTCTACATATTCATAGGTAGGGACACTCTGACAGTGCTGCTGAGTTCTACATATTCATAGGTAGGGGCACTCTGGCAGTGCTGCTGAATTCTACATGTTCTTTTGTAGGGACACTCTGGCAGTGCTGCTGAATTCTGCATATTGCTAGGTAGGGATAATCTGGCAGTGCTGCTGAATTCTACATATTCCTAGGTAGGGACACTCTAGGTGTGCTGCTGAATTTTACATATTCCTAGATAGGGACACTCTGGCAGTGTTGCTGAATCCTACATATTCCTATGTAGGGACACTCTGGCAGTGCTGCTGAATTCTACATATTGCTAGGTAGGGATACTCTGGCAGTGCTGCTGAATTCTACATATTCCTAGGTAGGGACACTCTGGCAGTCCTGCTGAATTCTACATATTCCTAGGTAGTGACACTCTGGCAGTGCTGCTGAATCCTACATATTCCTAGGTAGGGACACTCCAGGTGTGATGCTGAATTCTACATATTCCTAGGTAGGGACACTTTGATAGTCTGCTGAATTCTACATACTCTTAGCAGGGACAGTCTCAGAGTGCTGCTGAATTCTACATATTCGTAGGTAGGGACACTCTGGTAGTGCTGCTGAATCCTACATATTCCTAGTAGGGACACTCTGGCAGTGCTGCTGAAGTCTACATATTCCTAGGTAGGGACACTCTGGCAGTGCTGCTGTGTTCTGCATAATCCTAGGTAGGGACACTCTGGCATTCTGCTGATTTCTACATATTCGTAGGTAGGGACACTCTCGCAGTGCTGTTGAATCCTACATATTCCTAGGTAGGGACACTCTGGCAGTGCTGCTGAATTCTACATATTCCTAGTAGGGACACACTGGCAGTGCTGCTGAATTCTACATATTCCTTTGTAGGGACACTCTGGCAGTGCTGCTGAATTCTCCATATTCCTAGATAGGGGCACTCTCACAGTGCTGCTGTGTTCTACATTTTCCTAGGTAGGGACACTCTGGCAGTGCTGCTGAATTCTCCATATTCCTAGATAGGGGCACTCTCACAGTGCTGCTGTGTTCTACATTTTCCTAGGTAGGGACACTCTGGCAGTGCTGCTGAATTCTGAATATTCCTAGGTAGGGATACTCTGGCAGTACTGCTGCATTCTACATATTCCTAGGTAGGAACACTCTTGCAGGGCTGCTGAAGTCTACATATTCCTAGGTAAGTACACTCTGGCAGTGCTGCTGCATTCTACATATTCCTAGGTAGGGACACTCTGGCAGTGCTGGTGAATTCTATATATTCCTAGGTAGGGACACTCTAGGTGTGCTGCTGAATTCTACATATTCCTACGTAGCTACACTCTAGGTGTGCTGCTGAACTGTACATATTCCTAGGTAGGGACACTCTGGCATTCTGCTGATTTCTACATATTCATAGGTAGGGACAGTCTCGCAGTGCTGTTGAATCCTAGATATTCCTAGGTAGGGACACTCTGTCAGTGCTGCTGCGTTCTACATATTCCTAGGTAGGGACTCTCTGGCATTGCTGCTGAATTCTACATATTCCTAGGTAGTGACACTCTGGCAGTGCTGCTGCTGAATCCTACATATTCCCTGGTAGGGACACTTTAGGTGTGCTGCTGAATTCTTCATATTCCTAGGTAGGGACACTCTGGCAGTACTGCTGAATTCTACATATTCCTAGGTAGGGACACTCTACCAGTGCTGCTAAATTCTACATATTCCTAGGTAGGGACACGCTGGCAGTGCTGCTGAATTCTACATATTCCTATGTAGGAACACTCTGGCAGTGCTGCTGAATTCTACATTTTCTTAGGTAAACACACTCTGGCAGTGCTGCTGATTTCTACATATTCCTAGGTAGGGACACTCTGGCAGTGCTGCTGAATCCTACATATTCCTCGGTAGGGACACTCTGGCTGTGTTGCTGAATTCTACATATTGCTAGGTGGGGATACTCTGGCAGTGCTACTGACTTCTACATATTCCTAGATAGGGACACTCTGGCAGTGCTGCTGTGTTCTACATATTCCCAGTAGGAACACTCTAGCTGTGCTGCTGAATTCTGCATATTCCTAGGTAGGGATACTCTGGCAGTACTGCTGCGTGCTACATATTCCTAGGTAGGAACACTCTTGCAGGGCTGCTGAAGTCTACATTTTCCTAGGTAGGGACACTCTGGTAGTGCTGCTGTGTTATACATATTCCTAGGTAGGAACAGGGGCGGCCCGTGCTATCGGACTGCCGGACTGCAGCACCCTCAAAACTAAAAGAACGCAAAAAAATGAAAAAAAAAAAAGTTTTAAATTTCGCGGACTATGCGCATGCGCAATAGACCAGACTACTGGTCTACTGTATGCGCATGCTCACGGCAGTCCGGCAGGACTGATAGGGAAACGCGAAGAGGTGTCTGTGCACTTAAACGTGCAAAGACACGCTGGGATTATACAGCGCGGCCGGACTGCAACAGGAGCAGCAGGAATAGGAGCTGCAGTCTCGTCGGGAAAGGGTTTGATGCGATCTACTCGCGAGTCGTACTCGCATGGAAGGGGTTGGATCTAACGTTGGGTAGAATGGAGAACAGGTAAGTGTTGAATATATGGCGAAACTGTGTGTGTGTGTGTGTGTGTGTGTGTGTGTATCTGTGCTTGAATTTGTGAATGTGTGTATGTGTGGAAGGCTTTCCAGAAGTATCTTGGTGGGGGGAAACATTTGACCACATGTATAACATGCCTGTAAAGCACTTAAAAGAAATACAAAAACATTTTGCTGTAAGAAGGATGTAGGTGAAGGGAACACTAGACATCAGGGATAACTGTTAGTATTGTGCCATAAAGGCACTTATGAATATTCAAGCCCTGTCTCCTCAGCACAACATTTCAGTTCTCAGCACCAACACTAGATATCAGGGATATTGATACATGTTTTCCTAAAGTGTTTGAAAAGAAAGAAAGAAAAAAAAAATAAAAGGGAAATTTTCAAACCTTGGTACCATGACACAGTGAGTAACTTGTCAAGTAGGAGCCTTAACCCTATTTTGCAAACTGAGTAGATAGTACAGCACATTATTTTTATGTGATAAGAAATATGGCACAGTAGTAGAGTGGGTAGTGCTCTCACCTCACAGCAACAGGTTCCCAGATTTGATTCTTGGCTGAGGTGCCTTTATGAGTATGACTGTCCAGTGATCTTGTAGGTTTTCTTCATGTATTCTTGTTTCATCAAACATCCCAAAGACATGCTGTAGGTAGATTGGCTACTTGAAATTGGCAGTCAGTTTGAATGTGTGTGCATGTGTACAGTATAGAAGAAGAATTGTGATAAGGCTAGGCACACAGTGGTGTGAACATTGACTCAGTGATAAACAGAAAAATAATGAAGCAAGCCAGCGAAGTTAATGCTCAGCGAAACAGCAGGCGAAGAGAATATAAAATAAATAGAGGCTGCTGAGCAAAGCAATGGTGGGGTATTTGCCAACAAAAGTACTCCAAAGTCCAAGAAATGCAATGAATAAATGACGATCCAAATGCACACACAATAAATTTATTTGTAAAATGAGGTTAGCGCTTTCGCAATAGCTTCATCAGACCTAGCATAATATCAGCCCTCTAAATCAGACGTTTAAATACATGTAAGGGTGCCAAAAGGAATCAAACTCATTAAAGCTATAGTGCATATTTAAAATGCATAGACCAACACAACAATGCATACAGATAGCAAATGTCAGTGAATAACAATACATACAGTAAAAATCGAAATTGTTTAAACAACACATTTTAAAATTTAGTGGAATAAAAAATTTTTTAAAAACAATCATAGCCTAGACAGTTCATATAAAAACTATCATATAATCACTAAGGACATCTGTATTCATAAAAGCCAGACTCATAGTCATTTCTTATTCCTCAGTCTCCTAGATTTTAGTAGGGGCGAAGGGACCATCCCATTAAGACCAGGTTGCATGTCAGCCCTGAACTTAATGATCCAGTGTATCTCCCTGGATTCTGTGTAGTTCTTGATGTCTCCTCCTACAAGACCTCGAGATCTGCTCCAAGATTCTAAACTTGAACTGATGTATGATACCCTCCTCCTTTGTGTTTTGCCAAAGCGTTGTGTGTTCTTCCTTGTGTGATACGTGTTCCTAATCCTATCTCTCAAGACACGGTTGGTCTTGCACATAGTAGGCTGGACATGAGGTACATGTGGCAGATAGACAACATCCAACGACATGCAGTTGCCTCTGGTCCGAATATGGAAAATGCCCTGTCCATAAGGATACTCAAAAAGGGATCAGTCAGTATGTAGGAACAAAAATTACACCTGTTGCATGCTGTCATAAAGGGCCCTTGTGTCATGGGTGCCTGTGTTTACCTGGATAGCAGAGTAGCTGTTTGAGGTTCTTCTTGTTACGATAGACAAACTTTGGTCTATCACCTGCTAGACCATTAATGATGGGATCCACAGAAAAGATGTGCCAGTGTTTGGATACAATGTCCTTAACAGATCCAACGTCCCTGGTATAACAGATGGGAAAGGTAACATTGCCCTCCTTATAGATGCAATCAGTATCCCTACTGACCCTACTGCCATCTGTATATAGGTCCATCGCTCCCTCTGAAAAAAAGGGTTTGGCTCTGGCTGTCCTAAGACTATATATTCCATCCATCCCTCTGGTAATGTCTGAGTTACTGTAGCCTCTTTCAACAAATCTCATGCCCAAGTCATCCAACTCTCTATCCAAATGAATGTCCTCCGGTGTGTATCTGGACATCCGTATGGACTGTCCTTTTACTATGTTGTTATATACATAACCAGGGTGCATACTAGAATGATGGAGGCGTGTATTCCTGTGGCCAGACTGCGGTAGACCCCTGTGTTGATAATCCCATTCGTAACTTGTCTACATGGACCAAGAACGGAATTGTGGATTCGGACCAATCCATGGTAAGACATAGAAATGTGTTGGAGGTGTTAATCCATTCATGGAATTGCTTCAACTGTTCCGATGTGCCTCTCCAGATGAAAAAGAGATCATCCACAAAACGCCTATAGAATGTGATGTACTCCTTGTAGAGATCATTCTGAAAAAGGTGACAATACTCCCACTCAGCCATGACCAGATTGGCGTAGCTATTCGCACATGAAGTGCCCATAGCTACGCCATCTCGTTGTAGGAATATACGGTCCTGAAAGCAGAAGAGATTAGACTCCAAAATGGTCCCCAGCAATAAGGTAATCAGTCCGATGTCATAGTCCAAAGGGATGGTGGACCTTCTCAAATAAGCCTCAATCATCTCTATACCCTGTTGGTTCGGTATAACAGTAAAAAGTGACTGTACATCCATAGTCTTAGGACAGCCAGAGCCAAACCCTTTTTTTCAGAGGGAGCGATGGACCTATATACAGATGGCAGTAGGGTCAGTAGGGATACTGATTGCATCTATAAGGAGGGCAATGTTACCTTTCCCATCTGTTATACCAGGGACGTTGGATCTGTTAAGGACATTGTATCCAAACACTGGCACATCTTTTCTGTGGATCCCATCATTAATGGTCTAGCAGGTGATAGACCAAAGTTTGTCTATCGTAACAAGAAGAACCTCAAACAGCTACTCTGCTATCCAGGTAAAACACAGGCACCCATGACACACGAAGGGCCCTTTATGACAGCATGCAACAGGTGTAATTTTTGTTCCTACATACTGACTGATCCCTTTTTTGAGTATCCTTATGGACAGGGCATTTTCCATATTCGGACCAGAGGCAACTGCATGTCGTTGGATGTTGTCTATCTCGCCACATGTACCTCATGTCCAGCCTACTATGTGGGCAAGACCAACCGTGTCTTGAGAGATAGGATTAGGGAACACGTGTATCACACAAGGAAGGGCAATACGCACAACGCTTTGGCAAAACACACAAAGGAGGAGGGTATCATACATCAGTTCAAGTTTAGAATCTTGGAGCAGATCTCGAGGTCTTGTAGGAGGGGAGACATCAAGAACTACACAGAATCCAGGGAGATACACTGGATCATTAAGTTCAGGGCTGACATGCAACCTGGTCTTAATGGGATGGTCCCTTTACGCCCCCTACTAAAATCTAGGAGACTGAGGAATAAGAAATGACTATGAGTCTGGCTTTTATCAATACAGATGTCCTTAGTGATTATATGATAGTTTTTATATGAACTGTCTAGGATATGATTGTTTTTAAATTTTTTATTCCACTAAATTTTAAATGTGTTGTTTAAACAATTTCGATTTTTACTGTATGTATTGTTATTCACTGACATTTGCTATTTGTATGCATTGTTGTGTTGGTCTATGCATTTTAAATATGCACTATAGCTTTAATGAGTTTGATTCCTTTTGGCGCCCTTACATGTATTTAAACGTCTGATTTAGAGGGCTGATATTATGCTAGGTCTGATGAAGCTATTGCGAAAGCGCTAACCTCATTTTACAAATAAATTTATTGTGTGTGCATTTGGATCGTCATTTATTCACTGCATTTCTTGGACTTTGGAGTACTTTTGTTGGCAAATACCCCACCATTGCTTTGCTCAGCAGCCTCTATTTATTTTATTGACTCAGTGATGGTCACTTTTGATGAATCAAAAATGGGGAAAGGAGTTTATGGACAAAGGGAAGAAATATGAAACTGTAATGTCTGGCATTATGTAATTATTTCAATGTTCCAAGAGTTATGAGGAACAGGAAACTTATAAGAGCCAACAGCAATAGCTCCATAAAATCAGGGACAGTTTAGAGGGATTGGGATATGTCCATGTGGTGGTGGGGCTTTGGAACAAAGCTGGGAGAAACACTAAACATCACTATGGAGAAGGAGGGAACTTTTACACGGGCTAACTTCAAACATGTATACATCAACAGGTTCAGCATCACAAAGCACTTTAGAAACATTAAGAAAAATTAAGCTGCTATGTTTGGCATTACTGATTGACTATCAGGATCTGTGCTATATGAGTGCAGGGACCCAAAAGTAAGAAAAATATCAAGAAAATTCTGTCAACTCAGAGACAGGTAGGTAGTGTGTGTATGTGTGTAAATGCGCAGCGTGCGTGTGTGAAAATGCCCCAGGTGCTCATGGTGGTGTGGTAGGGAATACCTCGGGCCTGAACCCTGTACCCTGTATGCAGGTGTTAAAGACTTGAGTTCCCTACCCACCACCATTTGTAAAAATTGTGGATTTTGCCCATATTTTATCTGATCTGTTCCTCATAATATCTGTGGTTTGTAAATGTTGCAATGCTTGATATTTGATGGTGAAGTAGCATTGTTGCCTCACAGCTGCAGGTTCTCAGGTTTGATTCTTGGCTGGGGTTCCTTCTTTGTGTGGGGGTCTGTATCTTCTCCCTGTGTTTGTGTGGGGTTTGCTTTTATTTGATGGTGCACTGGTAGCATTGTTTCCTCACAGCTGCAGGTTCTCAGGTTTGATTCTTGGCTGGGGTTCCTTTTTGTGGGGTCTGTATCTTCTTTCTGTGTTTGTGTGGTTTTGCATTTGTGTCCTCCCATGTTACAAAGACATGTCTGCATTATTTTTTCCTGGGCCTCTGCTGAAAATTGTTTTGTTCCAAGTCAGACTGTCCTGATTAACAAATGTTAAATAAAATTGACAGGCATTTGAATTTCAGACTTCAGGTTTCTGAATGTTTAATTTCTTGCATATTTGATGGTGCAGTGGCAGTATTGTTGCCTCAGAGTCACAGCTATAGGATTTGTGGTTTGATTCTTGGCTGGGGTGCCTTCTTTGTGGAGTCTGTATCTTATCTCTGTGTTTGTGTGGATTTGCTCTGGTGTCCTGCCATTTTACAAAGACGTGTCTACAGTATTTCTCCCTGGGCCTCTGCTGAAAATTGTTTTTGTTCCATCACAAGTAAAATTGACAGGCATTTGAATTTCAGACTTCATAGTCTTCAGAAAATACATAGTAAAACAACTTTTTATTCTAGCAATAAATATACAGTAACACAACCTTTTATTATAGCAATTTTTTAAGTTTATTAGGTGACTATTCGAAATGTTTCTTATTTTTGGGACTGTAATACCCTGTTAGTGGCTTTGTCCAGGTTTTTTGTGCTAAGGTTGACAGCTATGGCAAGAACTGAATTCACTGAATATGTTTGAGGGCTGCATTCCCTCATTACTGGGTTTGTCCAGGTGTTTTGTGCTAAGAGGTTGACAGCTATGGTGAGAACTGAATTCATTAAATGATAGCCATTTAAGTTTCAGTCTTCCTCTCGTTCACAAATCAGCTGATTTGGCGAGTGGTATGTTGTCTTGACTGTTTTGCACAGGGACCTTGTCTGTAAAATGTACGTGGTAACACAGCATTTTTCTTCCACAAAGCAGGTGATTTGGCATAGTGGTATGTTCTGACTTTTTTTGTACAGGGACTTTGCCAGTATAATCTATCGTGGTAGCGTGGTAGCACAGCATATTATTCTAGCAGCTTTCAAGATTATACAAGCAATGTTTAATGTGTCCCTGGTTTTGCCCTTTTGACCCACCCCAATAAATTTGGCTTTTTCCAGATTTGACTGCTGCTAAGTTGAGATGCAGTTGAGTATTGAGTAGATTTTACAAGGAGCTGAGAGCTGCACTGGAAGAGAAGTTTAGTGCTAATAGCACAACAGGCTGTGTGCTTGCTTTTGATGCAGAAGGTTGTTGGTTCTACTCCTGTAAGGGGTGAATGCTGCCGTACTGAAAGTTAAGATACTAATTATGAGCCTGTTATCAGTTTGCCATCCATTTCCTATTGCAATATTACTAGCTTATTTTTAATGTAATTTAGACAATTTATTCCACAGGGGCATCAGACACTTTATTGTTCGATGAAACCATGAAATATAAAGGTGATTGCTAGCACCAACCTCTTCATTACAGATTTATTTAACGTGGAATTATTTAGATGACTTTTTTACTACTTCAGAGACTGTGCATTTACTGATAATGGTGGACTGTAGAATTGTGCATATTTACTGATAATAGTGGACTGTAGAAGTTTGAGTAGACTTTTGATGGGAATGTTCTGAATTGGACAGTTTTGTTTCATTGTTTACTGGAAAAATGTTCAAAGCAATAGGAAGGTGTATCAAAGAACACATGTGTTTCATATGCAAGGGGCCTATGATTTGAAAACAGCCCAGAATTAATTTTTATCTACATGCAGTAAAATGTATTTTCTTTGAATGTGGATTTTAATGTTGTTTCAGTGAATATGAGTTTCAAGGGCAGAGAAGGTTTAACGCCAAGTTTGTTTAGCAGATGTCTTCGGTTTGTGCTGTAAAATGCCAAAATAAAACTTTCAAATGAAGTTCAAATCATCATAGAAGTAAATCAGTATGCACATTAGTGTTTATGGTAAATGGAGTGAAATAGCAAAGTAATGGATCATTGGAATGGCTGCAGGGAGGCTCTATTCGACCAGGGTTTTGTGAGGGGGAAGGACGGCAAACTTAGACAGCCCCAGCTGAACCATACCTCCCAACTGTCCAGATTTTCAAAGAATGAATAGATTTTTTGCTTCTTATTTTTGATTTGTTCCTCATAAAAAATTGTGGTTTTCTGGCAAATCATTTAGGAATTAAGTCACTAAATAATGACACACCTAGTTTCAGACTTCATAACCTTCAGAAAAATCCATGCTAAAGTAAGACCTGTTCTATCAACTGTCCCAGTTTATAGAAGAGCATTTTTTAGTACTGTTTATGTTCCCCCCAATATATTTGGCCTTGTCCAGATTTATGTCCCAGTTTATACAAGAGCAATTTTTAGTACTGTTTATATGTTCCCCCAATATATCTGGCCTTGTCCAGATTTATTGCATTAACAGGTTGAGAGGTACATGCAAATAAATTGCTTTATAGAATTAGGCATAGCCAAACCTCTGAACTGTCCCTGATTTTGACTCAAAATGTTGCTCTTCCCTAATGATCCCTCCGCAAAATAGCAATTTTGGAAGAAAACATGGAGGGTTTATAATTAAGAAATAACTGTAATAATCAGATTACTTTTATTTCAGAAATGCATGTAGATTATTTTATTTTGTCAGCTGCCCGGTTCAAGTTAGCAGTACTAATATTAAAGTGTCCCTTTCTTTGACAGGTTCCCAGCTGTATTGTGTTGCTATTTTATATTTTACATCACATTTTTTGGTCCATTTTTCATAAAATTGTGTTTTTTTGGCAAATTAGTGACAAATAATTAAAGACTGAAGTTAAAAAATAATGACAGACATTTGAGTTTCAGATTTCATACCATTCAGAAAATTCATACTAATGCAAGACCTCTATTAGCTTTCTAAAGGTTATAAGAGCAATATTTTAAAAATTGTCCTTATTTTTGGGCCTTTGTCCCATTTCTTTGTATGGCTTTGTCCAGACTTCTTGCTCTGAGGTTGAGAGATATGACAAATGTGTCAGGGCATCCATCACAAGTCAGCCAGACATTTCAAACTGTGACATACTTGTTAACCCCACTCCCCCATGTAGTGACTCTGGATGTCAAGCAAGGCAAGGAGTAGTTATGCAGTGTAAATGTGCAGAGAGTCCCACCCATCCAAGGTAGACACAAGTACTTGAGTGGCTTTTCATCTGTCCTTGATTTTTGCAGAATGGTCTGGTTTCTGTCATATTTTTTGTACTGTTGATTTATGCTTATTACTCAAAGTGCCTGTTGTTCTGTGTTTAAGTAGCAATACTTTAATACCATCAGGTAAGTTTGGCTGAGATTGCAAGATGCAAGTAAGCTTTAATAAGCATACTGTTAAAGAATTGCAAACATTGAAAGCCTTTCTGTTGCCATGTAGAGAATACTTAACTAGATAATGTATAAGCCTTGGGTATTGAAATGCATATGCCAGTATTTGTAATAAAGGACAGAATTACATTATTTTAAGAGTCTCATTACACTTGGAGACTTACAGACAGTCATCTCCCGAGGCAGGCTTTAACCATAATCCAAAATTGGTCTATAACCTGTACAGTAATCCTTTAAGCAATGTATCTTGTTTGCTTTTCATTTTTACTTTGGATCATGTTTTCCCCATGAAACAAGTAGATGTCAGGCAGCAGGTCTTTTTTGGATAAGAAACATTTTTACAAGTAGCATCAGAGATTTCTACTTTCAGCATGTTACTTGTTACTTTAATAAAGCTGAATATAAATTATTAGAACTGCAGTGCAAGAAGTGGTTTGAGTTGAGTGCTGCTTGTTTTTCTTATACTTGATTTTGACTGGCATTCCATTAATGTATTTAAAAAAAGTAATTTATTTTTTCATGCCTCACAACTTTTTTTGTTTCCATCTAGATATTAAGCTGTCATGCAGCCAATGCATTGAAATATGCTTATTCTTCTACACTTCATTTTGTCTTGATTGGACTCTCATGACAACTGTTTGGCACCCAGTGCAGTATATTTTGTTTTTGAGGTTTGCTACTACAGGTGTTTGTGTGTGTGTGTGAATACCTCAGGCTTGAACCCTGTACCTTGTATGCAGGTGTTAAAGACCTTAATTCCCTACCCACCACCATTTGTGGAAAAAAAACTGCAGATTTTTGCCTCATGTTTGATCTGATCTGTTCCTCATAATATCTGTGGTTTTGTAAATGTTGCAATGCTTGATATTTGATGGGGCAGTTGTAGCATTGTTGCCTCACAGCTGCAGGTTCTCAGGTTTGCTTCTTGGCTGGGGTGCCTTCTTTAGGGGGTCTTTATCTTCTCCCTGTGTTTGTGTGTGGTTTGCTTTTGTGTCCTCCCATGTTACAAAGACATGTCTGCATTATTTCTTCCCTGGGCCTCTTCTGCTGATTTTTTTTTTTTTTTGTTCCAAGTCAGACTGTCCTGATTAACAAATGTTAAATAAAATTGACAGGCACTTGAATCAGACTTCAGGAATCTGAATGTTTAAGTCCTTGCATATTTGATGGTGCAGTGGTAGTATTGTTGTCACAGCTGTTATAGGGTTTTCTGGTTTGATTCTTGGCTGGGGTGTCTTCTGTGTGGAGTCTGCATCTTCTCCTGTGTTTGTGTGGATTTGCTCTGCCTGTCATTTTACAAAGACGGTCTGCAGTATTCTCCCTGAGTCTCTGCTGAAAATTTTATTCTGTCAGCAGTAAAATTGACAGGCATTTGAATTTCAGACTTCATGTTCTTCAGAAAATACATAGTAACACAACCTTTATTCTAGCATACATAGTAACACAACCTTTTATTCTAGCAATTTTCTAAGTTTATAAGATGAATATTTGAAATGTGTCCCTATTTTTGGGACTGTATTCCCTCATTATTGGCTCATTCCAGGTTTTTGTGCTAAGATTGACAGCTATGGCAAGAACTGAATTCACTGAATGTTTGAGGGCTGTATTCCCTCATTACTGTTTGTCCAGGTGTTTTGTACTAAGAGGTTGACAGCTATGGTGAGAACTGAATTCACTAAATGATAACCATTTAAGTTCAGTCTTCCTCTTTACAAAGCAGCTGATTTGATGAGTGGTATGTTGCTCTGTTTTGCAGGGAGCTTGGCAGTAAAATGTATGGTTCTAGCAACTTTCCAAGATTATACAAGCCAATGTTTGTGTCCCTGGTTTTGGGGCTTTTGACCCCCCAATACATTTTGCTTTTTCCAGTTTTCTTGTGCTTGTGCTGTTGAGTATTGAGTAGATTTTACAAGGAGCTGAGAGCTGCAGGAACAGAAGTTTAGTGCTGCTAAGTGAAGTTGGTTTTACCTTGTTAATAGCACAACAAGTTGTGTACTTACCTTTGATGCAGAAGCCTGGGTTGTACTCCACAAGGGTGGATGCTGTATTGAGAATGTTCTCCTGCTTGAAAATACTAACTATGAGTCCGTTATCAGTTTGCCATCCATCTCTTGCAATATTACTAGCTTATCATTTTTTAATGTAATATAGACAATTTATTCCTGAGGGGCAACAGGCACTTTATTTTTCAATGAAACCATGAAATATAAAGGTGTTTGCTAGCAGCAACCTCTTCATTAGTTACAGATTTCTTTAATGTGGAATTATTTAGATGACTTTTACTTCTAGAGAGAGTGCATATTTACTGATAATGGACTGTAGAATTGTGCATATTTACTGATAATGGTGGACTGTAGAATTATGCATATTTACTGATAATGGTGGACTGTAGAATTGTGCATATTTACTGATAATGGTGGACTGCGGAAGTCTGAGTAGACTTTTATGATAAATGTTCTGAACTGGGCAGTTTGTCATTATGGGTGCATGCATTTTGTTTCATTGCTTACTGGAAAAATGTTCAAAACAAATTTAAAAGCGCCTCTAACAACTTGTAATATATTGTACACAGGAATATAATTTAGTACAATGAGTAGGAAGGTGTATGTATCAGCACAGCTTTTATGTATAAGTCATATGCGCAAAGGAGCCTATGATTTGAAAACAGCCCAAAATTAATCTTTATCTGCCACTGGCAAATGTATTTTCTTTGAATGTGGGTTCAATTCAATGCTGTTTCATTGAATGTGAGTTTCAAGGGCAGAGAAGTTTTAATGCTAAGTTTTTATTGTGAGACTGCATTGCTTTGTTTAGTAGATGACTTAGTATTTGTGCTGTAAAATACAAAATAAAACTTTCAAATGAAGTCCAACTCCTCATACAAGTAAAGCAGTATGCACATTAGTGTTTATGGTAAATGGAGTGAAACAGCCAAGTAATGGTTCATTGAAATGGCTGCAGAGGCTCCATTCAACCGTGATTTTTGTCAGGGGGGAAGGACAGCAAACTCAGACAGGCCCAGCTGAACTATACCTCCCAACTGTCCAGATTTTCAAAGAATGAATAGATTTTTGCTTCTTATTTTTGGTTTGTTCTTCATACAATTTGTAGTTTTCTGGCAAATCATTTAGAAATTAAGTCACTAAATAATGATACACTGACACTTCAGACTTCATAACCTTCAGAAAAATGCATGCAAAAGTAAGAACTGTTATTCTATCAACTGTCTCAATTTCTACAAAAGCAATTTTTAGTACTGTTTATATGTTGCCCCAGTACATTTGGCCATGTTCAGATTTACTGCATTAACAGGTTGAGAGGTACATGCAAATAAATTGCTTTATAGAATTAGGCATAGCCAACCTCTCAACTGTCTCCGATTTTGGCTTAAAATGTTGCTTTTTCCCTAATAATCCCTCCACTTAAAATAGCAATTTTGGAAGAAAACATGGAGGGTTTTACAATTAAGAAATAACTGTAATAATCAAAGTTATAGATTACTTGAAATGCATGTAGATTCTTTTATTTTGTCAGCTGTTCAAGTTAGCAGTACTAATATTAAAGTGTCCTTCTTTGACAGGTTCCCAGCTGTATTGTGTATTATTTTATATTTTTTGCATCACATTTGGTCCATTTTTCATAAAATTGTGTTTTGGCAAATTAGTGACAAATCACTAAAGACTGAAGTTAGAAAATAATGACAGACATTTGAGTTTCAGATTTTATACCCTTCAGAAAAGTCATACTAATGCAAGACCTATTCTATTATCTTTCTTAAGTTTATTAAAGCAATATTTAAAATTGTCCTTATTTGTGGGCATTTGTCCCACTTCTGTGTATGGCTTTGTCCAGATTTCTTGCTCTGAGGTTGAGAGGTATGACACATGTCAGGGCCATCACAGTCAGCCAGAAACATTTCAAATTGTGACATACTTGTTGCACCCCACTCCACCATGTACTGACCCTGGATGTGTCCAAGCAAGGCAAGGAGTAGTTATGCAGTGTAAATGTGCAGTGTCCTATCGAAGGTAGACACAAGTACTACAGTGGCTTTTCATCTGTCCTTGATTTTGCAGAAAGGTCTGGTTTCTGTCATATTTTTGTACTGTTGATTTATGCTTATTACTCAAAGTGCCTGTTGCTCTGTGTTTTAAGTAGCAATGCTTTAATGACCATAATGTAAGCTTGTCTGAGATCGTAAGATGCAAATAAGCTTTTAATAAGCATACTGTTAATTGCCAACATTGAAAGCCTTTCTGTTGTTGCCATACAGAGAATACTTGACTAGATAATGTATAAGCCTTGGGTATTAAAGGACATGATTCCATTATTTTAAAAAGCTCATTACACTTGTTGGAGACTTCCAGTCATCTCTTTACAGACTTTAATGTCAAAAAAACAGAATGCCAATCATGTGTGTGGTCCATAACCTGTACAGTAATCCTTTAAGCAATGTATCTTGAGCTTGTTTCTTTTGCTTTTCATTTTACTTACATGTTTTCCCCATGAAACAAGTAGATAGTTGTCAGGCAGCAGGTCTTTTTGGATAAGAAACATTTTTACAAGTGGGGCATCACAGAGATTTTTACTTTCAGCATGTTACTTGGAACTTTAATAAAGCTGAATATAAATTTATAATTAGAACTGCAGTGCAAGAAGTGGTTTGAGTTGAGTGCTTCTGGTTTTGCTTGTACTTGATTTTTGACTGGCATTCCAGTAATGCATTTAAAAAGTAATTTATTTTTCATGCCTCACAACCTTTTGTTTCCATCTAAATATTATAAGCTGTCATGCAGCCAATGCTTTGAAATATTTTTTATTCTTCTACACTTATTTTTGTCTTGATTGGATCCCCTCATAATGATGGTTTGCCACCAGGGCAGCGTATTTAATTAAAGTTAGTTTTTGTAGTTTTGAACATGGGAGCTCCTCCCTTTCTGGTTGGCCACACACCTCCCCTTGACCCCACCCATTCAGCTGTCTCCCCTGCAGCCCCTTTGATTGAAGTCACCAGCCGCCACTGCAACCTTCCTGACTCTGGCAGTGCTGCTGAATCCCACATATTCCTAGGTAGGGACACTCTGGCAGTGCTGCTGAATCCTACATATTCCTAGGTAGGGAAACCATGGCAGTGCTGCTTAATCCTACATATTCCTAGGTAGGGACACTCTGGCAGTGCTGCTGAATTACATATTCCAAGGTAGGGACACTCTGGTAGTGCTGCTGAATTCTACATATTCCTAGGTAGGGACACTCAGGCAGTGGTTCTGCATTCTAAATATTTTAGATAGAGACATTCTGGCAGTGCTGCTGCATTCTACAAATTCTAGGTAGGGACACTCTAGCAGTGCTGCTGTGTTCTACATATTCTAGTAGGACACCTAGCAGTGCTGCTGTGTTCTACCTATTCCTAGGTAGGGATACTCTGTCAGTGCTGCTGAATTCTGCATATTTCTAAGTAGGGACACTCTGGCAGTGCTGCTTCTACATATCCCTAGGTAGGGACACCTGGCAGTGCTGCTGTGTTCTACAGATTCCTAGTAGGGACACTCTGGCTGTGCTGCTGAATTCTGCATATTCCTAGGTAGGGACACCTGGCAGTACTGCTGCATTCTACATATTCCTAGGTAGGAGACTCTAGCTGTGCTGCTAAATTCTGCATATTCCTAGGTAGGGACGCTCTGGCAGTGCTGCTGAATTCTACATATTCCTAGGTAGGGACACTCTGGCAGGGCTGCTGAATTCTACATATTCCTAGGTAGGGACACTCTGGTAGTGCTGCTGCTGAATCCTACATATTCCTTGGTAGGGACACTCTGACAGTGCTGCTGAATTCTTCATATTCCTAAGTAGGGACACTCTGGCAGTGCTGCTGAATTCTACATATTCCTAGGAGGGACAGTCTCGCAGTGCTGCTGAATTCTACATATTCCTAGGTAGGGACACTCTAGCAGTGCTGCTGCATTCTACATATTCCCAGGTAGGGACACCCGTAATGCTGCTGAATTCTACATATTTCTAGGTAGGGACACTCTGGCAGTGCTGCTGAATACTACATATTCCAAGGTAGAGACACCTGGCAGTGCTGCTGAATTCGACATATTCCTAGGTAGGGACACTCTGGCAGTGCTGCTGAATTCTACATATTTCTAGGTAAACACACTCTGGCAGTGCTGCTGAATTCTACATATTCCTAGGTAGGGAGATTCTGGCAGTGCTGTTGAATTCTACATATTCCTAAGTAGGGACACTCTGGCAGTGCAGCTGAATTCTACATAGTCCTAGGAAGGTACAATCTGTCAGTGTGGCTGAATTCTACATATTCCTAGGTAGGGACACTCTGGCAGTGCTGCTGAATTCTACATATTCCTAGGTAGGGACACTCTAGTAGTGCTACTGAAGTCTACATATTCCTAGATAGGGACACTCTGGCAGTGCTGCTGAATTCTACATATTCCTAGGTAGGGACACTCTGGCAGTGCTGCTGAATTCTACATATTCCTAGGTAGGGACACTCTGGCAGTGCTACTGTATTCTAAATATTTCTAGGTAGGGACACTCTGGCAGTGCTGCTGAATTCGACATATTCCTAGGTAGGGACACTCTGGCAGTGCTGCTGAATTCTACATATTCCTAGGTAGGGACACTCTGGCAGTGTTACTGTATTCTAAATATTTCTAGGTAGGGACACTCTGGCAGTACTGCTGAATTCTACATATTCCAAGGTGGGACACTTTGGCAGTGCTGCTGAATTCTTCATATTCCTAAGTAGGGACACTCTGGCAGTGCTGCTGAATTCTACATAGTCCTAGGAAGGGACAATCTGTCAGTGCGGCTGAATTCTACATATTCCTAGGTAGGGAAACTTTGGCAGTGCTGCTGTATCCTGCATATTCCCAGGTAGGGACACTCTGGCAGTGCTGCTGAATTCTACATATTCCTAGGTAGGACACTCTAGTAGTGCTGCTGCTTTCTACATATTTCTAGATAGGGACACTCTGGCAGTACTGCTGAATTCTACATTTTCCTAGGTAGGGACACTCTGGCAGTGCTGCTGAATTCTGCATATTCCTAGGTAGGGACACTCTGGCAGTGCTACTGTATTCTAAATATTTCTAGGTAGGGACACCTGGCAGTACTGCTGAATTCTACATATTCTTAAGTAGGCACACTCTGGCAGTGCTGCTGAATTCTACATATTCTTAAGTAGGCACACCTGGCAGTGCTGCTGCTTTCTACATATTTTTAGGTAGGGACACCCGGCAGTACTGCTGAGTTCTACATATTCCTAGGTAGGCACACTATGGCAGTGCTACTGTATTCTACATATTCCTAGATAGGGACACTATGGCAGTGCTGCTGAATTCTACGATTCCTAGGTAGGACACTCTGGCAGTCCTGCTGAATTTTACATATTCCTAGGTAGGGACACTCTGGCAGTGCTGCTGAATTCTACATATTCCTAGGTAGGGACACTCTAGCAGTGCTGCTGAATTCTACATATTCCTAGGCAGGGACACACTGGCATTGCTGCTGAATTCTACATATTCCAGGTAGGGACACTCTGGCAATGCTGCTGAATTCTACATATTCCTAGGTAGGGACACTCTGACAGTGCTGTTGAATTCTACATATTCCTAGGTATGGACACTCTGGTAGTTCTGCTGAATTACTTCATAATCCTAGGTAGGGACACTCTGGCAGTGCTGCTAAATCCTACATATTTTTAGGTAGTTACACTCTGGCAGTGCTGCTGAATTCTATGTATTCCTAGGTAGGGACACTCTGGCAGTGCTGCTAAATCCTACATATTTTAGGTGGTTACACTCTGGCAGTGCTGCTGAATCCTACATATTCCTAGGTAGGGACACTTTGGCAGTGCTGCTGAATTCTACATATTGCTAGGTAGGGATACTCTGGCAGTGCTACTGAATTCTACATATTCCTCGGTAGGGAAACTCTGGCAGTGCTGCTGAACCCTACATATTCCTAGGTAGGGACACTCTGGGTGTGCTGCTGAATTCTACATATTCCTAGGTAGGGATACTCTGGCAGTGCTGCTGAACCCTACATATTCCTAGGTAGGGACACTCTAAGTGTGCTGCTGAATTCTACATATTCCTAGGTCAGGACACGTTGGCAGTCTGCTGATTTCTACATTTGTAGGTAGGGTCACTCTCACAGTGCTGCTGAATCCTACATATTCCTAGGTAGGAACACTCTAGCAGTGCTGCTGAATTCTACATATTGCTAGGTAGGGATATGCTGGCAGTGCTGCTGAGTTCTACATATTGCCCGGTAGGGACACTCCGGCAGTGCTGCCGAATCCTCCATATGCGATTGTAGGGACACTCTGCCAGTGCTGCTGAATTCTACATATTCCTAGGTAGGGACACTCTGGCAGTGCTGCTGAATCCTACATATTTCTAGGTAGTTACACTCTGGCAGTGTTGCTGAATCTTACATATTCCTAGGTAGGGACACTCTTCTATATATTGCTAGGTGGGATAATCTCGCAGTGCTGCTGAATTCTACATATTCCTAGGTAGGGACACTCTGGCATTGCTGCTGAATTCTACATATTCCTAGGTAGGGACACTCTGGCAGTGCTGCTGAATTCTATATGTTCCTCGGTAGGGACACTCTGTTGGTGCTGCTGAATTCTACATATTCTTAGGTAGTGACACTCTGGCAGTGCTGCTGAATTCTACATATTCCTAGGTAGGGACACTCTAAGTGTGCTGCTGAATTCTACATATTCCTAGGTAGGGACACTCTGGCAGTCTGCTGATGTCTACATATTCCTAGGTAGGGACACTCTGGCAGTGCTGCTGAATCCTACATATTCCTAGATAGGAACACCTGGCAGTGCTGCTGAATTCTACATATTTCTAGGTAGGGACACTGGCAGTGCTGCTGAATTCTACACATTCCTTTGTAGGGACACTCTGGCAGTGCTGCTGAATTCTCCATATTCCAAGATAGGGACACTCTTGCAGTGCTGCTGTGTTCTACATTTTCCTAGGTAGGGACACTCTGGCAGTGCTGCTGAATCCTACATATTCCTAGGTAGGGAATCTCAGGCAGTGCTGATGAATTCTACATATTCCTAGGTAGGGACACGCTAGCAGTGTTGCTGTGTTCTACATATTCCTAGTAGGGACATTCTGTCAGTGCTGCTGAATCTCTACATATTCCTAGGTAGGACACTCTGGCAGTGCTGATGAATTCTACATATTCCCAAGTAGGGACACTCTAGCTGTGCTGCTGAATTCTGCATATTCCTAGGTATGGATGCTTTGGCAGTAACTGCTGCTCTACATATTCCTAGGTAGGGAAACTCTTGCAGGGCTGCTGAAGTCTACATATTCCTAGGTAGGACACTCTGGCAGTGCTGGTGAATTCTACATATTCCTAGGTAGGGACACTCTGGCAGTGCTATTGTACTCTAAATATTCCTAGGTAGGGACACTCTGGCAGTGCTGCTGTGTTCTACATATTCCTAGTAGGGACACTCTAGCTGTGCTGCTGAATTCTGCATATTCCTAGGTTGGGACGCCTGGCAGTGCTGCTGAATTCTACATATTCCTAGGCAGGGACACTCTGGCATTGCTGCTGAATTCTACATATTCCCAGGTAGGACACTCCAGCAATGCTGCTGAATCCTACATATTCCTAGATATGGACACTCTGGCAGAGCTGCTGAATTCTTCATAATCCTAGGTAGGGACATTCTGGCAGTGCTGCTAAATCCTACATATTTTAGGTAGTTACACTCTACCAGTTCAGCTGAATCCTACATATTCCTAGGTAGGGACACTCTGGCAGTGCTGCTGAATTCTACATATTGCTAGGTAGGGATAATCTGGCAGGGCTGCTGAATTCTACATATTCCTAGGTAGGGACACTCTAGGTGTGCTGCTGAATTCTACATATTCCTAGGTAGGGACATGCTGGCAGTCTGCTGATTTCTACATATTCCTAGGTAGGACATTCTCGCAGTGCTGCTGAATCCTACATATTCCTATGTAGGGACACTCTGGCAGTGCTGCTGTGTTCTACATATTCCTAGTAGGGACATTCCTGCAGGGCTGCTGAAGTCTACATATTCCTAGGTAGGGATACTCTGGCAGTGCAGCTGTATTCTACATATTCATAGGTAGGGACACTCTGGCAGTGCTATTGTACTCTAAATTTTCCTCGGTAGGGATACTCTGGCAGTGCTGCTGAATCCTACATATTCCAAGGTAGGCACACTTGGCAGTGCTGCTGAATTCTGCATATTTCTAGGTAAACACACTCTGGCAGTGCTGCTGAATCCTACATATTCCTAGGTAGGGAGATTCTGGCAGTGCTGTTGACTTCTACATATTCCTAAGTAGGGACACTCTGGCAGTGCTGCTGAATTCTACATAGTCCTAGGAAGGGACAATCTGGCAGTGTGGCTGAATTCTACATATTCCTAGATAGGGACACTTTGGCAGTGCTGCTGAATCCTGCATATTCCCAGGTAGGGACACTCTGGCAGTGCTGGTGAATTCTACATATTCCTAGGTAGGGACACTCTGGCAGTGCTACTGTATTTTAAATATTTCTAGGTAGGGTCACTCTGGCAGTACTGCTGAATTCTACGTATTCCTAGGTAGGGACGCTCTGGCAGTGCTGCTGAATCCTACATATTCCTAGGTAGGGACGCTCTGGCAGTGCTGCTGAATCCTACATATTCCTAGGTAGGGACACTGGCAGTACTGCTGAATTCTACATTTTCCTAGGTAGGGACACTCTGGCAGTGCTGCTGAATTCTGCATATTCCTAGGTAAACACACTCTGACAGTGCTGCTGCTTTCTACATATTTTTAGGTAGGGACACTCCGGCAGTACTGCTGAGTTCTACATATTCCTAGGTGGTGAAATTATAGCAGTGCTACTGTATTCTACATATTCCTAGCTAGGGACACTATGGCAGTGCTGCTGAATTCTACATATTCCTAGGTAAGGACACTCTGGCAGTGCTGCTGAATTCTACATATTCCTAGGTAAGGACACTCTGGCAGTCCTGCTGAATTCTACATATTACTAGGTAGGGACACTCTGGCAGTGCTGCTGAATTATATATATTCCTAGGTAGGGGCACTCTGGCAGTGCTGCTGAATTCTACATATTCCTAGGTAGGGACACTCTAGCAGTGCTCCTGAATTCTACATATTCCTTGGTAGGGACACTCTGGCAGTTCTGCTGAATTCACATATTCCTAGGCAGGGACACTCTGGCATTGCTGCTGAATTCTACATATTCCCAGGTAGGGACACTCTGGCAATGCTGCTGAATCCTACATATTCCTAGGTATGGACACTCAGGCAGTGCTGCTGAATTTCTTCATAATCCTAGGTAGGGACACTCTGGCAATGCTGCTAAATCCTACATATTTTAGGTAGTTACACTCTGGCAGTGCAACTGAATCCTACATATTCCTAGGTAGGGACACTCTGGCAGTGCTGCTGAATTCTACATATTGCTAGGTAGGGATAATCTGGCAGTGCTGCTGAATTCTACATATTCCTAGGTAGGGACACTCTGGCAGTGCTGCTGAATTCTATATATTCCTAGGTAGGGACATGCTGGCAGTCTGCTGATTTCTACATATTCGTAGGTAGGGACACTCTCGCAGTGCTGCTGAATCCTACATATTCCTATGTAGGGACACTCTGGCAGTGCTGCTGAATTCTACATATTGCTAGGTAGGGATACTCTGGCAGTGCTGCTGAATACTACATATTCCTAGGTAGGGACACTCTGGCAGTGCTGCTGAATTCTACATATTGCTAGGTAGGGATACTCTGGCATTGCTGCTGAATTCTACATATTCCCAGGTAGGGACACTCCGGCAATGCTGCTGAATCCTACATATTCCTAGGTATGGACACTCTGGCAGTGCTGCTGAATTTCTTCATAATCCTAGGTAGGGACACTCTGGCAGTGCTGCTAAATCCTAGATATTTTTAGGTAGTTACACTCTAGCAGTGCTGCTGAATTCTACACATTCCTAGGTAGGGACACTGTGGCAGTGCTACTAAATCCTGCATATTTTAGGTAGTTACAATCTGGCAGTGCAGCTGAATCCTACATATTCCTAGGTAGGGACACTCTGGCAGTGCTGCTGATTTCTACATATTTCTAGGTAGGGATAATCTGGCAGTGCTGCTAAATTCTACATATTCCTAGGTAGGGACACTCTAGGTGTGCTGCTGAATTCTACATATTCCTAGGTAGGGACACTCTGGCAGTGCTGCTGAATTCTACATATTCCTAGGTAGGGACCTGCTGGCAGTCTGCTGATTTCTACATATTCGTAGGTAGGGACACTCTGGCAGTGCTGCTGAATCCTACATATTCCTATGTAGGGACACTCTGGCAGCGCTTCTGAATTCTACATATTGCTAGGTAGGGATACTCTGGCCGTGCTGCTGAATACTACATATTCCTAGGTAGGGACACTCTGGCAGTGCTGCTGAATTCTACATAATGCTAGGTAGGGATACTCTGGCAGTGCTGCTGAGTTCTACATATTCCTAGTTAGGGGCATTCTGGCAGTCCTGCTGAATTCTCATTATTCCTAGGTAGTGACACTCTGGCAGTGCTGCTGAATCCTACATATTCCTAGGTAGGGACACTCCAGGTGTGATGCTGAATTCTACATATTCCTAGGTAGGGACACTTTGATAGTCTGCTGAATTCTACATATTCCTATGTAGGGTCACTCTGGCGTGCTGCTGAATTCTACATATTCCTAGGTAGGGACACTCTGGCAGTGCTGCTTAATTCTACATATTCCTAGGTAGGGACACTCCTGCAGTACTGCTGAATTCTACATATTCCTAGGTAGGGACACTCTAGCAGTGCTGCTGAATTCTACATATTCCTATGTAGGGTCACTCTGGCGTGCTGCTTAATTCTACATATTCCTAGGTAAACACACTCTGCCAGTGCTGCTGATTTCTACATATTCCTAGGTAGGGACACTCTGGCAGTGCTGCTGAATCCTACATATTTCTAGGTAGTTACACTCTGACAGTGCTGCTGAATCCTACATATTCCTCGGTAAGGACACTCTGGCTGTGTTGCGGAATTCTATATATTGCTAGGTGGGATAATCTCGCAGTGCTGCTGACTTCTACATATTTCCAGGTAGGGACACTCTAGCAGTGCTGCTGAATTCTACATATTCCTAGGTAGGGACACTCTGGCAGTGCTGCTGAATTCTACATATTCCTAGGTAGGGACACTCTGGCAGTGCTGCTGACTTCTACATATTTCCAGGTAGGGACACTCTAGCAGTGCTGCTGAATTCTACATATTCCTAGGTAGGGACACTCTGGCAGTGCTGCTGAATTCTACATATTCCTAGGTAGGGACACTCTGGCAGTGCTGCTGAATTCTACATATTCCTAGGTAGGGACACTCTGGCAGTGCTGCTGAATTCTACATATTCCTAGGTAGGGACACTCTGGCAGTGCTGCTGAATTCTACATATTCCTAGGTAGGGACACTCTGGCAGTGCTGCTGAATTCTATATGTTCCTCGGTAGGGACACTCTGGCAGTCTGCTGATGTCTACATATTCCTAGGTAGGGACACTCTGGCAGTGCTGCTGAATCCTACATAGGAAGGGACAATCTGGCATTGCGGCTGAATTCTACATATTGCTAGGTAGGGACACTCTGGCAGTGCTGCTGAATTCTAGATATTCCTAGTAGGGATGCTCTGGCAGTGCTGCTGAATTCTACATATTCATAGGTAGGGACACTCTGGTAGTGCTGCTGCTGAATCCTACATATTCCTTGGTAGGGACACTCTGACAGTGCTGCTGAATTCTACATATTCCTAGGTAGGGACGCTCTGGCAGTGCTGCTGAATTCTACTTATTCCTTTGTAGGGACACTCTAGCAGTGCTGCTGAATTCTACATATTCCTAGGTAGGGACACTCTGGCAGTGCTGCTGAATTCTTCATATTCCTAAGTAGGGACACTCTGGCAGTGCTACTGAATTCTACATATTCCTAGGAGGGACACTCTACCAGTGCTGCTGAATTCTACATATTCCTAGGTAGGGACACTCTGGCAGTCTGCTGATGTCTACATATTCCTAGGTAGGGACACTCTGGCAGTGCTGCTGAATCCTACATATTCCTTGGTAGGGACACTCTGGCAGTGCTGCTGAATTCTACATATTGCTAGGTAGGGATACTCTGGCAGTGCTGCTGAATCCTACATATTTCTAGGTAGGGACACTCTGGCCGTCCTGCTGAATTCTACATATTCCCAGCTATTGACACTCTGGCAGTGCTGCTGAATCCTACATATTCCTAGGTAGGGACACTCTGGGTGTGATGCTGAATTCTACATATTCCTAGGTAGGGACACTTTGATAGTCTGCTGTATTCTACATACTCCTAGGCAGGGACAGTCTCAGAGTGCTGCTGAATTCTACATATTCAGAGGTAGGGACACTCTGGTAGTGCTGCTGAATCCTACATATTCCTAGTAGGGACACTCTGGCAGTGCTGCTGAAGTCTACATATTCCTAGGTAGGGACACTCTGGCAGTGCTGCTGTGTTCTTCATAATCCTAGGTAGGGACACTCTGGCATTCTGCTGATTTCTACATATTCGTAGGTAGGGACACTCTCGCAGTGCTGTTGAATCCTACATATTCCTAGGTAGGGACACTCTGGCAGTGCTGCTGAATTCTACATATTCTTAGTAGGGACACTCTGGCAGTGCTGCTGAATCCTACATATTCCTAGGTAGGGACACTCTGGCAGTGCTGCTGAATTCTACATATTCCTAGTAGGGACACACTGGCAGTGCTGCTGAATTCTACATATTCCTTTGTAGGGACACTCTGGCAGTGCTGCTGAATTCTCCATATTCCTAGATAGGGGCACTCTCACAGTGCTGCTGTGTTCTACATTTTCCTAGGTAGGGACACTCTGGCAGTGCTGCTGAATCCTACATATTCCTAGGTAGGGACACTCTGGCAGTGCTGCTGTGTTCTACATATTCCTAGGTAGGGACACTCTGGGTGTGCTGCTGAATTCTGAATATTCCTAGGTAGGGATACTCTGGCAGTACTGCTGCATTCTACATATTCCTAGGTAGGAACACTCTTGCAGGGCTGCTGAAGTCTACATATTCCTAGGTAAGTACACTCTGGCAGTGCTGCTGCATTCTACATATTCCTAGGTAGGGACACTCTGGCAGTGCTGGTGAATTCTATATATTCCTAGGTAGGGACACTCTAGGTGTGCTGCTGAATTCTACATATTCCTACGTAGCTACACTCTAGGTGTGCTGCTGAACTGTACATATTCCTAGGTAGGGACACTCTGGCATTCTGCTGATTTCTACATATTCATAGGTAGGGACAGTCTCGCAGTGCTGTTGAATCCTAGATATTCCTAGGTAGGGACACTCTGTCAGTGCTGCTGCGTTCTACATATTCCTAGGTAGGGACTCTCTGGCATTGCTGCTGAATTCTACATATTCCTAGGTAGTGACACTCTGGCAGTGGTCCTGCTGAATCCTACATATTCCCTGGTAGGGACACTTTAGGTGTGCTGCTGAATTCTTCATATTCCTAAGTAGGGACACTCTGGCAGTGCTACTGAATTCTACATATTCCTAGGAGGGACACTCTACCAGTGCTGCTGAATTCTACATATTCCTAGGTAGGGACACACTGGCAGTGCTGCTGAATTCTACATATTCCTAGGTAGGGACACTCTGGCAGTGCTGCTTAATTCTACATATTCCTAGGTAAACACACTCTGCCAGTGCTGCTGATTTCTACATATTCCTAGGTAGGGACACTCTGGCAGTGCTGCTGAATCCTACATATTCCTCGGTAGGGACACTCTGGCTGTGTTGCTGAATTCTACATATTGCTAGGTGGGGATACTCTGGCAGTGCTACTGACTTCTACATATTCCTAGATAGGGACACTCTGGCAGTGCTGCTGTGTTCTACATATTCCCAGTAGGAACACTCTAGCTGTGCTGCTGAATTCTGCATATTCCTAGGTAGGGATACTCTGGCAGTACTGCTGCGTGCTACATATTCCTAGGTAGGAACACTCTTGCAGGGCTGCTGAAGTCTACATTTTCCTAGGTAGGGACACTCTGGTAGTGCTGCTGTGTTATACATATTCCTAGGTAGGGACACTCTGGCAGTGCTGGTAAATTCTACATATTCCTAGGTAGGGACACTGTAGGTGTGCTGCTGAATTCTACATATTCCTAGGTAGGGACACTCTGGCATTCTGCTGAATTCTACATATTTGTAGGTAGGGGTACTCTGGCAGTGCTGCTGAATCCTACATATTCCTAGGTAGGGACACTCTGGCAGTGCTGCTGAATTCTATATATTCCTCGGTAGGGACACTCTGGTAGTGCTGCTGAATTCTACATATTCCTAGGTAGTAAAACTCTGGCAGTGCTGCTGAACCCTACATATTCCTAGGTAGGGACACTCTAAGTGTGCTGCTGAATTCTACATATTCCTAGGTAGGGACATGCTGGCAGTCTGATGACTTCTAGATATTTGTAGGTAGGGACACTCTCGCAGTGCTGCTGAATCCTACATATTCCTAGGTAGGGACACTCTGGCAGTGCTGCTGAATTCTAAATATTGCTAGATAGGGATACTCTGGCAGTGCTGCTGAGTTCTACATGTTCCTAGGTAGGGACACTCTGGCAGTGCTGCTGAATTCTACATATTCTTTTGTAGGGAGACTGTGGCAGTGCTGCTGAATTCTCCATATTCCTAGATAGGGACACTCTTGCAGTGCTGCTGTGTTCTACATTTTCCTAGGCAGGGAAACTCTGGCAGTGCTGATGAATTCTGCATATTTCTAAGTAGGGACACCCTGGTAGTGCTGCTGCATTCTACAGACCCCTTGGTAGGGACACTCTGGCAGTGCTGCTGAATTCTACATATTCCTAGGTAGGGAAACTCTGGCAGTGCTGATGAATTCTACATATTCTCAAGTAGGGACACTCTTGCAGTGCTGCTGTGTTCTACATATTCCTAGTAGGGACACTCTAGCTTTGCTGCTGAATTCTGCATATTCCTAGGTAGGGACGCTCTGGCAGTATTGCTGCGTTCTACATATTTCTAGGTAGGGACACTCTTGCAGGGCTGCTGATGTCTACATATTCCTTGGTAGGGACACTCTGGCAGTGCTGGTGAATTCTACATATTCCTAGGTAGGGACACTCTGGCAGTGCTATTGTACTCTAAATATTCCTAGGTAGGGACACCCTGGCAGTGCTGCTGTGTTCTACATATTCCTAGTAGGGACACTCTAGCTGTGCTGCTGAATTCTGCATATTCCTAGGTAGGGACGCTCTGGCAGTACTGCTGCGTTCTACATATTCCTAGGTACTGACACTCTTGCAGGGCTGCTGAAGTCTACATATTCCTAGGTAGGGATACTCTGGCAGTGCTGCTATATTCTACATATTCCTAGGTAGGGACACTCTGGCAGTGCTATTGTATTCTAAATATTCCTAGGTAGGGATACTCTGGCAGTGCTGCTGAATCCTACATATTCCAAGGTAGGGACACTCTGGCAGTGCCGCTGAATTCTGCATATTCCTAGGTAAACACACTCTGGCAGTGCTGCTGAATCCTACATATTCCTAGGTAGGGACACTTTGGCAGTGCTGCTGAATTCTACATATTGCTAGGTAGGGATACTCTGGCAGTGCTACTGAATTCTACATATCCCTCGGTAGGGAAACTCTGGCAGTGCTGCTAAATCCTACATATTCCTAGGTAGGGACACTCTGGGTGTGCTGCTGAATTCTACATATTCCTAGGTAGGGATACTCTGGCAGTGCTGCTGAACCCTACATATTCCTAGGTAGGGACACTCTAAGTGTGCTGCTGAATTCTACATATTCCTAGGTCAGGACACGTTGGCAGTCTGCTGATTTCTACATATTTGTAGGTAGGGTCACTCTCACAGTGCTGCTGAATCCTACATATTCCTAGGTAGGGACACTCTAGCAGTGCTGCTGAATTCTACATATTGCTAGGTAGCGATATGCTGGCAGTGCTGCTGAGTTCTACATATTCCTAGGTAGGGACACTCAGGCAGTGCTGCTGAATTCTACATATTCTAGGTAGGGACACTCTGGCAGTGCTGCTGAATTCTACATATTCCTAGGTAGGGACACTCTGGCAGTGCTGCTGAATCCTACATATTTCTAGGTAGTTACACTCTGGCAGTGTTGCTGAATCTTACATATTCCTAGGTAGGGGCACTCTTCTACATATTGTTAGGTGGGGATACTCTGGCAGTGCTGCTGAATTCTACATATTCCTAGGTAGGGACACTCTGGCAGTGCTGCTGAATCCTACATATTCCTAGGTAGGGACACTCTGGCAGTGCTGCTGAATTCTACATATTCCTCGGTAGGGACACTCTGGTAGTGCTGCTGAATTCTACATATTCCTAGGTAGTGACACTCTGGCAGTGCTGCTGAATTCTACATATTCCTAGGTAGGGACACTCTAAGTGTGCTGCTGAATTCTACATATTCCTAGGTAGGGACACTCTGGCAGTCTGCTGATGTCTACATATTCCTAGGTAGGGACACTCTGGCAGTGCTGCTGAATCCTACATATTCCTAGATAGGAACACTCTGGCAGTGCTGCTGAATTCTACATATTTCTAGGTAGGGATACGCTGGCAGTGCTGCTGAATTCTACACATTCTTTTGTAGGGACACTCTGGCAGTGCTGCTGAATTCTCCATATTCCAAGATAGGGACACTCTTGCAGTGCTGCTGTGTTCTACATTTTCCTAGGTAGGGACACTCTGGCAGTGCTGCTGAATCCTACATATTCCTAGGTAGGGAATCTCAGGCAGTGCTGATGAATTCTACATATTCCTAGGTAGGGACACGCTAGCAGTGTTGCTGTGTTCTACATATTCCTAGTAGGGACATTCTGTCAGTGCTGCTGAATTCTACATATTCCTAGGTAGGGAAACTCTGGCAGTGCTGATGAATTCTACATATTCCCAAGTAGGGACACTCTAGCTGTGCTGCTGAATTCTGCATATTCCTAGGTATGGATGCTTTGGCAGTACTGCTGAATTCTACATATTCCTAGGTAGGGAAACTCTTGCAGTGCTGCTGAAGTCTACATATTCCTAGGTAGGGACACTCTGGTAGTGCTGGTGAATTCTACATATTCCTAGGTAGGGACACTCTGGCAGTGCTATTGTACTCTAAATATTCCTAGGTAGGGACACTCTGGCAGTGCTGCTGTGTTCTACATATTCCTAGTAGGGACACTCTAGCTGTGCTGCTGAATTCTGCATATTCCTAGGTTTGGGACGCTCTGGCAGTGCTGCTGAATTCTACATATTCCTAGGCAGGGACACTCTGGCATTGCTGCTGAATTCTACATATTCCCAGGTAGGGACACTCCAGCAATGCTGCTGAATCCTACATATTCCTAGATATGGACACTCTGGCAGAGCTGCTGAATTTCTTCATAATCCTAGGTAGGGACATTCTGGCAGTGCTGCTAAATCCTACATATTTTAGGTAGTTACACTCTACCAGTTCAGCTGAATCCTACATATTCCTAGGTAGGGACACTCTGGCAGTGCTGCTGAATTCTACATATTGCTAGGTAGGGATAATCTGGCAGGGCTGCTGAATTCTACATATTCCTAGGTAGGGACACTCTGGGTGTGCTGCTGAATTCTACATATTCCTAGGTAGGGACATGCTGGCAGTCTGCTGATTTCTACATATTCTAGGTAGGGACACTCTGGCAGTGCTGCTGAATCCTACATATTCCTATGTAGGGACACTCTGGCAGTGCTGCTGTGTTCTACATATTCCTAGTAGGGACATTCCTGCAGGGCTGCTGAAGTCTACATATTCCTAGGTAGGGATACTCTGGCAGTGCTGCTATATTCTACATATTCCTAGGTAGGGACACTCTGGCAGTGCTATTGTATTCTAAATATTCCTAGGTAGGGATACTCTGGCAGTGCTGCTGAATCCTACATATTCCAAGGTAGGGACACTCTGGCAGTGCCGCTGAATTCTGCATATTCCTAGGTAAACACACTCTGGCAGTGCTGCTGAATCCTACATATTCCTAGGTAGGGAGATTCTGGCAGTGCTGTTGACTTCTACATATTCCTAAGTAGGGACACTCTGGCAGTGCTGCTGAATTCTACATAGTCCTAGGAAGGGACAATCTGGCAGTGTGGCTGAATTCTACATATTCCTAGATAGGGACACTCTGGCAGTGCTGCTGAATCCTACATAGGAAGGGACAATCTGGCATTGCGGCTGAATTCTACATATTCCTAGGTAGGGACACTCTGGCAGTGTTACTGTATTCTAAATATTTCTAGGTAGGGACACTCTGGCAGTACTGCTGAATTCTACGTATTCCTAGGTAGGGACACTCTGGCAGTGCTGCTGAATTCTACATATTCCTAGGTAGGGACGCTCTGGCAGTGCTGCTGCTGAATCCTACATATTCCTAGGTAGGGACACTCTAGCAGTACTGCTGAATTCTACATTTTCCTAGGTAGGAACACTCTGTCAGTGCTGCTGAATTCTGCATATTCCTAGGTAAACACACTCTGACAGTGCTGCTGCTTTCTACATATTTCTAGATAGGGACACTCTGGCAGTACTGCTGAATTCTACATTTTCCTAGGTAGTGAAATTATAGCAGTGCTACTGTATTCTACATATTCCTAGGAGGGACACTCTGGCAGTGCTGCTGAATTCTACATATTGCTAGTTCAGACACTCTGGTAGTACTGCAGAGTTCTACATATTCCTAGGTAGGGATGCTCTGGCAGTGCTGCTGACTTCTACATATTCCTAGGTAGGGACACTCTGGCAGTGCTGCTGAATTATATATATTCCTAGGTAGGGGCACTCTGGCAGTGCTGCTGAATTCTACATATTCCTAGGTAGGGACACTCTAGCAGTGCTCCTGAATTCTACATATTCCTTGGTAGGGACACTCTGGCAGTTCTGCTGAATTCACATATTCCTAGGCAGGGACACTCTGGCATTGCTGCTGAATTCTACATATTCCCAGGTAGGGACACTCTGGCAATGCTGCTGAATCCTACATATTCCTAGGTATGGACACTCAGGCAGTGCTGCTGAATTTCTTCATAATCCTAGGTAGGGACACTCTGGCAATGCTGCTAAATCCTACATATTTTAGGTAGTTACACTCTGGCAGTGCAACTGAATCCTACATATTCCTAGGTAGGGACACTCTGGCAGTGCTGCTGAATTCTACATATTGCTAGGTAGGGATAATCTGGCAGTGCTGCTGAATTCTACATATTCCTAGGTAGGGACACTCTGGCAGTGCTGCTGAATTCTACATATTCCTAGGTAGGGACACTCTGGCAGTGCTGCTGAATTCTATATATTCCTAGGTAGGGACATGCTGGCAGTCTGCTGAATTCTACATATTCCTAGGAGGGACAGTCTCGCAGTGCTGCTGAATTCTACATATTGCTAGTTCAGACACTCTGGTAGTACTGCAGAGTTCTACATATTCCTAGGTAGGGATGCTCTGGCAGTGCTGCTGACTTCTACATATTTCCAGGTAGGGACACTCTAGCAGTGCTGCTGAATTCTACATATTCCTAGGTAGGGACACACTGGCAGTGCTGCTGAATTGTACATATTCCCAGGTAGGGACACTCCGCAATGCTGCTGAATCCTACATATTCCTAGGTATGGACACTCTGGCAGTGCTGCTGAATTTCTTCATAATCCTAGGTAGGGACACTCTGGCAGTGCTGCTAAATCCTAGATATTTTTAGGTAGTTACACTCTAGCAGTGCTGCTGAATTCTACACATTCCTAGGTAGGGACACTGTGGCAGTGCTGCTAAATCCTGCATATTTTAGGTAGTTACACTCTGGCAGTGCAGCTGAATCCTACATATTCCTAGGTAGGGACACTCTGGCAGTGCTGCTGATTTCTACATATTTCTAGGTAGGGATAATCTGGCAGTGCTGCTAAATTCTACATATTCCTAGGTAGGGACACTCTAGGTGTGCTGCTGAATTCTACATATTCCTAGGTAGGGACACTCTGGCAGTGCTGCTGAATTCTACATATTCCTAGGTAGGGACCTGCTGGCAGTCTGCTGATTTCTACATATTCGTAGGTAGGGACACTCTGGCATGCTGCTGAATCCTACATATTCCTAGGTAGGGACACTCTGGCAGTGCTTCTGAATTCTACATATTGCTAGGTAGGGATACTCTGGCCGTGCTGCTGAATACTACATATTCCTAGGTAGGGACACTCTGGCAGTGCTGCTGAATTCTACATAATGCTAGGTAGGGATACTCTGGCAGTGCTGCTGAGTTCTACATATTCCTAGTTAGGGGCATTCTGGCAGTCCTGCTGAATTCTCATTATTCCTAGGTAGTGACACTCTGGCAGTGCTGCTGAATCCTACATATTCCTAGGTAGGGACACTCCAGGTGTGATGCTGAATTCTACATATTCCTAGGTAGGGACACTTTGATAGTCTGCTGAATTCTACATACTCCTAGGCAGGGACAGTCTCAGAGTGCTGCTGAATTCTACATATTCGTAGGTAGGTACACTCTGGTAGTGCTGCTGAATCCTACATATTCCTAGTAGGGACAGTCTGGCAGTGCTGCTGAAGTCTACATATTCCTAGGTAGGGACACTCTGGCAGTGCTGCTGTGTTCTACATAATCCTAGGTAGGAACACTCTGGCAGTGCTGCTGAATTCTACATATTCCTAGGTAGGGACACTCTGGCAGTCTGCTGATGTCTACATATTCCTAGGTAGGGACACTCTGGCAGTGCTGCTGAATCCTACATATTTCTAGGTAGGGACACTCTGGCAGTGCTGCTGAATCCTACACATTCCTCAGTAGGGACACTCTGGCTGTGTTGCGGAATTCTACATATTGCTAGGTGGGGATACTCTGGCAGTGCTGCTGACTTCTACATATTCCTAGGTAGGGACACTCTGGCAGTGCTGCTGAATTCTACATATTCCTAGGTCGGGACACTTTGGCAGTGCTGCTGAATCCTACATATTCCTAGATAGGGACACTCTGGCAGTGCTGCTGTGTTCTACATATTCCCAGTAGGGACACTCTGGCAGTGCTGCTGAATTCTGCATATTCCTAGGTAGGGATACTCTGGCAGTACTGCTGTGTGCTACATATTCCTAGGTAGGAACACTAAGTCTACATTTTCTTAGGTAGGGACACTCTGGCAGTGCTGCTGAATTCTACATATTCCTAGGTAGGGACACTCTGGCAATGCTGCTGAATTCTACATATTCCTAGGTAGGGACACTCTGGCAGTGCTGCTGAATTCTATATATTCCTAGGTAGGGACACTCTGGCATTCTGCTGATTTCTATATATTCATAGGTAGGGACACTCTGGCAGTGCTGCTGAATCCTACATATTCCTAGGTAGGGACACTCTGGCAATGCTGCTGAATTCTATATATTACTCGGTAGGGACACTCTGGTAGTGCTGCTGAATTCTACATATTCCTAGGCAGTGACACTCTGGCAGTGCTGCTGAACCCTATATATTCCTAGGTAGGGACACGCTGGCAGTCTGCTGATTTCTAGATATTTGTAGGTAGGGACACTCTCGCAGTGTTGCTGAATCCTACATATTCCTAGGTAGGGACACTCTGTCAGTGCTGCTGAATTATAAATATTGCTAGGTAGGGATACTCTGGCAGTGCTGCTGAGTTCTACATATTCCTAGGTAGGGACACTCTGGCAGTGCTGCTGAGTTCTACATATTCATAGGTAGGGACACTCTGGCAGTGCTGCTGAGTTCTACATATTCATAGGTAGGGACACTCTGACAGTGCTGCTGAGTTCTACATATTCATAGGTAGGGGCACTCTGGCAGTGCTGCTGAATTCTACATGTTCTTTTGTAGGGACACTCTGGCAGTGCTGCTGAATTCTGCATATTGCTAGGTAGGGATAATCTGGCAGTGCTGCTGAATTCTACATATTCCTAGGTAGGGACACTCTAGGTGTGCTGCTGAATTTTACATATTCCTAGATAGGGACACTCTGGCAGTGCTGCTGAATTCTACATATTTCTTGGTAGGGACATGCTGGCAGTCTGCTGATTTCTACATATTCGTAGGTAGGGACACTCTCGCAGTGTTGCTGAATCCTACATATTCCTATGTAGGGACACTCTGGCAGTGCTGCTGAATTCTACATATTGCTAGGTAGGGATACTCTGGCAGTGCTGCTGAATTCTACATATTCCTAGGTAGGGACACTCTGGCAGTCCTGCTGAATTCTACATATTCCTAGGTAGTGACACTCTGGCAGTGCTGCTGAATCCTACATATTCCTAGGTAGGGACACTCCAGGTGTGATGCTGAATTCTACATATTCCTAGGTAGGGACACTTTGATAGTCTGCTGAATTCTACATACTCTTAGGCAGGGACAGTCTCAGAGTGCTGCTGAATTCTACATATTCGTAGGTAGGGACACTCTGGTAGTGCTGCTGAATCCTACATATTCCTAGTAGGGACACTCTGGCAGTGCTGCTGAAGTCTACATATTCCTAGGTAGGGACACTCTGGCAGTGCTGCTGTGTTCTGCATAATCCTAGGTAGGGACACTCTGGCATTCTGCTGATTTCTACATATTCGTAGGTAGGGACACTCTCGCAGTGCTGTTGAATCCTACATATTCCTAGGTAGGGACACTCTGGCAGTGCTGCTGAATTCTACATATTCCTAGTAGGGACACTCTGGCAGTGCTGCTGAATCCTACATATTCCTAGCTAGGGACACTCTGGCAGTGCTGCTGAATTCTACATATTCCTAGTAGGGACACTCTGGCAGTGCTGCTGAATTTTACATATTCCTTTGTAGGGACACTCTGGCAGTGCTGCTGAATTCTTTATATTCCTAGATAGGGACACTTTCACAGTGCTGCTGTGTTCTACATTTTCCTAGGTAGGGACACTCTGGCAGTGCTGCTGAATCCTACATATTCCTAGGTAGGGACACTCTGGCAGTGCTGCTATGTTCTACATATTCCTAGTAGGGACACTCTGGCTGTGCTGCCAAATTCTGCATATTCCTAGGTAGGGATACTCTGGCAGTACTGCTGCATTCTACATATTCCTTGGTAGGAACACTCTTGCAGGGCTGCTGAAGTCTGCATATTCCTAGGTAGGGACACTTTGGCAGTGCTGCTGCGTTCTACATATTCCTAGGTAGGGACACTCTGGCAGTGCTGGTGAATTCTGCATATACCTACGTAGGGACACTCTGGCAGTGCTGGTGAATTCTGCATATACCTACGTAGGGACACTCTGGAATTCTGCTGATTTCTACATATTCGTAGGTAGGGACACTCTCACAGTGCTGTTGAATCCTACATATTCCTAGGTAGGGACACTCTGGCAGTGCTGCTGCGTTCTACATATTCCTAGGTAGGGACACTCTGGCATTGCTGCTGAATTCTACATATTCCTAGGTAGTGACACTCTGGCAGTTCTGCTGCTGAATCCTACATATTCCCTGGTAGGGACACTCTAGGTGTGCTGCTGAATTCTTCATATTCCTAGGTAGGGACACTTTGGCAGTGCTGCTGTATTCTATATATTCCTAGGTAGGGACACTCTGGCGGTGCTGCTGAATTCTACATATTCCTAGGTAGGGACACTCCTGCAGTACTGCTGAATTCTACATATTCCTAGGTAGGGACACTCTAGCAGTGCTGCTGAATTCTACATATTCTTAGGTAGGGACACGCTGGCAGTCTGCTGATGTCTACATATTCCTAGGTAGGGACACTCTGGGAGTGCTGCTGAATCCTACATATTCCTAGGTAGGGACACTCTGGCTGTGCTGCTGAATTCTACATATTGCTAGGTGGGGATACTCTGGCAGTGCTGCTGACTTCTACATATTCCTAGATAGGGACACTCTGGCAGTGCTGCTGTGTTCTACATATTCCCAGTAGGAACACTCTAGCTGTGCTGCTGAATTCTACATATTCCTAGGTAGGGATACTCTGGCAGGGAACACTCTTTGCAGGGCTGCTGAAGTACATTTTCCTAGGTAGGGACACTCTGGTAGTGCTGCTGTACATATTCCTAGGTAGGGACACTCTGGCAGTGCTGGTAAATTCTACATATTCCTAGGTAGGGACACTGTGCTGCTGAATTCTACATATTCCTAGGTAGGGACACTCTGGCATTCTGCTGAATTCTACATATTTGTAGGTAGGGGCACTCTGGCAGTGCTGCTGAATCCTACATATTCCTAGGTAGGGACACTCTGGCAGTGCTGCTGAATTCTATATATTCCTAGGTAGGGACACTCTGGCAGTGCTGCTGAATTCTACATATTCTTAGGTAGTGACACTCTGGCAGTGCTGCTGAATTCTACATATTCCTAGGTAGGGACACTCTAAGTGTGCTGCTGAATTCTACATATTCCGGACATGCTGGCAGTCTGATGACTCTGTAGGGACACTCTGGCAGTGCTACTGAATTCTACATATTCCTAGGAGGGACACTCTACCAGTGCTGCTGAATTCTACATATTCCTAGTTGCGACACTCTGGTAGTACTGCAGAATTCTACATATTCCTAGGTAGGGACACACTGGCAGTGCTGCTGAATTGTACATATTCCTAGGTAGGGACACTCTGGCAGTGCTGCTGAATTCTCCATATTCCTAGATAGGGACACTCTGCAGTGCTGCTTTCTACATTTTCCTAGGTAGGGACACTCTGGCAGTGCTGCTGAATCCTACATATTCCTAGGTAGGGACACTCTGGCAGTGCGCAGTGCTGCTGTGTTCTACATATTCCTAGTAGGGACACTCTGGCTGTGCTGTTGAATTCTGCATATTCCTAGGTAGGGACAGTCTGGCAGTACTGCTGTGTTCTACATATTCCTAGGTAGGGGCACTCTTGCAGGGCTGCTGAAGTCTACATATTCCTAGGTAGGGACACTGTGGCAGTGCTGCTGCTTTCTACATATTCCTAGGTAGGGACACTCTGGCAGTTGAATATTCCTAGGTAGGGACACTCTGGCAGTGCTGCTGAATTCTACATATTCCTAGGTAGGGATACTATGGCAGTGCTGCTGAATCCTACATATTCCTAGATAGAGACACTCTGGCAGTGCTGCTGAATCCTACATATTCCTAGATAGGGACACTCTGGCAGTGCTGCTGCATTCTACATATTCCTAGGTAGGGATACTCTGGCAGTGCTGCTGAATTCTACATACTCCTATGTAGGGACAGTCTCGCAGTGCCGCTGAATTCTACATATTCATAGGTAGGGACACTCTGGCAGTGCTGCTGAATCCTACATATTCCTAGGTAGGGACACTCTGGCAGTGCTGCTGAGTTCTACATATTCCTAGATAGGGACACTCTGGCAGTGATGCTGAATTCTACATATTCCTAGGTAGGGCCACTCTGCCAGTGCTGCTGAATTCTACATATTCCTAGGCAGGGACACTCTGGCATTGCTGCTGAATCCTACATATTCCTAGGTATAGACACTCTGGCAGTGCTGCTGAATCCTACTTATTCCTAGTAGGGACACTCTGGCAGTGCTGCTGAAGTCTACATATTCCTAGGTAGGGACACTCTGGCAGTGCTGCTGAATTCTACATAATCCTAGGTAGGGACACTCTGACTGTGCTGGTGAATTCTACATATTCCTAGGTAGTGACACTATGGCAGTGCTACTGTTTTCTATATATTCCTAAAGAGGGACACTATGGCAGTGCTGCTGAATTCTACATATTCTTAGGTAAGGACACTCTGGCAGTCCTGCTGAATTCTACATAAGTCCTAGGTAGGGACACTCTGGCAGTTCTGATTAATTCTATATATTCCTAGGTGGGGGCACTCTGGCAGTGCTGCTGAATTCTGCATATTCCTAGGTAAACACACTCTGACAGTGCTGCTGCTTTCTACATATTTTTAGGTAGGGACACTCCGGCAGTACTGCTGAGCTCTACATATTCCTAGGTAAGTACACTCTGGCATTGCTGCTGAATTCTACATATTCCTAGGTAGGGGCAGTCTGGCAGTGCTGCTGAATTCTACATATTCCGAGGTAAGGACACTCTAGCAGTGCTGTTGAATTCTACATATTCCTTAGTAGGGACACTCTGGCAGTGCTGCTGAATTCTATATATTCCTAGGCAGGGACACTCTGGCATTGCTGCTGAATTCTACATATTCCCAGGTAGGGACACTCCGGCAATGCTGCTGAATCCTACATATTCCTAGGTATGGACACTCTGGCAGTGCTGCTGAATTTCTTCATAATCCTAGGTAGGGACACTCTGGCAGTGCTGCTAAATCCTAGATATTTTTAGGTAGTTACACTCTAGCAGTGCTGCTGAATTCTACACATTCCTAGGTAGGGACACTCTGGCAGTGCTGCTAAATCCTACATATTTTAGGTAGTTACACTCTGGCAGTGCTGCTGAATCCTACATATTCCTAGGTAGGGACACTCTGGCAGTGCTGCTGAATTCTTCATATTGCTAGTTAGGGATAATCTGGCAGTGCTGCTGTATTCTACATATTCCTAGGTAGGGACACTCTAGGTGTGCTGCTGAATTCTACATATTCCTAGGTAGGGGCACTCTGGCAGTGCTGCTGAATTCTACATATTGCTAGGTAGGGATACTCTGGCAGTGCTGCTGAATACTACATATTCCAAGGTAGGGACACTCTGGCAGTGCTGCTGAATTCTACATATTGCTAGGTAGGGATACTCTAGCAGTGCTGCTGAGTTCTACATATTCCTAGTTAGGGGCACTCTGGCAGTCCTGCTGAATTCTACATATTCCTAGGTAGTGACACTCTGGCAGTGCTGCTAAATCCTACATATTCCTAGGTAGGGACACTCAAGGTGTGATGCTGAATTCTACATATTCCTAGGTAGGGACACTTTAATAGTCTGCTGAATTCTACATACTCTTAGCCAGGGACAGTCTCGGAGTGCTGCTGAAAGCTACACATTCATAGGTATGGACACTCTGGTAGTGCTGCTGAATCCTACTTATTCCTAGTAGGGACACTCTGGCAGTGCTGCTGAAGTCTACATAATCCTAGGTAGGGACACTCTGGCTGTGCTGGTGAATTCTACATATTCCTAGGTAGTGACACTATGGCAGTGCTACTGTTTTCTATATATTCCTAAAGAGGGACACTATGGCAGTGCTGCTGAATTCTACATATTCTTAGGTAAGGACACTCTGGCAGTCCTGCTGAATTCTACATAAGTCCTAGGTAGGGACACTCTGGCAGTGCTGATTAATTTTATATATTCCTAGGTGGGGGCACTCTGGCAGTGCTGCTGAATTCTACATATTCCTAGGTAGGGACACTCTAGCAGTGCTGCTGAATTCTACATATTCATTGGTAGGGACACTCTGGCAGTGCTGCTGAATTCTACATATTCCGAGGCAGGGACACTCTGGCATTGCTGCTGAATTTTACATATTCCCAGGTAGGGACACTCTGGCAGTGCTGCTGAATCCTACATATTCCTAGGTATGGACACTCTGGCAGTGCTGCTGAATTTCTTCATAATCCTAGGTAGGGACACTCTGGCAGTGCTGCTAAATCCTAGATATTTTTAGGTAGTTACACTCTGGCAGTGCTGCTGAATCCTACATATTCCTAGGTAGGGACACTCTGCCAGTGCTGCTGAATTCTACATATTGCTAGGTAGGAATAATCTGGCAGTGCTGCTGAATTCTACATATTCCTAGGTAGGGACACTCTAGGTGTGCTGCTGAATTCTAAATATTCCTAGGTAGGGACACTCTGGTAGTACTGCTGAATTCTACATATTCCTAGGTAGTGACACTCTGGCAGTGCTGCTGAATTCTAAATATTCCTAGGTAGGGACACTCTAAGTATGCTGCTGAATTCTACATATTCCTGGGTAAGGACAGGCTGGCAGTCTACTGATATCTACATATTCGTAGGTAGGGACACTCTCACAGTGCTGCTGAATCCTACATATTCCTATGTAGGGACACTCTGGCAGTGCTGCTGAATTCTACATATTGCTAGGTAGGGATACTCTGGCAGTGCTGCTGAGTTCTACATATTCCTTGATAGGGACACTCTGGCAGTGCTGCTGAATACTACATATTCCTAGGTAGGGACACTCTGGCAGTGCTGCTGAATTCTACATATTGCTAGGTGGGGATACTCTGGCAGTGCTGCTGAGTTCTACATATTCCTAGTTAGGGGCACTCTGGCAGTCCTGCTGAATTCTACATATTCCTAGGTAGTGACACTCTGGCAGTGCTGCTGAATCCTACATATTCCTAGGTAGGGACACTCCAGGTGTGATGCTGAATTCTACATATTCCTAGGTAGGGACACTTTGATAGTCTGCTGAATTCTACATACTCCTAGGTAGGGACAGTCTCGCAGTGCCGCTGAATTCTACATATTCATAGGTAGGGACACTCTGGTAGTGCTGCTGAATCCTACATATTCCTAGTAGGGACACTCTGGCAGTGCTGCTGAATCCTACATATTCCTAGGTAGGGACACTCTGGCAGTGCTGCTGAAATCTACATATTCCTTTGTAGGGGCACTCTGGCAGTGCTGCTGAATTCTCCATATTTCTAGATAGGGACACTCTCGCAGTCCTGCTGTGTTTTACATTTTCCTAGGTAGGGACACTCTGGCAGTGCTGCTGAATCCTACATATTCCTAGTAAGGGACACTCTGGCAGTGCTGCTGTGTTCTACATATTCCTAGTAGGGACACCCTGGCTGTGCTGCTAAATTTTGCATATTCCTAGGTAGGGATACTCTGGCAGTACTTCTGCAATCTACATATTCCTAGGTAGGAACACTCTTGCAGGGCTGCTGAAGTCTACATATTCCTAGGTAGGGACACCCTGGCAGTGATGTTGCGTTCTACATATTCATAGGTAGGGACACTCTCGCAGTGCTGGTGAATTCTACATATTCCTAGGTAGGGACACTCTAGGTGTGCTGCTGAATTCTACATATTCCTAGGTAGGGACACTCTGGCATTCTGCTGATTTCTACATATTCGTAGGTAGGGACACTCTCGCAGTGCTGTTGACTCCTACATATTCCTAGGTAGGGACACTCTGGCAGTGCTGCTGCATTCTACGTACTCCTAGGTAGGGACACTATGGCATTGCTGCTGAATTCTACATATTCCTAGGTAGTGACATTCTGGCAGTGCTGCTGCTGAATCCTACATATTCCATGGTAGGGACACTCTAGGTGTGCTGCTGAATTCTTCATATTCTTAGGTAGGGACACTTTGGCAGTGCTGCTGAATTCTACATATTCCTAGGTAGGGACACTCTGGCAGTGCTGCTGAATTCTACATATTCCTAGGCAGGGGCACTCTGGCAGTACTGCTGAATTCTACATATTCCTAGGTAGGGACACTCTTGCAGTGCTGCTGAATTCTACATATTCCTAGGTAGGGACACTCTGGCAGTGCTGCTGAATTCTACATATTCCTAGGTAAGGACACTCTAGCAGTGCTGCTGAATTCTACATATTCCTAGGCAAACACACTCTGGCAGTGCTGCTGAATCCTACATATTCCTAGGTAGGGACACTCTGGCAGTGCTGCTGAGTTCTACATATTCCTAGATACGGACACTCTGGCAGTGCTGCTGCGTTCTACATACTCCTTGGTAGGGACACTCTAGCAGTGCTGCTGAATTCTACATATTCCTAGGTAGGGGTACTCTGGCAGTGCTGGTGAATTCTACATATTCCTAGGTAGTGACACTCTGGCAGTGCTGCTGAATTCTACATATTCCTAGGTAGGGACAGTCCCGCTGTGCCACTGAATTCTACATATTCGTAGGTAGGGACACTCTGGTAGTGCTGCTGAATCCCACATATTCCTAGTAGGGACACTCTGGCAGTGCTGCTGAATTCTATATATTCCTAGTAGGGACATTCTGGCAGTGCTGCTTAATTCTACATATTCCTAGGTAGGGACACTCTGGCGGTGCTGCTGAATTCTCCATATTCCTAGATAGGGACACTCTCGCAGTGCTGCTTTTACATTTTCCTAGGTAGGGACACTCTGGCAGTGCTGCTGAATCCTACATATTCCTAGGTAGGGACACTCTGGCAGTGCTGCTGTGTTCTACATATTCCTAGTAGGGACGCTCTGGCTGTACTGTTGAATTCTGCATATTCCTAGGTAGGGACACTCTGGCAGTACTGCTGTGTTCTACATATTCCTAGGTAGGGGCACTCTTGCAGGGCTGCTGAAGTCTACATATTCCTAGGTAGGGACACTGTGGCAGTGCTGCTGCTTTCTACATATTCCTAGGTAGGGACCCTCTGTCAGTGCTGGTGAATTCTACGTATTCCTAGGTAGGGATACTATGGCAGTGTTGCTGAATCCTACATATTCCTAGATAGAGACACTCTGGCAGTGCTGCTGAATCCTACATATTCCTAGATAGGGATGCTCTGGCAGTGCTGCTGCATTCTACATATTCCTAGGTAGGGACCCTCTGTCAGTGCTGGTGAATTCTACGTATTCCTAGGTAGGGATACTATGGCAGTGTTGCTGAATCCTACATATTCCTAGATAGAGACACTCTGGCAGTGCTGCTAAATCCTACATATTCCTAGGTAGGGACACTCAAGGTGTGATGCTGAATTCTACATATTCCTAGGTAGGGACACTTTAATAGTCTGCTGAATTCTACATACTCTTAGGCAGGGACAGTCTCGGAGTGCTGCTGAAAGCTACACATTCGTAGGTATGGACACTCTGGTAGTGCTGCTGAATCCTACTTATTCCTAGTAGGGACACTCTGGCAGTGCTGCTGAAGTCTACATATTCCTAGGTAGGGACACTCTGGCAGTGCTGCTGCGTTCTACATAATCCTAGGTAGGGACACTCTGACTGTGCTGGTGAATTCTACATATTCCTAGGTAGTGACACTATGGCAGTGCTACTGTTTTCTATATATTCCTAAAGAGGGACACTATGGCAGTGCTGCTGAATTCTATATATTCTTAGGTAAGGACACTCTGGCAGTCCTGCTGAATTCTACATAAGTCCTAGGTAGGGACACTCTGGCAGTTCTGATTAATTCTATATATTCCTAGGTGGGGGCACTCTGGCATTGCTGCTGAATTCTGCATATTCCTAGGTAAACCCACTCTGACAGTGCTGCTGCTTTCTACATATTTTTAGGTAGGGACACTCCGGCAGTACTGCTGAGTTCTACATATTCCTAGGTAAGTACACTCTGGCATTGCTGCTGAATTCTATATATTCCTAGGTAGGGGCACTCTGGCAGTGCTGCTGAATTCTACATATTCCGAGGTAAGGACACTCTAGCAGTGCAGTTGAATTCTACATATTCCTTAGTAGGGACACTCTGGCAGTGCTGCTGAATTCTATATATTCCTAGGCAGGGACACTCTGGCATTGCTGCTGAATTCTACATATTCCCAGGTAGGGACACTCCGGCAATGCTGCTGAATCCTACATATTCCTAGGTATGGACACTCTGGCAGTGCTGCTGAATTTCTTCATAATCCTAGGTAGGGACACTCTGGCAGTGCTGCTAAATCCTAGATATTTTTAGGTAGTTACACTCTAGCAGTGCTGCTGAATTCTACACATTCCTAGGTAGGGACACTCTGGCAGTGCTGCTAAATCCTACATATTTTAGGTAGTTACACTCTGGCAGTGCTGCTGAATCCTACATATTCCTAGGTAGGGACACTCTGGCAGTGCTGCTGAATTCTTCATATTGCTAGTTAGGGATAATCTGGCAGTGCTGCTGTATTCTACATATTCCTAGGTAGGGACACTCTAGGTGTGCTGCTGAATTCTACATATTCCTAGGTAGGGGCACTCTGGCAGTGCTGCTGAATTCTACATATTGCTAGGTAGGGATACTCTGGCAGTGCTGCTGAATACTACATATTCCAAGGTAGGGACACTCTGGCAGTGCTGCTGAATTCTACATATTGCTAGGTAGGGATACTCTAGCAGTGCTGCTGAGTTCTACATATTCCTAGTTAGGGGCACTCTGGCAGTCCTGCTGAATTCTACATATTCCTAGGTAGTGACACTCTGGCAGTGCTGCTAAATCCTACATATTCCTAGGTAGGGACACTCAAGGTGTGATGCTGAATTCTACATATTCCTAGGTAGGGACACTTTAATAGTCTGCTGAATTCTACATACTCTTAGCCAGGGACAGTCTCGGAGTGCTGCTGAAAGCTACACATTCGTAGGTATGGACACTCTGGTAGTGCTGCTGAATCCTACTTATTCCTAGTAGGGACACTCTGGCAGTGCTGCTGAAGTCTACATAATCCTAGGTAGGGACACTCTGGCTGTGCTGGTGAATTCTACATATTCCTAGGTAGTGACACTATGGCAGTGCTACTGTTTTCTATATATTCCTAAAGAGGGACACTATGGCAGTGCTGCTGAATTCTACATATTCTTAGGTAAGGACACTCTGGCAGTCCTGCTGAATTCTACATAAGTCCTAGGTAGGGACACTCTGGCAGTGCTGATTAATTTTATATATTCCTAGGTGGGGGCACTCTGGCAGTGCTGCTGAATTCTACATATTCCTAGGTAGGGACACTCTAGCAGTGCTGCTGAATTCTACATATTCATTGGTAGGGACACTCTGGCAGTGCTGCTGAATTCTACATATTCCGAGGCAGGGACACTCTGGCATTGCTGCTGAATTTTACATATTCCCAGGTAGGGACACTCTGGCAGTGCTGCTGAATCCTACATATTCCTAGGTATGGACACTCTGGCAGTGCTGCTGAATTTCTTCATAATCCTAGGTAGGGACACTCTGGCAGTGCTGCTAAATCCTAGATATTTTTAGGTAGTTACACTCTGGCAGTGCTGCTGAATCCTACATATTCCTAGGTAGGGACACTCTGCCAGTGCTGCTGAATTCTACATATTGCTAGGTAGGAATAATCTGGCAGTGCTGCTGAATTCTACATATTCCTAGGTAGGGACACTCTAGGTGTGCTGCTGAATTCTAAATATTCCTAGGTAGGGACACTCTGGTAGTACTGCTGAATTCTACATATTCCTAGGTAGTGACACTCTGGCAGTGCTGCTGAATTCTAAATATTCCTAGGTAGGGACACTCTAAGTATGCTGCTGAATTCTACATATTCCTGGGTAAGGACAGGCTGGCAGTCTACTGATATCTACATATTCATAGGTAGGGACACTCTCACAGTGCTGCTGAATCCTACATATTCCTATGTAGGGACACTCTGGCAGTGCTGCTGAATTCTACATATTGCTAGGTAGGGATACTCTGGCAGTGCTGCTGAGTTCTACATATTCCTTGATAGGGACACTCTGGCAGTGCTGCTGAATACTACATATTCCTAGGTAGGGACACTCTGGCAGTGCTGCTGAATTCTACATATTGCTAGGTGGGGATACTCTGGCAGTGCTGCTGAGTTCTACATATTCCTAGTTAGGGGCACTCTGGCAGTCCTGCTGAATTCTACATATTCCTAGGTAGTGACACTCTGGCAGTGCTGCTGAATCCTACATATTCCTAGGTAGGGACACTCCAGGTGTGATGCTGAATTCTACATATTCCTAGGTAGGGACACTTTGATAGTCTGCTGAATTCTACATACTCCTAGGTAGGGACAGTCTCGCAGTGCCGCTGAATTCTACATATTCATAGGTAGGGACACTCTGGTAGTGCTGCTGAATCCTACATATTCCTAGTAGGGACACTCTGGCAGTGCTGCTGAATCCTACATATTCCTAGGTAGGGACACTCTGGCAGTGCTGCTGAATTCTGCATATTTCTAGTAGGGACACTCTGGCAGTGCTGCTGAAATCTACATATTCCTTTGTAGGGGCACTCTGGCAGTGCTGCTGAATTCTCCATATTTCTAGATAGGGACACTCTCGCAGTCCTGCTGTGTTTTACATTTTCCTAGGTAGGGACACTCTGGCAGTGCTGCTGAATCCTACATATTCCTAGTTAGGGACACTCTGGCAGTGCTGCTGTGTTCTACATATTCCTAGTAGGGACACTCTGGCTGTGCTGCTAAATTTTGCATATTCCTAGGTAGGGATACTCTGGCAGTACTTCTGCGTTCTACATATTCCTAGGTAGGAACACTCTTGCAGGGCTGCTGAAGTCTACATATTCCTAGGTAGGGACACCCTGGCAGTGATGTTGCGTTCTACATATTCATAGGTAGGGACACTCTCGCAGTGCTGGTGAATTCTACATATTCCTAGGTAGGGACACTCTAGGTGTGCTGCTGAATTCTACATATTCCTAGGTAGGGACACTCTGGCATTCTGCTGATTTCTACATATTCGTAGGTAGGGACACTCTCGCAGTGCTGTTGACTCCTACATATTCCTAGGTAGGGACACTCTGGCAGTGCTGCTGCATTCTACGTACTCCTAGGTAGGGACACTATGGCATTGCTGCTGAATTCTACATATTCCTAGGTAGTGACATTCTGGCAGTGCTGCTGCTGAATCCTACATATTCCATGGTAGGGACACTCTAGGTGTGCTGCTGAATTCTTCATATTCTTAGGTAGGGACACTTTGGCAGTGCTGCTGAATTCTACATATTCCTAGGTAGGGACACTCTGGCAGTGCTGCTGAATTCTACATATTCCTAGGTAGGGGCACTCTGGCAGTACTGCTGAATTCTACATATTCCTAGGTAGGGACACTCTTGCAGTGCTGCTGAATTCTACATATTCCTAGGTAGGGACACTCTGGCAGTGCTGCTGAATTCTACATATTCCTAGGTAAGGACACTCTAGCAGTGCTGCTGAATTCTACATATTCCTAGGCAAACACACTCTGGCAGTGCTGCTGAATCCTACATATTCCTAGGTAGGGACACTCTGGCAGTGCTGCTGAGTTCTACATATTCCTAGATACGGACACTCTGGCAGTGCTGCTGCATTCTACATACTCCTTGGTAGGGACACTCTAGCAGTGCTGCTGAATTCTACATTTTTGAGGTGAAGCATATTCATCAAATCTGGGTTTGACATGGCCTTGTATGTCAGGCAAAGGTCACCTCTGAGCAAGCGGTGGCGACTGAATAGAGCTGGAGTTCTTTCAGTCGGGCAGCATAGGACAGATTTTTGAGACCCTTTATCCTTTTGGTGAGGAACTTTTGTGGCCTCTCCAGCTGCTGCAAGTGTCGGGTCAGATACATTCCGAATGGGGCATTGTACTCAATCATTGGTCTGATGAGTGATGAGTATAGGGAGACTATGACCTCCCTTGATCTAGATGTGAATCCCTTCATGATAAGGTGGGCGATGTAGAAGGTCTTCCTAACTACTTTAGCTACATGGGTGTTGAATGACAGGCTACTGTCAACCTGGGTCCCCAGGTCCCTGATAACTTCTTCTGTGCTCAGAGGATTACCACCTATATGGTAGCTAGGGGTAACCTTGTTTTTCCCGAAGGGTATGACTATGCATTTTTTGGCATTTAACTTTAGGCCATGGCTCTGGCACCAGTTATCCATTTCTGTGAGACCCTTCTGAAGGATATCTGTGTCAGATGTGTTTTCGACTCTGGCCCAGTTTGCAGTCATCTGCAAACTTTGTCAGCCATAACCCTCCTGTGTTTGCTTGTACTTCAGAAAAGTAGATGCCAAACAAGAGTGGGCCCAGGACTGAGCCCTGTGGGACCCCACTTGTGACAGGCTTTGAGTCTGACATGGCGCCAGCAACTCTGACCCTGTGGGTTCTGTCACTCAGCCAGTTTGCAACCCATCTTGTGATGTATGGGTTAACATTTAAGCTGATGTGTTTTTCAATGATACCCGAGTGGGGTATTGTATCGAAGGCCTTCGCCAGATCGAGGTAGGCTGTATGGACTGCCTTTCCTCATCAATGGCTTTGGTGACTGTTTCGAAAAAGTCAACCAAGTTTAAAAGGCATGATCTGCCTTTGACAAAGCCAAACTGGGTTGGATCCAAAGTCTGCAAATTCCCTATGTCTTTATTTATGAGGTCCATTATGATCCTCTCCATGGCTTTGCAGATAAGGTTTGTCAAGCTAATGGGCGGTAATTTCCAGGGTCGGTGGAGGCACCGCCTTTGTGAAGTGGGACCACAGTCGCAGTGCGCCACTCCTGAGTGCGTATCCAGAGGTGAGACTATGATTAAACAGCTGTCCTAGCTGTGGGTTTAATTCCTCGTTGAGTTCGTGGAGCACACAGCCTGGGACACCATCAGGTCCCATGGATGCTGTGTTTTTTGCTTTGGAGAGAGCAGTTCTCACTTGGGCGTTAGAGATGTTTGGGGGGCTGCAACCATTTGGTATAGATATCTCTCCTTTTGGGGGGGAGGGGGGGGGAGTTTGCACTGAACCTGTCAGCCAGTATGTTGGCAATGTCTGTAGGATCAGTAATCTTTACAGCATTTTGAACTAGTTCTGAGCATATCTGGGAGTTTCCTCCCAGGTTTCTAACATAGCTAAAGAAGGCCTTATGATTGTCTTTTGAGTCTTTAGCTATTTTTCTCTCAAAATTTGCTTTGGATGATTTTATGAGAGCTCTTAGTTTTTTACTTATAGTGATCAAAGGTGTCTTACCTTTTAAGGATTTTGCTCTATCTTGTAGTAGCTTCCTCCTTTTGTTGTAGAGTTTGTTTATGGCTGGGGTCCACCAGACTGGACGCTTGCCCTTGGTACAAAGAGTCTTTGTTTTGCTTGGGATTGCCTTATCCTTGCAGTCCTGCAGGTGCTGGTAGAAGGCATTTGTAAGTGATTCAGCGGCTTGAGTACTGTTTTCTGCCGGCTCAGGGGCCTTAAAGGAGACCACACTAGTCTTTAGAAGTGTGAAGTCAGCTTTCGAGAAGTTTTTTACTGTGGTCTTTTTTATTTCAGGTGGGGGTGGGATGAGGACCTCCAGCAAGATCTGTTTGTGATCTGATCTCACCAGTGAGGGGTATACCTCCGGTGTTGAACATTGTGCTTCCATGTTCGTGATGATGAGATTAAGTATGTTTTCTCCTCTTGTGGGGATGGTGACTAGTTGTTCCATGGCATTTGAGTTTATGAATTCCAGGAACTTTTGGGCTAGGGTGTTTGGGCTTGAGTAGTGTTCCCAGTCTATATTAGGGTAATTGAAGTCACCTAGTATGATGGTGTTTGGAGATACATTTATCCCCTCCAGTGTTTTCAGGAAAGCCATGTGAGGTTCCTGAGTTTGTGAGGGTGGCCTGTAACATGCCACAATTTGCAGAGCAGTCTTGCCTATGGTTAATTGCACCTGGATGGTCTCCGATGCATCGTGCGTTGCCACTCAGTCTTGAGGTGTGGGTGTCCTTGATGAATATGGATACCCCTCCTTTCTTGGTATTGTCTGGATTTTGGGGCCAGAACGCATGATATGAGGTAAAACCTGTTAGTGCTGGGGTGCTCTCAGGAGCCTTGAACCAGGTTTCTGTCACAGCACAGACATCGATGTTCTCCATACTGAGAAGGGCCTCGAGTGCGTGCATTTTGAGATTTAGACTTCTGGCATTGAGCAGCATTACCCTTAGTTTTTCCTTTTTGTGTTCTAGGGTGGTAGGTTTAGAATTTGAGCCTTGCCTAAAAAAGGCACTATGGGGGTGGCAAGAGCCTTTGCCAATATCCGGAATCCCAGGGGTGACATGTGCAAGCCGTCCCTTGCGAAGCATCGTGGCTTGTCCAACATGTCATCCCAGGCAGACAGACATTGGATCCCCTTTGAATGACACCAGAGTTTAAGCCAATTGTTAAAGCTGATCATCTTATCTCTGTATTGTGGCATCATTCTTGGTGAAGGTAGGATACTGCTCAAGGTCAGGGTCATACCTGCCTGGGCTACATAATCAGAGAGCTCCTCAATGTCTCTTTTCATGTAGTCCAAGGAGGTACGTCTCAGGTCGTTTACACCAGCGTGGACAATGACTGAGTCGTATTTGTACCTGCTGTTGAGAGACCTGAGTGCTTGTGTTATGTGGCGGATTCTAGCGCCTGACAGGCAGCTTACTGTAACTCTCTCCTTACTCAGTCTGGTGAGCGGGACGTCAGTGTTTCTGACTATGGAGTCACCAATGACTAGTGTGTCTGGCATTGTGTTTGGCCTTAAGGGCTGTGACTGTTTGACACTCTGACTGTGAGGTCTATGTGTTGCAGGTGTTGTGTTTTGAGGTGGTGGTTGTTTGGGTGTCTGCTTTGGTGGCCTCTGCTGTTTAGGTAGATTTTTGATCAGAGCCTCCGAGTATGTCTTTGTGTGTTTATGTGTATGATTTGAGGTTGTGATGGTACTATGTGAGACTGGGTCTATAGTGTGTGTGGTAACCTTCTCCTCCTGTCTGGTCTTGCCAGTCCTATGTTGAGAGAGCTCAGCCTCCAGTTTGGCCGTATAGTTGCATCTCTCACATGTATTTGTGTTTTGTGGGAGGAGGAGAGGGTTGTTCAGGTACATGAGGCAATTGTAACATTGCCTCAATATTCCCAGGTTCACCAGCTGAGCAGGAGAGGACACTAGCAACTGATCCCTCGACATGCTAGAAGGAATAGACAAAAAACTTTAAAAGTGATTCCGGGGGATGTGGGTGTCTGAGAAATGGGGTTCGCATTTTTGGGGTACTATCTATAACAAGAGTGCTGTATCACAGTGATAAGTACTATAGGAGCAGGAGCTAGGTTTAACAGATAAAGAATAGTCTACTCGGAGTCAGGTAGAGATGATCTTTTTAGTTATAGGATATGCTGATTAGATCAGTAGTATAGTTCGAGGAAGGTAGTTTTAAGGGAAAATTTGAAGTGTGGACTTTAGGTAGCCCTAATAGTTTAAATCTGCTTAACCGGCGCTGCCCTAGTGTGCAACGGTAGCAGCTCCGTGCTAAATCGCACTAAATCGCGCTAAACCGCGCAAACGCGCGTTTAGCGTGTTTTATATCAGGGGGCAGAAAGAAGCTAGGAACTGGCCCAAAACGACCAATAAACTACAAGTTACTGACTGAAACCTCACAAAACTGGACCAACAGGCAGCTCAATGCTTCCCACTCCCACTGGTAAGCAAGGGAACTTCCTCTCTTCCAAATTAGGCAAAGAATCAGTAACAGGAACTGCAAACAAAGTCCAGGGATCAGCAAGCTCTGAAACTGGACTATTCTAGCTCAGTAAGGCGGGAAAACAAGAGATATTTTTTTTTTTTTTTTTTCAGAAAACAAGCAGAAACAGATACTTAAAATATGAATATTTCTTCCTTCTTGAGACTTAAGAATATATGCCTGGGACCTGGTTTTGGCACAAATGATTAACTTTTTATAGCCAAATGGCTATCAGTTAGCATACTACCACAAAGTTAATACTGGAATTACTTCTAAATCTTTGAGAAAGTCACTAACAAAGTTTCTTTTTAAGGACAATTAAATGCTCCTAATAAAATAGTAATCTCATTGCTTCACTAAAGAAAATGCCAAAAGTGCACAACACCAACGACGTGAACACCGACACCAGAAGATCGACAACAGAGAAGACCAACAGTTGAGAATCCCAATGCTGAGAACACCGACATGTTAAGGTAAGTGTGCGATAGGGACAGACAATAGGATCAGGGTGTGGGTAAGGTAAGTGTGTGATAGTGACGGACGTTAGGGTAGGGTGCGGGTCAAGTAAGTGTGCAATAGTGACGGACTTTAGGTTTAGGGGCAGGTTAAGTGAGTTAGGGTTAGGGTGCGGGTAAGGTAAGTGTGCAATAGTGACAGAGTTAAAGGTTAGGGGCAGATTAAGTGAGTTAGGGTTAGGGTGCGGGTAAGGTAAGTGTGCGATAGTGACGGACCTTAGGGTTAGGGTTTGGGTTAAGGTTAGTGCACAGATAGTTGTGCATGTAAGGTTTAGTATAGGTTTGTAAGGTTTTTGGTGTGCTTGTGTTGTGTGCGTGTTTTTCGGGAAAGGTATTTGTTTTGTTGTTTGTTGGGATTTTGATTTGTCAGGCATGTGAAGTTTTGTGTTTTTGAACTTTCTTTTTTTGTTGGTTTTTTCGTGTCTGTTATTTCGTTGTCTGTGTTTTGGCATGTCGGTGTTATCAGGTAGACCCATTTAAAAGCCTCACTATATCCTGGTAAATATCAAAGTGGAAATATTTTTTAAGAGTGCACATTTCCACACAAATGACTGCCATGTGAAATCCATCCTGAAGTCTTTTTATCCTATTTGTAGCATACTGTTTATCAGGGTAACATTGCTGGATGTCAGTGTTGATCTGTATTTGGAGGGCACTGTGCATTCTGGGTTTTCTCTGATTTTCACCTTAGAAGTGACAGGATCAGATAGGTTTGAGGTGGTTATATATTTTCAATGAACCCTACATTTGACCCATGCATTTCTGATGCTATGTCTGTTTTCAATGTGAGGCTTCTTTGTTTTGTTTAGCTGTGGATTCACCATTGCTGAAGCAGTTACCTTTGTAAGTCATTGCTTAGGACATAACTTGGATGTGCAGCTCCAGGCAGGTGTTATTAGCTCTGACTTTGTATTATAGGTAGTTCTTGGTCCAACCACCACTTGGTTCAGTTTGCATTTAATTTACCCTGGTTACAGTGTCTGCCAAGTCTTAAAATTGTTGAATTCAGGGGCTTGCATTCTATAATAGCTGATCACTTTATTCCTACCTTCCATTGTTTCATTTTGCATTCCAGTGTCAGCCTTTTCAGTGACTTCTTTGCAAGACAGTGAGAGAACTGCAAGGTTCCCTTTTGAATTGCTGTCTCCAGGTTACACACATCCTGCTCTCCTTGTTCAAGGTGAACTGTGATTTGTTGTTGTTTTCCAGGGGTCTTAGAAGAATAGGATGAAGGCTTGAATGTACATAGTGGAGGGATGTTGAGCTTAGGACACTTGTTCATCTCACTCATCTCATAAGAAGCCAGTGTTTCTGTACAGACAGATCTCTATTCTCTTCCAGGTGGCTGACAGACAGTGTATACTGGTCTTCTTGACAACCCAGGCAGCCTTTCCTTCTTAGAAGAGTGTGTGTGTGTGTGTGTGTGTGTGTGTGTGTGTGTGTGTGTGTGTGTGTGTGTGTGTGTGTGTGAGTGTGAGTGTGTGTGTGTGTGTGTGTGTGTGTGTGTGTGTGTGTGTGTGTGTGTGTGTGTGTGTGTGTGTGGACTGCACGATTCTTTGCAACTAAATTTACATTCTTGAGGTCAGCTTCTCTTGCTACAAGAAACTCAGGGGAGACTGACGGTGTACACTATGACTGCGCTTCTTGGCAGTGGGCTGACTTTCAGCTATCTGATTACAATAAACCTGACCCTGATTTCAAGAATGTGTCCAGTCTTCTTCTGGCCAACGTAAATGTTAATGGCTATTGCTGGCCTGGATGGTCTGGATTCTGCTGTTTAACAGATCATCACCACTTCTTTTCACTTTTCACCTCTGTTTCATAGTAGGCTTTTATTACACTTGTTTTGAAGAAGTCAAGTCTTAACTCCAGTGACCTTGGTTGCTACCACCCAACTATAATATTCCACTCAGCAGCAAAGTTATTGAGAAACGCGTGCACACACAACTCTATTCCACCTTAAGAGAAAACCATGTCTATGACCACGTTCAGTCTGTTTGGTTTTGAACAAGACATAGTACTTACTCTCAGCAATGGGTTTACTGATCTCCTAATGGTGACAAAGCAATATTATTATTCTGTATTGGGCCAAAATAATCCATATGTTGGCATTTAATATTATCAAGTGTGGAATTTTTCTGGAGCATGCTTGCAGCTACTGTGAAATCTTGTTTTTATTCCTTTTATTTTGTTGACCAGGTAAGCAATGCTGGGTGCAGCTCATTTTCAGAGGGGGTCAGAGAGCAAAGCTCTCTCCCAGAAAACAAACCCTGAAACAGGAAGACGTCTTCAGTTCACATCCAGGTCAGGTTATATTGCTTGAGACAGTGAGCATGTAGGTAAAGGTGGATAATAGATGAGTCATACAGCTGATATACATACATTATTCAGTTCATCATACAGCAGCCATACTATTACGCTCATAAGTTTGTCATACAGTTTGTAGTACAGAAAAGAAAAGCCTGTGCAAAGGTGCACTTGTGTTAGATGCAAAACAATCCTCTTCTATTTACTCTGAAGTATAACACAGAAAATGCCATCCTAGGTATGTTAGTACTACACACAGCTGTACATGCACTAGATTAGATGACTTGTTGAACAAAAATGCTTCTGCTAGCTTTTCTAGGTTATCTGAAGGCACCATCATACAAAGAATGTTGGGTGAATTATACTGAAAAGAATGTGGGGATAATGATAGATGTAGTAGACAAGGAAAAAAGCAAAGGGATGCCTCAGTTTCGATAACCAGTACTTCTGAAGTGAGGTAGAAAAGAGAGATGTTGATTATTTCTTCTCAAGAACATAAACACTTAGAATGACAAGATAGGTATTCAAGCATAACTCTCAACCTCTTAGCACAAGAAATCTGGACAAAGCCTAAAATAATGGGGATGGGTGACAAAAACCAAAAATAGGGACAGATTTTAAAAACTGTTGTAATAAACTCAGAAAGTTACTAGAATAACAGGGATCAGGATTTATATTTGAATGCATTTTCTGAAGTATATGAAGTCAGAAACTCAAATGTATGTCATTATTGAATCATTATTTAGTGACTTCAGTCCTCAGTGATTTGTCAGAAAACCACAAATTTTATGAGGAACAGGCAAAAAATGCTAGGCAAAAATCTGGGCAGTCTGCAAAAAATCTGGATAGTTGAGAGGTATGTATTCAAGGAACAACAGGGCTGTAGTTTTGCTACAAATCAAATCCAGCTTTAACCATGAAATACAGCGCTGCTGCCGACAACATTGTCATACAAAGGAAATAGAAGGAATCAAGTGACCATGCACTTTGTGCAGATGCACAAATCATGCCACTCCCAAATTCCTTTCACTGGCCTTATGCATGAACTCATTTGAACAGAGATTGAAAAAAAATGCTTTAAGAAAAGAAAAATACTGAACACAGAACTTCTAATAAAACAAGCGTGGAATGAAAGAAAAGGAATCATTATTTCATAAATAAACAGTTAATATACTCATTTCCTTACAGCTCCTGAGGTTCTAACAGTAATGTCTCATTATGAACCAGATTACGTGCTGCAGTACATTACGGCCCAGCTATATCATGTACTAAAGTCTGTCTCAATGGTGTCACAGCAGAGTATAAAATGCATTGTTGTGGCATAAGATGAGCTCACAACAACATTTAATACTTTACATTTTTTTTGTTAAAAACATTTTTACTAAAATTTCCATATGCATGCATATATCAAAAAAAATCAAAACAGAAATTTAGTTTGAGTTTTATATGGTTTACCTTTATAATGACAAATCACAATCGGGCGACATCAAAATGTTTGAAATACCATTTTCCAGATAGCAGATGTTCAACTTCAGTGCGAATTTGTTAAGGATGAATGAACTAATACATTCGCACATTAAACAGTCGCGCAAATACAATACGACCTTAAGCTGTGTTGCATACATAATACCGTCATTTCTGCATCCTGTAAAACCCTTACTGGCCCAAGCAGAGTTTGCATCTGATCTGCATGGTTGAAGTTGCGTTCTGTTGCTGTTGATATATAATGTCAGTCGATGATCTAAGGACTATGGAGGTAAAACAATCTGCAGTGTGTGTTAATAAGTGATTGAAAAGAGTTGGAGTAAACAGGACTATTGTGTAAAAGTAATGTAAGATTTCATTGTTATCATGAGCAATATAACTGCCAGATTAATGTAGTGTTATTGAATTGTTATTCTTGATAGACATATAGTTATAAGCTAACTATTCTGTCAGCATAAGAAGTGGTATAGGATGTATAAAATGTTTACGTAGCATAGTTAGTTGTATAAAATGTGGAAATGTTGTTTTGCCATAATATGTTGTGTAAAGTGTTGCATATGTTCAGTTAATAAGGTGCAAGACATGTTGTAGTGAATATGTACTGCATGTGTTACAGGCAGGGGAAGGAACTTCGCAGGACTATGCACCCAGAAATGTGAATTCAGTATACAGCACAAGTAGGACACAGAAGGGACAGGAATTATTGCTAGTTAACGGGTATCAGTATTACCAGGAAAAGACTGTCCAGGTCAAACAGTATTGGTGTTGTACAAGGAAGAACAAACAAAGGTGCAAGGGTAGATGTGTCACTGAAAGTGATGTACATGGCTATAGGCTGATTAAGAGCACTCCACATTACCATGCTCCAGATGTAGGGCAAGGGGAGGTAATGAGGGTAAAAGAACGGATGAAACATTGTGCTGAGCAATCTGTGGAGGACCCATGCAAAATAGTTGCAGAAGTTGTAGGTAGTACATGAAGTGCAGCTGTGAATGAGTTATCAAATACTAGTGCCCTAAAGCAGACCATTGGTAGACAGAGGTACAGAAAGAAATTGGATAAGTGCAATGGCTTTCATAATGTCAGGGAATTAAGTGCTGACATGCTACCCTTAAAGAATGGTTCGTTCATTATCAAACATAGTGCTGATAACGAAGGTGATACCATTGTTGTTGTTATAACCATGAGGGATAATCTGAATATGCTTTGTGAATCTGAATACCCAATGGCGGATGGGACCTTCCCTATTAGTACTACTGAATGTAGACAAGTTTACACATTACATTGTGCACTGGTTGGTAGAGTTAACAGAAAGGTGGTACCCATTGTTTATGGGATAATGCCCAGCAAAAGTGAAAGGTATTACGATGCTTTTTGCAGCATACTGTTGAATTTGTGTACAGAAAATGAACTTAGACTACTTCCCAATATGGTGTTGACAGACTTCAAAAGGGCTGCAGTGAATTCTAATCACAGACATCTCTCTAATACATTGACCAAAGGTTGCTGGTTCCACTTTTGCCAAATTGTTTGGAGAAATATACAATGCTTACATTTGGCAGGACACTTTGGAGGCAGTATATCCTTTGCAATGCTGTGCAAGGAAATACCTGCTTTAGCGTTTGTTGACCTAGGTGACACACATACTACTTTCCATGAAATAGAAGCTGACATTCCAGAGGAGGGTAGGCCTTTGTGTACCTTCTTTAAGGAAACATATATCTATGGCAGGCCATGGCGATATGGTATGAGGGGAAGTACAAGTGAAAGAGTGCCTCCTTTATTTGATAGTACTTTTTGGAATCAGTATGATACATGTGGTATGGGCTGCCCTCGTAGCCAGAATGCTGTTGAGGGTTAGCACAGGTGGCTACATAGTTTGTTGGGTAAGAAAACCCTTTATTTGCTTGACATCTTACAGGCTGTGCAACTTGAGCAGAATCCTGTAGATGATTTAAGACATAGACTACTGTTGTGTTTGCCTTCATCACCAAAATGTTGGAGACTCTTGGACAAGGAAGCAACCTTTATACGTTTACTGGAGAAACGTTCTAAATTCACTGCTAGAGGATTTGTGAAATTAGTGGCGAAATACTGCTCCTTCTCCTGAATTTAGTTATCATTGCACTTGTTATTTGTGGAGCACATTACTTTCTGGGGAATTCATTACACTGAACACTATTCAGGAAGCTGTACATTGCTTACAGTGAATAAGGGCGTTGTTGCCTCATAGTTAGACGTTGCCCGGTCGATTCTCAGTTACAGCATCTTCTGTGTGGAAACATGCATGAATGGGCATTCCTTCGTTGAAGGTTGTGCGTTAGGCCCGGCAAAACAGCACGTAAAAATCTATTGCCAATCATTAGCAGACCGGAGTTCCGCTGTGGCGACCCCTAACCGGGAAAAGCCGAAAGACACAAACATTGTGGCACGTTCATGACAGGAATCACTTACGATGTTTGCTGGTATGTGTATGGCTTGACGCTGAACATGGTGATATGCTGGTGGTGTTTGCATGTTGAAAAAAGGCAAAAAAGGGAGAAAAAAAATTCAACCATTTAATTTTCGATATTTTTTTAAATTCTCAGTTTTGGTTCGCTTATATGAGTCACTGTTATGAATAATCTCACTTCTGCAATTCGCGGTTATAGAGGTAAACCATTTTATATAGCTTATTCTACATATGGCATTAACTAAAATTGCTGTAAGATGTGCAGTTTTAAATTACTTTTTTTTCTGTGCTTGTTTTTCACCTACCATTTCATTAATTCTTTACATTACACCACTACTATGCTGTATATGCAAGTAATAGGCACAAGGCATGGAGTTTTATCTAACATTATGTGTTGCGACACATTTGGTTTTCTGCAAATGAAGCCACACATTTTGTTTTCCAAAGCAGATATTTGCATGGGATAAAGAAAGCTTCAAAAATGGTGGAAAGGTTTTTTTTTTACATTAGATGGGAATTTTGTTTGTGTAGTTTCTTTGTGCTAGGTGCATTCAGTAAGCACCTGTTGTAGGTGATTGTAATGCACTGAGTCAGCAAAACCCACAATATGTATCACAACCAATAATAAACAGCACTATTCAAAGAGACAGCAGAATGTAGAACCCCTGCCACAGTTGCTTTTTGTTGCACTGATTACATTGTCTTTGCCTCAAATGCATGCCTGTTTAGAAACTACAAGTTACTGCTAATGGGACATTGAATAAATACAAAGTTTTGCAGAACAGCATGACCTTAGACTCTAGAGTATTTCTTTGACTGGTTGCATATTAATCATAATACTGTTAGCTTTAAAGTGACATTAACCCTACTGGTCGTCATGGTGATCCCTATGACTCCTCTCATACGCTGATTCTGTATCTCACTTTTCCCCATGCCTATTGAGACTAATATTAGTATGAAAATGACCACAGAAAAATGTTTGGTCTGTACTCACCTGTGAATGTCACATATTACCAAGAGTAAGTAAAATGAAGCATATGGGGGCTACAGACAGGCAAACAAATATTGTTTAAAAAAAATGGCAGGTATTTAGGCTAAATAATCTCTCCCCATGTATGGTCAGTAAAAAGCCCTATTGTTTACAATTTTGGGATGGGGTGGAAATATAACTTGATTGCCTGTTCTGTAAAAAACTTTGTCTTGTGTGTATTTATAATCTCAGTGTTCAGCTGTATACTTTAGCTGTGATCTGAAAGTGATGATAGTTGGGGCCACAATACATAGCTATATAGGTGAGGGCATGCGTATGTGTGTGTGTGTGTGTGTGTGTGTGTGTGTGTGTGTGTGTGTGTGTGTGTGTGTGTGTGCGCGCCTGTGTATGTATGTTTGTGTGTGCGCACCTGTCTATGTATGTTTGTGTGTGTGCGCGCACGTGCGTATGTGTGTGTGTGCGTGTGTGTGTGTGTGTGTGTGTGTGTGTGTGTGTGTGTGTGTGTGCGTGCCTGTGTATGTATGTTTGTATGTGCGCGTGTGTGTGTGTGTGTGTGTGTGTGTGTGTGTGTGTGTGTGTGTGTGTGTGTATGCTCATCTGATCTCATAAGTGGTATCTGAAGCTGGTAATCTTTAAATGTGGCACCTGTTAACTCCACTTATGTATAGCTGCCAAATTGTGAGACTAACAACAAAAGCAGCACTGCATTTTTTGCATTTCTCAGTGGTTATGGCATTAGCTACAGGAGCTGTACTCTGCCTCCAATCTTTTGGAATAATATTATCCAAAGAGGATTATATTATTTTTGCTGTAGCAGGCCACTGAGTAAATGTCAGGAAAATCCTACTAGGACAGCTGAACTTTATTTGGGGTTAATCAGAGTCTCTTTAATTGATGGCAGGTGTGTACCCAAGAAGACTGAATGCTGTAATTAAATCAAAAGGTGCTTCACCACAGTATTAATTTAAGGGTGTGCACACTTATGTAACCAGCTTATTGTATGTTTTTTATTTTTTATATTTTTCCCCCTAACAGATTTGTTTGTTTTTCAATTGTTTTGTACAGGTTATAGGTCACATTAAAGGTGGAAAAAGTTTTGAAATGATTTATTGTGGTCTCATTTTTTATATCACAAAAACATGGAATTTTAACAGGGGTGTGTACACTTTTTATATCCACTGTGTGTGTGTGTGTGTGTGTGTGTGTGTGTGTGTGTGTGTGTGTGTGTGTATATATATATATATATATATATATATATATATATGTATAATCTCCATCCATCCTCAACCCCTTTTCCCATTTTGCACATGGGGTCGGGGTGTCATCTCAACAGTGACAATCATCTTGAGCCAAGGTTTACACCGCCAGGTTGCTAACCCTGCCTATATGTCAAGTTAGTTTCTGAAGAAAGTTAATGACTGACTTCTGATAGTAAGGGGAAGCTTAATCCATAATCCAGGAATGTGTTGATTATTGTATCTGTCACTTGTTGTTTTGACTATTGATGATTATTTTCAGTATTAGTTTTACCGATCTGGTGTTAGCTCTCTCAACAGTGCAGTGCAGATTTAAACTTCCAAATTAGAACTGAGCAAGACATTCTCATAGACCGGATGGAAACTAATATAAGAAACAGAATACAAATGAAAGTTATGTACTTAATGTAACAATATCTCTGTAAGAAGGTGGTCCATCTTTGGTAAATCAGCACGACTATATCAGGTTGCTTGACTCCTTTCCCCAGTTCTCTTATGTAGCTCTTTTCATATCCTGCACTCCTCAGTGATACTATGAGGACCTTCTGCCATAAATGGATATTGTTGCTTACAATGCTATTTCCTGCTTTTTTTTCCACAAAAAAGTACTCTTTAACGCTCTTTTGCATACTAACTGGAGTGACTGTAAGTATATTGCCTTCATCTCTGTTATACATTTTTCAGGTTTTGGTGTTCTTTTCAGCTATTTTATTTTTTCTTTCCAACTTTTCCCATGATGGTTTAAGTGAATAAGAACCTGGCAGTTAATGCAGAGTGTTAAAGCTCTGAGCTGTTAATGAACTGCTTCCTCTTGCCAGGGTACTAGCTTTGATGCCTTCCACCTTCATTTGCCTACTATGTGACTGAGCAAGTCACTTAACCAGATAGTACTTTTGTGTCATTCATGAGACTACAAAGATAAGTGTTTATTTTCAACAGTTTTCTGCACTTCTGATTAATTAAAGCAACATTTGCTGCATATCTGTTTAAAGTGTGCAACTGTTTTTAGGTTTAGTGAATTGAATCCTTACCTCTATTCTGATCTTGTATCCCCACACACCTGCCCAACTGTTGTGGTCTTAAAGCTTGGTGGCTCTTGAGTTGCCCACCTCTACTATAAATTTGATATTAGACACTCCTCCCAGTCCTATTGCATCAGCTCATTTACTGAGTACAGTGAGATCAGTTGTGAAGGCCCACCCATTCCATCAGCTCATTCTACTGAGTACAGTGGCCCACCCATTTAGCTTCTTAAAGGAAAACTCCACCTTAGAACTCAAAAACATATTATTTCATTGTATCTTTGTTTCTGAGCTATTTTAAATCACTCCAAGTGCTTCTTTTACAATTTTTAATGTGTTTCTATCAAAATGGTGGATGATGGGGCCTGCTTTTGTAACATGATATTGTTTTCTTGCTTTCATTCCTTCTTCCCAGAATACATTTCAAGTCCTCTTTATATGACTCATGCTAAACATAAAGAAGTGGTGCTGTTTTATCATGCCATTAAGATTGAATGGCAGGACTGTGAAGCACTGTTATCTAAACACACCTTCTGTAACAGAGCTGCTTCAATGTTTACCTGGCTGAGCCTCATTTATGTGTCTGTCAGAACTGGTTCTATGCCATAAATAGCTGTTAGCTACTTGCAGCAAAAGAAAGTAGATACATAACAGTTT